>NC_090926.1:1048499460-1048799849 GCF_040938575.1 Ambystoma mexicanum
CCATACACTCTCCAACATGGCAGAAATGCTACCAAGATTAGGACGTGACAGGGCATACCACCGGGTTGAATTAGAAGAGAAATCTTGCAAGCTGACAGCATTCATTACACATGAGGGTATGTTTCAATTCAGACGCATGCTATTTGGTCTTGTGTGTGCATCTGCGGTATTCCAAAAATCATGGATAGATTGGTAGGTGGAATGAGTGGGATATTTTGTTTCCAGGATGATGTGCTGGTATGTGGGAGGACAGAAGAGGAGCACGATGAGAGGCTAGAAAGAGTTTTAGGTATTTTTGAGAAGAGTGGCATTGTGCTGAGAGAGGAGAAGTGCAAGTTCGGTGTCACCATGGTTGAATACTTAGGGCACGAAATATCTGCAAATGATGCGAGTCCAAAGGGGAGCTTAGTGAATGCCATAAAGAAGATCAAGTCCCCGGAGGATAAGGTACAATTGAGGTCATTTCTCGGTATGACCGAATTTTATCAGAAATGTATGTAATTATGCAAGCAAAATCATGGAATTGAGGAAATTGTTGAGGAAGGGGTGTGAGTTTGTCTGGACAGCTAAATGTAAGGAAGAGTTTAGAAATCTGAAGAAGGAGATAGATCTTGCCCAACCTCTTGGGCATTTTGATTCAAGACGGCAGAGTAAGATCACTGTTGATGTTTCAGAAAGGGGTCTTGGTGCTGTCCTGTCCCAGGTGGATGACGGAGGTGAAGAGAGGATTATTGCTCATGCTTCTCAGGGTTTGAGAGGTGCCGAGACACGCTATTCAGTTTTGGAGGAGGCGGCCCTAGCATGTTATTGGGCAATGGAGAAGTTTAGAAATTTTGTGTGGGGCACCAATTTTATCTTGTGTACTGATCACAAACTCTTGAAGGAAATATTGGAAAATAAGGGATTAGGCAAGGTGTCGAGGAGGGTAGCTGGATGGATTACACAAATGCAGTGTCATAGTTTTGTGGTTGAGGTTATTCGGTTAAGGAAAACATATTAGCTGGTAGTTTATCCAGATTGAGGGTGAGCAGTAACACAGATTGTGAAGGTGCAGACATAGAAATTGTGTTTGTGAACACGGACAGGATTGTGACTAAAGAGGAGTGGTTGGAAGAGGCTGGTAAGTATTCCATTCTTGAGTTAGTTAAAATGTATGTAGAATCAGTTGCGTGGCCGCGAAGAACTGAGGTTAGCCCGGAGATCAAACAATTTTGGGAAGTGAGGAATGAGCTAAGTGTTGTGGATGGCATTATGTTGAGATGGGAGTGTGCTGTTGTGCCAAAAGGGATACGGAATAGGGCCATAGACTTAGCCCATCAAGGGCACTTGGTAATTACCAAAACCAAGGGTGTTTTGCGAAATGACTACTGGTGGCCTGGCTTTGATAGGGATGTTGAAAGGAGATTAGAGTGCCAAGGATGCAGCAAAACTGGAAAGGATGAAGAAGCAAGAAAACAACCCTTGCTGGTGGTTGGCGTGCCAACAGGGGTATGGAAAGAGTTAGCTATTGACGTCCTTGGTCCAGTGGATTTGGGGTATGGAAGAGGAAAATTCTATTTGTGTCAGTTGTTGTTAGCTGCCGTAGGTGGTGCTGCTTTGGCATTGCTGGGGGTCCTTAAGTTTACTTATTATTGCAATAAAGCATTTAAGATTCTCCTTCTGCGTGGAACTATACGATTTATCAGGAGGCAACCTCCGAAATCATCTCGAACAGTGGAGGGCAATAACCACAGACAAATGAGTATTAGACATCATTCAAAAAGGTCAAATTCTCGAATTCAGGGAGACTCCGGTGCAAATACCACCAGACCGGTGACATCGCGCCCTGAGCATCCTCATGGAAGAAGTAAACAAGATGCTTGCCAAATGATCCATCGAAAGAGTCCCCAGGGACAAAATAGAGAAAGGTTTTTATTCCTGTTTTTTCATAGTGAAAAAGCCAAACAAAATGTGGCAGCCTATTTTGGACCTGTGGGCCCTCACTCAACAAATCCATCAGAAAACAAAAGTTCAAGATGATCACATTAGCCAAGGTCATCAAAGCTGTGCAGCCGGGCGATTTCCTTTCGTCACTAGACCTGAAGGGTGCGTACTTCCATGTGCCAGTCCACAAAGCCCACAGACGGTTTCTCAGATTTACTGTAGGGCACAGCCACTATCAATTCAAGGTATTATGTGGACTTTGGTCAATAATTTCACAAAGGGCCTCATCACGAATTTGGCGTGAGCCCTTAAATGCGGCGTTAACGGTGTTACCGCCACATTTGAAAGCTGGCCTAATCACGAGTTGGGTGGAAAATGGCATTTACACCTCCAGCTTTTTGCTGGAGGTAAAAATGTCAATTTTTATGGGCTGTTTTCGGTGCAATTACTGCCGGCGGTAATAGTGCTCCCCAACCTCATTGGGTCCATAGGACCCAATGGGGAATGGGGATTTACCCCACACAACTCGTGATCTGGCTCAAATTGCCCCAGACTGAGTTGCGGTAGCGCTATTAGCGCTGGATATCACTCCAACTCGAGATGAGGTATCTAGCTTCAGTGGCAGCATACATGAGAAGAGGGGGGGGTCTCGTGTATCACGTATATACATACATCGATTATTGGCTGATAAGGACAGCCAGGAAGAAGACGAGAGCATGATCCAACCCACATTACACACCCTGAAGCAGCTATGATTTGTCATCAATTACAAAAAATCATGCATGAAGCCCTCACACAGTTTGGTCTTCTTGGGAGCGTATTTTGATACAAGCAGGGGCTGGGTATGCCCCTCACAGGAAAGAACACAGTTGATTCCCTGCCTCCTAACCACGTTTAGGCCAGGAAGCAACCTGTCAGTAAGAAAATGTATGCAGATGCTGGGCATAATGCCATTGTGCATTCCACACATTCGTCATTGCAGGTTTTGCATGAGGCTGTTACAGTAATTTCTATCAGACCGAGGGTCTCAAACAAGGGAACTATAGAGCGAAAGTGTGTAGATTACAGCAGACTTCACTCGCCAACTTCAGTGGTGGGACAACCCCTGCCACAAGGGAATGGTGCTGCAAGACACCCTGTTTTAGTGCACAGTGGTAATGGACGTGTTCCTAACAGGATGGAGCGCCCATGTAGACATTAAAGGACAATTAAGTACAGAGCCCAGCCAATAATCAAGGGGACAGTGGGGAGGGTGTTAACATACAATACCAATACATGACTTTGTTACAAGAGGCTCAAGCATTGTGGCAAACACATGACACTAAAAGCCTTCCACCTAACCAGCAAGCTTAACGAGATAGCAGACCAACTCAGCAGAGCAATTAATCAATGCCCCAAACTGCATCTATCAAATGGACAGCTGAAAAGTGTGTTCGGGTGGTAGGACACGCCCCCTAAAGATCTTTTTGCAACACAGGAGAACAAGAAGTGCTCCCAATATGCCAGCAGGTATACGCAAGAATTCTTTCTAGGAGTCACATTCACGCTGTCCTGGGAAGGGATGTTTACAAACACGTTTCCCTGGCTCCCACTGATACACACATGCTCACGCTGTACCACTACAAGCACATTCACGTAGCCCAGAGTGGTTGAGGCATGGCAAACCTGGTACTCAGACCTTCTTTGTCTGACACGCGAACAACCAATCTCACTGGGGAGGGCGCCAGACTTGCTGTCCCAACACAACGGACAAGTCCTCCATCACGATCCAGGGTCACGTAGAGTTAGGCCATATACTAATACTTCAGGATTGTAGGGACATCCTAAATGCAGCAAGAGCAAAGACCACTAATGAATCCTACGAATACAAAAGGCCCTGTTTCTCTGCATTCTGTAGGCAAGAGCAGTTGGACCCCCTAAATATCACACCTCACTAGTTGTTGCCTTTCGTATTTTGCCTTGTTAAGGAGGGCATTTCGCACTCATCAATCAAGGTACATCTGGCAGCAATATCAAGATGTACTAGGAGGGAAGAGCAAAACACGCTCTGTAGTGCAAGGTTTGTGAAGCATTTCATGAGGGGACACAGCCCTCCATTCACTGGATCTCCGGAGAACTTTATACAGGCGGAACAAAATCATTTAGGCAGAGATATTTTTATGGGAGGCAAAAGGGGCATTTGCCCAGGGCCCCCACTTTGAAGGGGGCCCACAGGGCTGCCTGACCTGAAGAAGTAAGATTCCATTGTTCACCAGTCTTAAAATGGCACACGTCAGGATATTTTATGGGGTTCTGGTGAGACTCTAAGCCCATTGCCTTTCTGTTTTGACAAGCACATTCTGCCTTGATCAGTTCATCATGTAATGCTTTCTGTGTTCACTGTGGTATACATAATTTGTGTGTTCCTTACAGCACAACTCTAGCATTCTTTCCTTCCTGTGGGAATTATGTTGATCATGTGCAATAGGCAACAGTGAAATGCATATTGATAAAATGAGTGCCACAATCGCAATGGTTCATATGTTAGCTCAGTGTGTGAAGCACCCATTGAAGAGAAATGTGTTCATATGCAAAATTAGAATATCACATTCAAGTAAGACTGGCTGAGACTTTCCTATATCTGAAGTTTATAAACCTGCCTGCATATGTACCTGGTTTTGCATAACAACATCTGCTATTATCAGCAATGTACCTGCACCAGATAGGGGTTGCTATAAGAAATAACATATCATCCATATGGTGAAGGCCTAGAAATTGGTTTGTTCAGATGGGGTGTTGTAAAACCTAGGCAATCGCCTTCAACAATGGCATAAACTGTTAGTCCAAGAGGTGAATAAGTATCTAAATTCAAGACCATGGAACCAAAGTATTCATGCTTGTATCCTGCATTTGCCAGCAGATGATGCAGAGATACTTGTCAAATCATCAAATATCTCTTACATTACTGTGCTGAGGTTTGCCTTCTTGCATGCTGTTGAATCGTTTAGCCCATTACTTGATCTTTCTTCTTATGTAGGCCATTTGGGTGGAATGGCTGGTAGACAGAATAGAGCGGACCAGATGTTGCAGTCCTCGGGCAAGCATATTGTACTGCCGGCTCGTGTGACACAAGAAACGATTTGCTTTTTGGTAAAACTCAAAGGTTTTTATGCACGTTTATAAATTAAAATGTCACAAGCCATGGTTTTGGAAGTATTTAAAGTTTTAAAATACAAAAGACAAACACAGATTAAATGTTTTAAATCACATCGATTGCTATGCTGCTATTCTCTTGATGATGGAGAGAATGAAGATATAATCATTCCCATTTTGCATAACACCCAGCTATAATATTTTGTTTAAAATGGTCATGTTTGGTAATGTGTTGGTCTTCAAATGCTACTTGTTTATCATTCTGATTAGAGCAAGAATGAAGAGGGTAAGGGGACTTAAAAGGAGTAAAATGTGCTTATGGTTGTGAGCGCGACGGGTGGGGGGGCGCAACCAGTATTATTGATTGTTAGGGAGAATTCTCCAAAATGTGCCAATTCCCTTCACCTTAGAGACCCCCAGCAACATTGCTGGATTTTGAAGACTTGATTTTTTTTACCCTTTTTCACACTCTCTCATGTATTTTGATATCTGTTTTACATTTGTGTTTCCTTTGGTTATGGAGTTTTAGACAACTCCATAGGCATCATCGTGTTCATTTGTGTCACACAGCACCCTGAGTGCAGTGGCATAGGGAAGCCTTACGGGCTTTCCCAAGGTTTACATACCTTCTGTGGGATAAACTTCTGTTTCCCAGCGAAAGTAAAGTGAAATTGACTTTACTAGTCTTTTTAAATTCCTAGACCCAGCACACCCGATCTTACAATAGAGTGCTGGAGGGGTTAGTTAGTATCCCCTAAGTTTAGATACTCATGTAGCAGTCAAATGCTACCCTTTCCTCTCAGAATTGCTGGTGGCAGTGGTTTTGATTTTTCCAGACCGCAAACTATTCGCAGCTCTGGTAGCCATGTTTTTCAAGATGGCGTCTGAGCCCCCTTTGTTTAAACAGGTCCCGGTCTTCTTTCTTTGCCTTTTTTTTTTTTTGGAAAAGTCCTTCTACAGTTTGGTCCCTTTTTTTTCCTTTGACTTTGGCGAGATTCAGGACTGAAGACCGCCTCTGGCACCCGAGTGTCTGGGGTGGGCAGGAAGTGAGGGAGGTGCCTCAGGTATTCCATTGGCCGACATTTGTATAGCGTCTACCTGGGCAATGCTGCACACCTTCCTGAATCATTACTACCTAGAAGGGCAAAATGAAACGCAGGCAAGTGTTGGGAGAGCAGTACTGCAACGCCTTTTTCAATAAGGTAGGTCTTTCTCCCTGTTCACCACCTTAATGTCTGCATGAAACTGCTGTTTATTCTGTTCTAAGCATGTGAATCCATGAAAGATCCAATGCTGGAGAAGGAGTATGTTTCTTACCTGTAACTCCTGAATGAAGAGCCAAGAAAGAAGAGCTGCAGAGAGAAATTATCCGTTGGCACCCAGAGCAACCTAGGTGCCGCTCCACCCGTCAGCGTTGTAGCGGCCAGCAAGGTTGCAGAGCAGCTTCAGTGGGAGAAACCAGTCGGCAACTTTCCTGGGGAGCCAAGGTGCCGCTCCGCCCATCGGCGTAGCAGCAGCCAGCGATATAAACTGTGGGGGAAGTGAAAGTTCTCTCTCACGGCTAACTGCCTCACAGCCGCTCTGCCCATCGGCATTGCAGCAGCCGACAAAAGGAAAGTGGACGTGTGACAGGATGGTGCGTATTGTACTAATAGCGAATAAAGTTATCTTTGCAGCGAGCACCGACGCAAAATAATACTGCACTGACCACGGGCCTCTTCTCTGGTGTCCTCCCCATTTCGTTTCGCTCCTCATCTGTCTTCATCTTCCAAAGCGCATTTTTCACCCTTGCCTGCCAGCGGAAACTCTCATCTACACAACGTCACTCGTCTCACCCACACAAAGCGTCTGACCGTATATTACAGTATAGATGCGCAGCAATAAAATAGGGACCCCATTACTCTGCATAGCAGCGTAAGATGGTGTGAGCCATGGCCTTGAGCTGGGAATCCAGTGATATGGGCTGTGAAAAGTAAGAGTGAAGAGAGGAGTGAAGAAGGAAGAAAGGAGACTGAACAAATTGAAGCCCAGAAGAGAAGAAGCAGAGCTCAAGAAAGGAATTAAATAAGGAATTCAATAAGGAGCAAAGCTCAGCAAGGTTGTAGTGGAGCGCAGAAGAGAAGAAGCAGAGCTCAAGAAAGGAATTCAAAAAGGGATTCAATAAGGAGCAAAGCTCAGCAAGGTTCCTGACCCTTCAACATGGCTATGGCAAATGAGAGCAGACCGCCAATGTTCATGGCTGTCCCAAGCCTGTTAAAAATCAAATGGGCACAGAGGAAAAAGGGATTTTTACATTATCTGAAAGCAGCAGGTGGAAATTAATTTTCCAATGACAGGAAACTTGCCCTGTTAATGCATCATTTAGGATATGAATGTCAAAGAATCTTTGAAACTCTACCGGTGATTCCTAGTGAAGGAGAAGGAGATACTATGAATTAATGCCCAATTAAATCTCAGAACAAGCACCATTCTAGAGTGTTATAATTTTTGAATGAGAGTTCATGAACCGGGGAGAATCCATAGAAGAGTATGTAAGTGCCCTTTGCCAGTTGGCAGCATCTTGCAAATTTCAAGGGTCCTATGATGAACACTTGAGAGATCAATTTATAACGCACTGCAGCTCAGACCAAATACGAGAAGAGCTGAGGCTCAAGGATAAGCCAAGCCTAGACAATGTATTGACCATTGCATGGAGAGTAGAACATTCTTTAGCGTGTATAGCAAAACTGTCTAGGAAAGAGCCTAACGATCCAAAGTCAGAAATTCTAAGCATGACTGAATCCAAGAATAGGAAGATAGGGAAGGAGAAGGAGAAGCAAGTAAGCCATGGTAACATTGATGCGAAAGTGACTCGACAAAAGACTGAAAAGGGTGGTAGAGAGGAATGCTTATGCTACCCGTGCGCGAGTAGCAGTCACTTTGCTGCATCATTCACATATCCAGGGAGGAGGACGACGTGCTCAAAATGCAGGAGAAAAGGACACTTTGCCAACTGTTGCAAAAACTATCCGTTTAACCCAAGAAAGGTTTTAAACGTCAATGAGGAAGAAGCAAGGAAATCGTCAGATGAAGAAGTAGACTATCCAGTAGAGAACATCACTGTTAATATGATAAATGTGGTATGTGTACATCCTTATGCCAATGGGAAAATTAATCAAAAGGAAATGAGGATGATGGCTGACTCAGGATCACAGATTACTTTGATTTCCAGGGAAGTGTTTGAGAGGGATATGAGAGGTGATATCAGCAGGTTGTTGGAACCCGACATCAGTATGTTATTGAGTTATTGAGTTGCTAGGGTATGTAATAGGGGAGTTTGAGTTTAAGGGCCACAGGTGTGAGGTTAAGGTTTACTTAACTAAGGAAGGCCTCACATTATTGAGCTGCAGAGAGCAAAAGAACCTGAAGATCAGGTTGGATCCCAATGAGGAAGATCAGTAATGCAGATTGGAAGCACTGTTGTGAGTAGACATCCCCTGGTGTTTAGAAAGGGATTTGGAAAGATTAAGGGACTACAACACCAAATCATATTGAGAAAAGGAAGTGTTCCTATTGTGGCTAAATTGAGGCCAGTACCCCTTGTGGTGAGGGAAGGTGTCAAGAGGGAGCTAGACAAATTGTTGGAATATGGAATTATTGAAAGAGCTAGTGGAGTAAATTGGTCTTCTCCCCTTGTTGTAGTTAAAAAGAGCTCAGATGAGCTACGTTTATGTGTTGATCTAGGCCAACTCAATAAGTGTGTGTTGGTGGACCGCCATACACTCTCCAACATGGCAGAAATGCTACCAAGATTAGGACGTGACAGGGCATACCACCGGGTTGAATTAGAAGAGAAATCTTGCAAGCTGACAGCATTCATTACACATGAGGGTATGTTTCAATTCAGACGCATGCTATTTGGTCTTGTGTGTGCGTCTGCGGTATTCCAAAAGTCATGGATAGATTGGTAGGTGGAATGAGTGGGATATTTTGTTTCCAGGATGATGTGCTGGTATGTGGGAGGACAGAAGAGGAGCACGATGAGAGGCTAGAAAGAGTTTTAGGTATTTTTGAGAAGAGTGGCATTGTGCTGAGAGAGGAGAAGTGCAAGTTCGGTGTCACCATGGTTGAATACTTAGGGCACGAAATATATGCAAATGATGCGAGTCCAAAGGGGAGCTTAGTGAATGCCATAAAGAAGATCAAGTCCCCGGAGGATAAGGTACAATTGAGGTCATTTCTCGGTATGACCGAATTTTATCAGAAATGTATGTAATTATGCAAACAAAATCATGGAATTGAGGAAATTGTTGAGGAAGGGGTGTGAGTTTGTCTGGACAGCTAAATGTAAGGAAGAGTTTAGAAATCTGAAGAAGGAGATAGATCTTGCCCAACCTCTTGGGCATTTTGATTCAAGACGGCAGAGTAAGATCACTGTTGATGTTTCAGAAAGGGGTCTTGGTGCTGTCCTGTCCCAGGTGGATGACGGAGGTGAAGAGAGGATTATTGCTCATGCTTCTCGGGGTTTGAGAGGTGCCGAGACAAGCTATTCAGTTTTGGAAGCGGCGGCCCTAGCATGTTATTGGGCAATGGAGAAGTTTCGAAATTTTGTGTGGGGCACCAATTTTATCTTGTGTACTGATCACAAACTCTTGAAGGAAATATTGGAAAATAAGGGATTAGGCAAGGTGTCGAGGAGGGTAGCTGGATGGATTACACAAATGCAGTGTCATAGTTTTGTGGTTGAGGTTATTCGGTTAAGGAAAACATATTAGCTGGTAGTTTATCCAGATTGAGGGTGAGCAGTAACACAGATTGTGAAGGTGCAGACATAGAAATTGTGTTTGTGAACACGGACAGGATTGTGACTAAAGAGGAGTGGTTGGAAGAGGCTGGTAAGTATTCCATTCTTGAGTTAGTTAAAATGTATGTAGAATCAGTTGCGTGGCCGCAAAGAACTGAGGTTAGCCCGGAGATCAAACAATTTTGGGAAGTGAGGAATGAGCTAAGTGTTGTGGATGGCATTATGTTGAGATGGGAGTGTGCTGTTGTGCCAAAAGGGATACGGAATAGGGCCATAGACTTAGCCCATCAAGGGCACTTGGTAATTACCAAAACCAAGGTTGTTTTGCGAAATGACTACTGGTGGCCTGGCTTTGATAGGGATGTTGAAAGGAGATTAGAGTGCCAAGGATGCAGCAAAACTGGAAAGGATGAAGAAGCAAGAAAACAACCCTTGGTGGTGGTTGGCGTGCCAACAGGGGTATGGAAAGAGTTAGCTATGGACGTCCTTGGTCCAGTGGATTTGGGGTATGGAAGAGGAAAATTCTATTTGTGTCAGTTGTTGTTAGCTGCCGTAGGTGGTGCTGCTTTGGCATTGCTGGGGGTCCTTAAGTTTACTTATTATCGCAATAAAGCATTTAAGATTCTCCTTCTGCGTGGAACTATACGATTTATCAGGAGGCAACCTCCGAAATCATCTCGAACAGTGGAGGGCAATAACCACAGACAAATGAGTATTAGACATCATTCAAAAAGGTAAAATTCTCGAATTCAGGGAGACTCCGGTGCAAATACCACCAGACAGGTGACAACGCGCCCTGCGCATCCTCATAGAAGAAGTAAACAAGATGCTTGCCAAATGATCCATCGAAAGAGTCCCCAGGGACAAAATAGAGAAAGGTGTTTATTCCTGTTTTTTCATAGTGAAAAAGCCAAACAAAATGTGGCAGCCTATTTTAGACCTGTGGGCCCTCAACAAATCCATCAGAAAACAAATGTTCAAGATGATCACATTAGCCAAGGTCATCAAAGCTGTGCAGCCGGGCGATTTCCTTTCGTCACTAGACCTGAAGGGTGCGTACTTCCATGTGCCAGTCCACAAAGCCCACAGACGGTTTCTCAGATTTACTGTAGGGCACAGCCACTATCAATTCAAGGTATTATGTGGACTTTGGTCAATAATTTCACAAAGGGCCTCATCACGAATTTGGCCTGAGCCCTTAAATGCGGCGTTAACCGTGTTACCGCCACATTTGAAAGCTGGCCTAATCACGAGTTGGGTGGAAAATGGCATTTATACCTCCAGCTTTTTGCTGGAGGTAAAAATGTCAATTTTTATGGGCTGTTTTCGGTGCAATTACTGCCGGCGGTAATAGCGCTCCCCAACCTCATTGGGTCCATAGGACCCAATGGGGAATGGGGATTTACCCCACACAACTCGTGATCTGGCTCAAATTGCCCCAGACTGAGTTGCGGTAGCGCTATTAGCGCTGGATATCACTCCAACTCGAGATGAGGTATCTAGCTTCAGTGGCAGCATACATGAGAAGAGGGGGGGGTCTCGTGTATCACGTATATACATACATCGATTATTGGCTGATAAGGACAGCCAGGAAGAAGACGAGAGCATGATCCAACCCACATTACACACCCTGAAGCAGCTATGATTCGCCATCAATTACAAAAAATCATGCATGAAGCCCTCACACAGTTTGGTCTTCTTGGGAGCGTATTTTGATACAAGCAGGGGCTGGTATGCCCCTCGCAGGAAAGAACACAGTTGATTCCCTGCCTCCTAACCACGTTCAGGCCAGGAAGCAACCTGTCAGAAAGAAAATGTATGCAGATGCTGGGCATAATGCCATTGTGCATTCCACACATTCGTCATTGCAGGTTTTGCATGAGGCTGTTACAGTCATTTCTATCAGACCGAGGGTCTCAAACAATGGAACCATAGAGCGAAAGTGTGTAGATTACAGCAGACTTCACTCGCCAACTTCAGTGGTGGGACAACCCCTGCCACAAGGGAATGGTGCTGCAAGACACCCTGTTTTAGTGCACAGTGGTAATGGACGTGTTCCTAACAGGATGGAGCGCCCATGTAGACATTAAAGGACAATTGAGTACAGAGCCCAGCCAATAATCAAGGGGACAGTGGGGAGGGTGTTAACATACAATACCAATACATGACTTTGTTACAAGAGGCTCAAGCATTCTGGCAAACACATGACACTAAAAGCCTTCCACCTAACCAGCAAGCACAACGAGATAGCAGACCAGCTCAGCAGAGCAATTAATCAATGCCCCAAACTGCATCTATCAAATGGACAGCTGAAAAGTGTGTTCAGGTGGTAGGACACGCCCCCTAAAGATCTTTTTGCAACACAGGAGAACAAGAAGTGCTCCCAATATACCAGCAGGTATACGCAAGAATTCTTTCTAGGAGTCACATTCACGTTGTCCTGGGAAGGGATGTTTACAAACACGTTTCCCTGACTCCCACTGATACACACATGCTCACGCTGTACCACTACAAGCACATCCACGTAGCCCAGAGTGGTTGAGGCATGGCAAACCTGGTACTCAGACCTTCTTTGTCTGACACGCGAACAACCAATCTCACTGGGGAGGGCGCCAGACTTGCTGTCCCAACACAACGGACAAGTCCTCCATCACGATCCAGGGTCACGTAGAGTTAGGCCATATACTAATGCTTCAGGATTGTAGGGACATCCTAAATGCAGCAAGATCAAAGACCACTAATGAATCCTACGAATACAAAAGGCCCTGTTTCTCTGCATTCTGTAGGCAAGAGCAGTTGGACCCCCTAAATAGCACACCTCACTAGTTGTTGCCTTTCGTATTTTGCCTGGTTAAGGAGGGCATTTCGCATTCATCAATCAAGGTACATCTGGCAGCAATATCAAGATATACTAGGAGGGAAGAGCAAAACACGCTCTGTAGTGCAAGGTTTGTGAAGCATTTCATGAGGGGACACAGCCCTCCATTCACTGGATCTCCGGAGAACTTTATACAGGCGGAACAAAATCATTTAGGCAGAGATATTTTTATGGGAGGCAAAAGGGGCATTTGCCCAGGGCCCCCACTTTGAAGGGGGCCCACAGGGCTGCCTGACCTGAAGAAGTAAGATTCCATTGTTCACCAGTCTTAAAATGGCACACGTCAGGATATTTTATGGGGTTCTGCTGAGACTCTAAGCCCATTGCCTTTCTGTTTTGACAAGCACATTCTGCCTTGATCAGTTCATCATGTAATGCTTTCTGTGTTCACTGTGGTATACATAATTTGTGTGTTCCTTACAGCACAACTCTAGCATTCTTTCCTTCCTGTGGGAATTATGTTGATCATGTGCAATAGGCAACAGTGAAATGCATATTGATAAAATGAGTGCCACAATCGCAATGGTTCATATGTTAGCTCAGTGTGTGAAGCACCCATTGAAGAGAAATGTGTTCATATGCAAAATTAGAATATCACATTCATGTAAGACTGGCTGAGACCTTCCTATATCTGAAGTTTATAAACCTGCCTGCATATGTACCTGGTTTTGCATAACAACATCTGCTATTATCAGCAATGTACCTGCACCAGATAGGGGTTGCTATAAGAAATAACATATCATCCATTTGGTGAAGGCCTAGAAATTGGTTTGTTCAGATGGGGTGTTGTAAAACCTAGGCAATCGCCTTCAACAATGGCATAAACTGTTAGTCCAAGAGGTGAATAAGTATCTAAATTCAAGACCATGGAACCAAAGTATTCATGCTTGTATCCTGCATTTGCCAGCAGATGATGCAGAGATACTTGTCAAATCATCAAATATCTCTTACATTACTGTGCTGAGGTTTGCTTTCTTGCATGCTGTTGAATCGTTTAGCCCATTAGTTGATCTTTCTTCTTATGTAGGCCATTTGGGTGGAATGGCTGGTAGACAGAATAGAGCGGACCAGATGTTGCAGTCCTCGGGCAAGCATATTGTACTGCCGGCTCGTGTGACACAAGAAACGATTTGCTTTTTGGTAAAACTCAAAGGTTTTTATGCACGTTTATAAATTAAAATGTCACAAGCCATTGTTTTGGAAGTATTTAAAGCTTTAAAATACAAAAGACAAACACAGATTAAATGTTTTAAATCACATCGATTGCTATGCTGCTATTCTCTTGATGATGGAGAGAATGAAGATATAATCATTCCCATTTTGCATAACACCCAGCTATAATATTTTGTTTAAAATGGTCATGTTTGGTAATGTGTTGGTCTTCAAATGCTACTTGTTTATCATTCTGATTAGAGGAAGAATGAAGAGGGTAAGGGGACTTAAAAGGAGTAAAATATGCTTATGGTTGTGAGCGCGACGGGTGGGGGGACGCAACCAGTATTATTGATTGTTAGGGAGAATTCTCCAAAATGTGCCAATTCCCTTCACCTTAGAGACCCCCAGCAACATTGCTGGATTTTGAAGACTTGATTATTTTTACCTGGATAGAGTGTGACCCTTTTTCACACTCTCTCATGTATTTTGATATCTGTTTTACATTTGTGTTTCCTTTGGTTATGGAGTTGTAGACAACTCCATAGGCATCATCGTGTTCATTTGTGTCACACAGCACCCTGAGTGCAGTGGCACAGGGAAGCCTTACGGGCTTTCCCAAGGTTTACATACCTTCTGTGGGATAAACTTCTGTTTCCCAGCGAAAGTAAAGTGAAATTGACTTTACTAGTCTTTTTAAATTCCTAGACCCAGCACACCCGATCTTACAATAGAGTGCTGGAGGGGTTAGTTAGTATCCCCTAAGTTTAGATACTCATGTAGCAGTCAAATGCTACCCTTTCCTCTCAGAATTGCTGGTGGCAGTGGTTTTACTACAAACTACCATGATTTTTCCAGACCGCAAACTATTCGCAGCTCTGGTAGCATTAAATCCTGGGAGCCATGTTTTTCAAGATGGCGTCTGAGCCCCCTTTGTTTAAACAGGTCCCGGTCTTCTTTCTTTGCCATTTCTTTTTGGAATAGTCCTTCTACAGTTTGGTCCGTTTTTTTTCCTTTGACTTTGGCGAGATTCAGGACTGAAGACCGCCTCTGGCACCCGAGTGTCTGGGGTGGGCAGGAAGTGAGGGAGGTGCCTGAAACTCCCTGTGCTTAGTCTCCTAGGACACCTAAATGCACTCTGGCGTGATTGGCTGCCTGACTGTCCGGCAAGGACAGCCACCCTGCTGGGTGAGTGGCAGCTAGGCTGGAATGAATAGGAGGAAACTTGATAAACGGCAAGTCTCTTAGCTTGGAAGGCAGAGTCGACCAGTGGAACGAAAGCAACGAAGACAAGCTTGAAGAGGACGGCTGCTGCAGCTCCTGGACCGTTGGTTTGCCCGGTGAAACCCTGCTGCAGGCCCGAATCACCAAGTTCATCTCGCCCCAGAAGCTCCCTCAAGGACGAATTCTCCCTTTGAGTTGGTGGGACCAATCAACTCGACCATAAGCCACCTGGACACCTTATCTCGGAGCTTGTTGTATTTTCCTCAGAGTGCTGCAGGAAACCGAATAACCGGAGAGAGGGACACCAGTTTGTGTGCTTGACTTACAGCTACCGGAATCAAAGATTTGCCAATTGCAAACTTTTTGACCAGTCCCAGTGCAGTGCAGGAGTCCCCCGACGCCCTCCCTCTTGTCCCCTCAACTGACGCCCTGGAACAGTGAGATCTGCAGAAATTGCCAGGAACATAAGTCATCAGATGTCTCTTTGTCTTCATTTGTAAGGTACTGTAAAACCAAACTGAGAGTACTTACCTCTCGCGGTGAAAGTGCTTGAAACTTTCCCGACTCACAGGCCTAATCAGCTTGCGATCCAACATATGATTCTTCGTGCTACGAACTATTCCTAAGAACTTTTGCAGAGACTTTTCCATTTAACTACCAGAACTGCTTTATGCTATCCAAGACTTTAGCCCATTGACTTTGGCCTAGCCTATTGAATTGAACTGACCCTTCTGGTGAACTCTAAACATTTGCACTTTCTAAGAATAGTGTAACCTTTCATGTTCTAATAATCTTTGCCTTGTACTCCTCTTTACTTCTGAATTGGTATTGAAGGGTATTTGTGTATATAATATAATTGCCTCCTTCTATTGAATGTTTTATAATTGAATGGTTAATAAATTAATAAGTATTTTTAACTAAGAAACCTTGAGTAAAAGTTTATTTGAACACCTGTGATTGTAGACCGCTGTGTAACATCATTACAGCTCACATTCCCTCTTGAGATAAGCCTGGATACTCAGCCCTGCTACCAGAACTGTGTGGTACAGACTTATACCAAAGGTTGGTTTTGCTTACACCTGTCGTCATGGTTGTCTGTAGTGGTCCCAAAGGGTACTGCATTCAAACTTTACCTAACATTGATTCCTTAATTCCTTTGATTTGGTGGAGGGGGGCTCCAAAGATGTGCGTGCCCAGGGCCCCAAACGTGCTTAAAATGGCCCTACATTTAGGCTCTTGTCAAAATTGTTTATAGCTTTTGGGCCTCCAAATGTAGGCAAAAGCATCACCAAGCAAGGCGCTGCTAGATGGGTGGCAGCCACTATCTCCAGGTGCCACGCAGAAGCGAAAAGAGGCATTCACGGCCCACTTAGAGCTCATTCTACTAGAGTAGTAGCAGCATCGCCAGCAATGTGGTCAGGTATTCCATTGGCCGACATTTGTAGAGCGTCTACCTGGGCAATGCTGCACACCTTCCTGAATCATTACTACCTAGAAGGGCAAAATGAAACGCAGGCAAGTGTTGGGAGAGCAGTACTGCAACGCCTTTTTCAATAAGGTATGTCTTTCTCCCTGTTCACCACCTTAATGTCTGCATGAAACTGCTGTTTATTCTGTTCTAAGCATGTGAATCCATGAAAGATCCAATGCTGGAGAAGGAGTGTTTCTTACCTGTAACTCCTGAATGGTGCTGTCCTGAATTCCTATATATTCTTCTCCAGCATTGGTATCTTTCTCCAGCATTGGTATCTTTCATGGATTCACATGAGCCCCCATCCACCCAGGTAGTAAAGGCTAAAATAGCAATAGCTAGTCTGGGGTTAGAATCTGAAGATGGCCTACCGTGTGGGTCTAGACACTCGACGTCCTATTGGCTGGGGCCAAAGGCACCCAAAGGGACTGTGATGGGCTACTAAAATGAGCCAATTTTTCTTTAGTGTATAATGTCATACTGAGGTTATGGAGGATTCCCAGCCTGACAAGGGAAATATTGTGAATCCCTGAAAGATACCAATGCTGGAGAACATGATTTACAGGTAAGCAACATACTCCATAGACTATTTTTCTATTTTTATTTGTAAGGTTTTATAAAATACTAACTTGTAGCTGTAATACTTTGGAGTGCCAAGAGAAAGAACATGTTGAGAAGATTAGGAGTGTGTGTATTATTTAGTCATCTAGAAATGTAGATGGAGTCCTAATCCAAAAATGTCCTCTAGTCAATGCACACTTGGCTTGGCAACCAGTGTAAGGATGGTTGGATTTTTTTATAAGATCTTTTAATTAATTTTAATATATAACAAGCTTTAACGTCAAACAAGCCCTTCCTCCCCTCCCCCATCCCTCCCTCCACTTATTCCCTTGGAGCTCAAGGCGGCAGTGACAGGGCGCTTGGTCGCAGGAGCTTGGAACAGTTCTAGGATTTAAAACATATTCAGTATACAAATTCTAGAGGACACCACTGCAGCATATAGTCGTTCTCCAAATATTGAAGGATCAGACCCCAGTCCAGTTGAAAGTTCTCGGGGGCACCCTGTATTGTGTAGGTCATCCATCCCATAGTAACGAAGTGCCAAACTTAATCTCTCTGGCGTCAGGTGCCACTGCAGTAGAACTTTTTGCCACATTTCCCTCAGATGAATTGATCTTGTCAGTTTGGAGATATTTCGCCATGCCTCCTCCCAGTAGGACTTGGATATTGCTTCCCCCAGTGTCCCTTCCCACTTCTTCATATAGCTCCACCAGAATTCCTCCCCTGGCGAGTAGGTGGTGTATGCATTAGGGTCCATCCCCGGCGAGAAGTCGGGGTTACAGAACAGTGGTGTGAAGGCGGATGGGTGCGTTGTCAGGTCCCCCCTTTTGACTGCAGAGTCCCACACGTTAAGGGATGCACTCATAATCTCACTTATTTTGATGTTCAAATGTCTGTGCATCTTGTTGGACCAGAGAAGATTTGAGAGTGGGGCACCAGCTACTGCTACATCCTGCCTCGTCCACTTCAGCTGTGGGGAGTCTGCCACCCATTCCTTGATCACACGCAGTTGTGTTGCTTCGTAGTACCTCTTGAAGTGAGGAAATGCCATTCCACACTCCCCCACCTGCGCTGTCATCATGGTCATTGCTACCCTTGGTTTCTTATGTTTAGATTCCTGCCTTGTTTTCTCTGCGGGGGGGAGACTGCGCGGGAGTCTTCACCCTCGATTTA
This sequence comes from Ambystoma mexicanum, assembly GCF_040938575.1. Lineage (NCBI taxonomy): Eukaryota > Metazoa > Chordata > Amphibia > Caudata > Ambystomatidae > Ambystoma > Ambystoma mexicanum. The sequence goes on from NC_090926.1 coordinate 1,048,517,758, forward strand.
GACATTAATGCACAATATAACACCCGGTGGAGCTGAGTTGCAGAGGTTGCGGGGGAGGGGCTGAGCGAAAATTCTGTAGAAGATTCCCTGTTATAACTTAGGCAGTTTGTATATGAAACAGCTTGTACCCTGGGTGGGTCTATTGAGAGAACTCACTCTGCAGGTTTTGGCCTTTCTCAGGGATTTTGTGTGTTTGCTTCCGGAACCTGCGCCTTTTAACAGTAGTCGCTGGATGTGGCCATGGCGTAAAATGAAGGAGGGGGCCCCTGGTTTTAAGGTGTGGGGGAAGCCCTGCTTTGTGGCTGCCAGTCAGCATTCCGTAAATGTAAGGATCCCCCCCTCCGGGAAGCTTTGTTGCTAACACATGCCGAGTGCGCACTCTGACCTGTTGTACGGAGAGTCAGTCGGACCGCTGTAGGGATGTCCTTGAGGGTGTGCGCTTGTTCCCTGGGGATTGTTGGCAGTGCACACGGGCGCCTGGATGGGGACTGTTGCGGCCCCTGGTGGTGATTCCGTGCCTCTGGTGCGTTGTTTTTCCCTACGTAGCCCTTCCTCCTAGGCTGTTGAATGTGAACATGGCACCTTTTAATAATAGTTGTTGGATGTGGCCATGGCTCTAGATGGAGGAGGGGGCCCCTTGGTTTTATGATGTGGGAAGAGCCTTGCTGTGTGGCTGCTTGTCGTAGTTTAATAGATATGAGGATCCTCCCCTCCGGGAAGTCTTGTTGCTAATTCTTGTGGACTGCCCTCTCATCTGTTGTACGGAGAGTCAGTCAGGCCGCTGCAGGGATGTCCTTGAGGGTGTGCGCCAGTTCCCAGGGGTTGATAGCAGTGCCCGTGGTCGTCTGGTGACCGTTGCAGGCCAAGGTGGAGATTCTGTGCCTCTGGTACGTTGCTTTTTCCTATGTGGCCCTTCCTCCTGGGCCGTTGAATGCGCTGTTCAAGTACGCGGCCCCAGTGCTGTTGGGGGACCGTGGGCAATCGTCCTGGCGAGCTCCGGGTCTCTCGGTGTGACTCTCAGCGTGGGTGGGTTGTGTGGGGGAGAGGGGCACCCGCCAGCTCCCTGAGCAGCACCCTGCGCCAAGGCGGTTACGTACGGTGGTGTGGGCACCGCGGTGGAGGGGAGCCGACAACCCCGGTCCGCCACCCTGACGGTGTCTTGCACTGTCCCCACGCTGGGGGTCTGCCACGCGGGCGTTTCCCGCTGCAAGGCCTGGGTGCTCACGCTCGCGGTCTCTGGCTTAATGGGTCCACGCCACAGGGGCTGGCTGTGTTAGGGATAATTCTCATTCTATGGCTAATTTCCCTTACCTATAGAGTCCCCCAGCAGCTTTGCTGGATTTGAAGGGTTTGTTTCTTTTTCCTGCTCTTAGGCATGTTTGCTATGTGTGTTCTAGGCTATTTTTGTGTTTAATATCTATGGGATTCTCTCACCCCCATAGGAACCATCTTTATTCACAGGTGTTACACAGCACCCTCCTTACAGTGACACAGGGGTGTCGTAGCGACCCCCAATCATAGACTCCATACCCTGGGACTGACTACTGTCTCCCAGGGCATGTAAAGTCCAAATTGACTTTACTAGTCAATTCTTATGAACTAAACCAGTACAACCCATCTTACTATGGAGGTACTGGAAAGGGTTAATAGTTTTTCCCTTATGTTCATTTTCGAGGGGGTACCGTACAGTCCCTCTCTCAAAAGTTTCTGGCTGGTGGCAGTGGTTACTACCATAAATATTCGACCGCAAATATTTTCCTATGGGATTTTCCCATTGTTCGAGGCTACCACATTTCTGACAGCCTCTAACATGCTGCCAGTGAATTTTAATATTTACTTTGCTCCAGTATGTTTTATTTGCCAGAACTTTAATATAACTTCTTTCTCGTGTCTTCCTCTAGACTCCTAACCCAGGTCGGGAATCCTTCGTTCGTTTGGCGGGCTTCTGCCAAGAAGCCCTCCTTTCGGCGCCACTGAGTCTGGGGTGGGTCCATTGTGTGGGAGGTGGAGTAGGACCCCTGGACAGGGTTGCCTCAGCAACCCATGTCGCACTCTATCCTGATAGGCTGGAGGGTCTCCCGCCAAGATGACCACTGCACTATGAGTGACAGCTAGGCTGTATGAATGGGGATCTTTTTGAATAAAAGCAGGTTCCTGAGGACTGGAAGAGCAAGACGTTGCCACTGGAACTAAGAAGCCGAAGAGGAGAGAAGCCAAATACATCTGCAACGCCTGAACCACCGGTGAAGCCCTGCTGCAGCGTCTCACCACTTTTCTCCACACGACGAGAGAAGATCTTCATCTGCAAGAGCCTTCTTCCCTTGAGCTGGTGGGGCCAACCAGTTTGCCAATCGCCTTCCCGGACCTGCCTTGGTCGAATCTCCCGTACCTTGTACTCAGAGGCCGGATAGCCAGGCACCAGTCCACCCGGACTGCGATTTAAAGGAATGTACCTTTTATTCGTCGGGCAGCACCGCAGCTGGTTTCATCCCTGGGTAGTGCAGTAACTCGAACCTTCCTCCACGGCGAGAGCCCCTCTTCCTCTGCTGGATCCCCCAAACTGCAGGAAACTACCAGGAACAACCGCCACCACAGGAGCCACTTCTTCTTTTTAAAGGTACATTGTCCCGCCAGGCCGTCCTTTCTTCGCAGTAGCACTAAAGGTGTTTTATATCCTTTACCTACCTGTTGGGTTGGCCGCCCCTCTCTCTTAACATTGTCTTTCACCTTCTGCATCCACCTTTTCAAAATCGTTAACCAAAGACTTGACTGCAGGTACAATAACATTTTGCTCCTGGGCCCTTGCCTTGTACCACTGACTCTGGCACAGGTCTACTGACACTGGCTACATTTGTTAGAACTGCGTTCCTTAGATTGATTCTCAACTAGAACTTTGTTGATGCACCCACGTCTTATAACTACCCTTTTCTACCCCTCTCTAAACCTTGTGAAATGCCATTTTTCTCAGTTTTCATTTAAGTATTGCCTATACTGATGCACTGTCTTGCTTAATCTGGTCCACATACTTATGGGAAGTTTTGCTAGGGTGTGTAAGAAACTATTTCTATGTAACTTGTGCTTTCCCTCCCTTGTGAGAAATTGCTAGAGTATCCCTTGTGTGTGGTTTTCACTGTGCCGTTTTGCTCAGTTTTCACTCTGGTTCACTGGGTCTACAATTTAACTAGGGAGTGTGTATATTTTTCCTTGACTTAATTTAACTTGCTTGATGACTTTCATGAATGTGTTTTACTAGAAGTGTATAAAATAAATATATATCTACTTTTTAATACAAAGCTTTGGTCAGTGTTTCCTTGTGCCATTGTTTTGTAGGCCTATTGTGTAAACCCTGAATACTGCTCATCTCCCTCTTGAGATAAGTCACATCTACCAACTAAATCTTTGTGTTACAGACTGATACCAAAGGGGATTTATTGCTCTCACCTTTAGTCTTAATCTTCTGTAGGGCTCCCTAAGGGAACTGCACAGGATTCTGCTTAACAGGCTGTGCGACGCTGTGCCGCTGCATCGCACTCTCCGTAGTACGGCCTTCCCTGTTCAGTTCAGCGCTTCGGAGGTGCACTATGTCTCGTTCTCCCCTCCGTGGTTGGCACACCAACTAGTTTCACGAAATTTGGGCACAGGCTTGCTCGATACGCTTTATTAATGGGCTTGCGTGACGCGGCCCGGTAGGGAGAGACAGCCAGACACGTCCTCCTACTCCGGCCGCCATCTTGGAATGTCGATGGTCAGATATTTTAAGACAGAAAATGAGATATGCAGCTCTGTTATGGATTGTGTGCAGGTGTTTGTGATTTTTTTTGGGACGCCAATTTAGAGGCTGTGGCAATAAACCAATTTTCAAGGCATCAAAGTGTGTTTTAAATACATCTTGTGGTGCATCTTCAGCCTGGTTATGGACTTGTGCAGCAGATTTAGGGTGAAGTGTTATTTGATAGCAACTGATGAAGTTTACTGGAAGAAAGATACACATTTGTCAAAAGTGACTCCTAGATTTTTCGTCATTACTGTTGTGGGGGGCAGGCTGAGGATAGAATCTACGGTTCTTCTACAAAGGACGATTTCTGTTTTGCTTGGGTTCAGGCCAGATGATATTTTTGACATCCATGCTTTGATAGATGGTTGGCAGCTGAAAACGTGACAAATTGGCATTGTCATTGGAATGAAGATGGAAACTTAACTGGGTGTCACCAGTGTAGATATTGAAAACCATGTTGAAATGATCATGGATATCTGCTAAGGAGTGGTAATAGATGTTGAAAAAGCCACAGTAATAAGGATGTGCCTTGGGCGACCCCACATTTTAGGGATATTACACTGGACATGAACTCAATGCATCTTATCCTGACTGAGCGCTTGTTAAGGATGGTTGCAATCCAATGAATGGTGCTGTCCTGAATTCCTATATATTCTTTTACACTAGCTAGTGGGATCAGGTGGTCGATTGTAATGTTGTCAAATGACAGTCAAGCAGTGTGATTGCTTTGGTTTATTTTGTTCAGTGGTCATTAGAAGGACTTCTCTAGTATCTAGAAGTGTAGTTTCTGTGCTTCTTCCCGATGAGGACCCGGACTGTCTGTCATGGACTAAGGAATGGGTTTCACTAGAGGCTTGCAGCTGTTGAATGCAGCCCTCTCAATCAGTCTGGCTTCAAAAGTGAGTTTGGAAATGGGTCAGTAGTTTGCTGGGTTTGTAGCATGAGCTTTCTTTAGGTATTGGTTTATTAGCGCGTATTTCACGGTTGTGCAACGAGAAGTTGCCTAGGGCTGTGAGATGTTGGTCATAATTCCCATGAGAGTGTGAAACGTGGGTAAAGCATGGGTCTGTTGTTGCTTTGGATGCTTTCATTTTCTCACTGCTTTGATTGAATCTCCAGTAGTAAGCTGACATTTTGTACACTTTTCTGATAAAGAAGGCAGTCAGGTTATCTATCTGAGTCTGTGATGCTTTAGGAGTTGAGAATATTTGTAGCGGCGTGGGACTCCATAAATCTTTGAAATGGGTGAATAGATGTTTTGTTCTGTGCTTTTTCTATTCTCTGCAAGGTGTGGTCTGCTTATTCTGGTTGATTGTGATTCAATACTGTCTGCCAAGGTGCTTGCATTTAATTTCATTCTTGCGTTTTAGGGATTTCCCTCCAGTTTACAAACCTCCCTTTTGATTAGGGCCAGATGCAGGTCAGACCATTTATTTTTAGCTTTTGTAACTGTTTTGGGACATTTTGTAAAGTGCTGCGCAAGACTTTTCAATGTGCCTAAGATAGCTCTATTGACATTTTTAGGAGGTTGTCCTGATCATTTCCATGGTGTGTGGCATATGTGATTATCAGACAACACCTTTGGAGGGGGCACTGGTAATATATTTTTTCCATTCTGAAGTCGATGTGAACTGATTTATTATCTGTGCATGAGGGCTTTATTTTGTGATACACGTGGAGGTACATTTTGATCAGGGAGTTGTTAGTGTCGCAATGGTATGCACTTTAGAGCAGTTTATTGTAACTAACACATCCAGGCTATTTCTTTGTGAGTATGTTGTTCCTTAGATGTTCTGCTTGATGCCCATTCTTGACAACCTGGATTATTGTACGTCACTCAGGCTAAACTGTAAAAATACAGAGCATCTCTAAGGGACGTAAACACTGCATGCCCCCCACGCTTCAAGTTCTCCAAAGTCTCTATCATCGAGACTGAAAACACTATATTGTCCCTTAAACCTTCGAATTGCCAGGGTGATCAATGCCCCGCCCAATTTATAAAGGATGCAACTAGAGACCTGGCTCCTTTTATCTCGAAGCTTATCAATGCTTCATTCTCCTCCGGCACCATCCCAAGCAACCTCAAAGAATCTTTGGTGCTCCCTTTACTTAAGAAACAGACCTTAGACCGGGCTATACTTAACAACTATCGACCAATCACACCAGCCCTTTCTTCTAAAAATTATAGATAAGATGGCCTATCTACAACTACAGAAACACTTGTAATCCAACCATCTCCTAGGAGCATGTCAATCGGCTTTCAGCCTCAGCATGGGACTGAAATAGCTCTAGTAGACTTAAAGGCCCAGATTGACGAGCTCAGGGATAATGGGAAATCAGCCTTGCTTCTCCTCCTTGACTTATCGGCTGCTTTCCACCTTGTGGACCACTGGCTGCTAATTTCTCTGAAGAAGCAATAGCATGGATACAATAATTTCTAAGTAACAGGACTGTGAGAGTCTTCTCTCCCACCGCTGCTGCAGACCCAATCTCAATTACCTGTGGAGTGCCCCAGGGATCGTGTGTCTCACCCACATTATACAACATCTTCACTAAGCCCCTTTTCGATGAGCTGGATCATCTTGGTATCACCTACACTAATTATTCAGATGATACTCAGATCCTCCTACCATTTACTGGGGATTATGACAAGGATTTGGCCTTGGTGAATAGGGTATATCTCATCATCCAGGCATGGATGGCAGCTCACGGACTATGCCTGAATGATGACAAGACTGAGCTCATCATCCTGGGCACCACCTCAACTCAACTGGGACTCAAATATACTACCTTCAACATTGATAATAACCCTATTATTGTCGCTAACAAAGTAAAAACTCTGGGTTTTTACCTTGACTCTACCTTCTCATTCACTGAGCAGGTCAATGTCATGGCATCTGCTACTGCATATACCTGTAAATTGATCAGAGCTGGTAAACCCTTCCTTTCCAACAACAGCTGTATTACCCTTGCTAGAGCGCTTATATTGTCGAAGCTGGACTAGTGTAATTCGCTGTACATAGGGGCTAATAAGCAAATTATCAAGAGAATTCAATCCCTCCAGAACAATGCCCTGAGAGCAGCACATGGAATTGCTAAGACAGAACATATCTCTGAGATTAGAAGACTAAACAACTGGCTTTCTGCTCATGATAAAATCCAGCTAAAAAATGCTTCACTGACATCTAAATGCCTGAATAATGCTGCACCCTTCTATCTGATAGAGAGAGTCACCAGAAAATCCTCTTTAAGACCCATCAGAACAGTTAGTACCAACTGCCTCGCAGTCCCAAGATTTAAATTCACCAGAGTTGGAGGATGCAGCTTCCCATTCAAGGCAGCACAGCTATGGAACGCCCTACCCCCTCCCCCCACCCCACACTGCAAGCAGATCAGTCTTACCAGAACTTCCACCAGAACCTCATAAAATGGTTCAAATACCATGACAAGTAATGCCCCTAGCCATCACTATTGTACTGCAAATAGACATTCTCCTCTGTATTGTAAATAAATTCCAGGCAGGGTGTCCTCCAAGGCTTCTCACTCTACGAATCCCTGTGCAACACTTTCCGTCATACTCTTCTTATATTCTGTACATGTTATACTTCTACTGATCTACCTGCATCACACTATGTTTATTTATTGAGTAATTGCTATGTATTTCATTGTACTTGATGTGTAACTAAGCCGTAAGATGTCTTATCCAATGCGCCCTGATACGCATGGGTCTGGTGCTCAATACAAATGATACCCATGGGTCTGGTGCTCAATACAAATAATAAAATAAACAAAGCAAACCCCAAAGCGCAGACATCCAGTGCCTGCCAAGTGTCTGGCCACAGACTGGAAACAGCAACGGACCAACCCAAGTCCAACCAGAAGACAATCAGACTGCACAACTTCATGCTTTTACACTTGGACAATACGTGCAGGGATTTTCTGGTAAATAGTGCACTTTGAACTATTGCACAGCAACCCACTCCCACCAGTTACCCAGAACCTGAACATCCCCCAACTACTTTCACCACACGCCCCCCACCATCCAATGCAAGTCGCTAAGGGGCCTCTGTCAACAGCTTTAAATGTTTTGCTCCCACTCGTCCTCGAACACCTTACACCTCCAATGCCTTGCTCCAACACCTTCATATTTACACAGTGCCACCCTCCAGCAACCTTAGTCTCCAGTACCCTCCATCAACACCCCAACTGTGTGAGTCTCAACTATCCTCCTCAAACATCCTATATCTGCATTCAATGCATTTCAACTCTCTTACAACACATTACGTCTCAAATACTCGCTGCCAACATCTGTAAGTCACTAGTACAATATCTCAAGTCTCCAGTACCAGCCTCCATAAGATTGAGCCTCAAGCACACACCTCAAAGCAAGAGCTGTGCCAGTGGTTATGAATGACTTGAAACCTTCCAGCCATCACCTTTCTGTTGTGCTTATTTGGTAAGTAATCCACTGTTTATATTTGTTAGATGGGAGATAGAGGGGAAGGATGTGCTGCAGGTCACAGTAATTGCATTTTTTTTTAAAAAATGTAATGTATGCCACAGGGTGTTAAAGAAATAGCCCAAATGACCACCTCGTAGTGAGGGAATGAATTTTGCCTCTTGGATTGATTACATCTTTGTGTCAAAAGTCCTAAAAATCAAGTGTAGCCCTCTAAACATCAAGTCTGTGGTTTAGTTACCATGCAACCTTACAATAAACCCTCCAATTACCATACAATCTGCATACTCTTGTGCCCAACTTGGCATGCATCTCTTTGGACAGAGGTGGTTTTACAGTGAAGTGGAATGTTACCTCATGTTGTTAAGAAGGATTTCTGAACTCTCTCCAGGAGTAGCAGAAGTTCAAAAGGCCAACCTATTTTCTTGGAACAGGGTAACCTCTGGACAAGCCAGACCAATTAGGGGTAGCTATGGCAGGTGGTCAAGACTAAGTCTCGGGAAGGGTGAGGGCGACTGAAGGGGAGGCTTGTGCTCAATAGTACATGTAATGCAAGCGCACGCAGTTATTCCAAAGGGCAAAAAAAGGTCTTGTTAGGGGTCTTTAGCAGCTGGGGAAGGTGGATAAGGTGATGAAGAATAAGTTCTCACTATTCAAGAAGGACCGCCACTTGAAGGCAGAGGCAGTTCGAGAGTTTGGGATGGAGTCGCTATTTCGCAATAGCAGTGGACAGGAGAGGGGCCCCCAGGAGGCACTCGTGTATAAAAATGGGCTCTTGCGCTAGGGGCCACTGGTTGAGGTATTGATTAATCACCGGTCCCTGATACAAAGAGACCCAAACTTCAGCAGGTTAGTCCAATTCGGTTACAGGCTCGAATGCGGCAAAAAGGACGTCTCGGCACCTTTTAGTTTCTGAGATCCAGCGAGTATTTCGAAATGGGACAGTGGCGATTTCTCCGCTCTGGGTGGATGAATCGCCCCAGTTTCACTGCAGCAGGCTTCAGGGGCAAGAGGGTCACTATAGCAGCAGACTTGCAAAGGACTTTGCCGCATCAGGGCAACACGATAACCGCGTTTACTCCTGTCTGGGCGCACTCGACTCACTTCAGACCTGCGAATGCCAAGTGTACGAAATCCAGTGTGAGGGTGCCGTGGACACAGAGCTAGCAGTATACTAAGTTTTGAGGGCCTCCTCCAAACAACGGCGGAGACAGAACAAAGGTCCTGCATAAGCTGGTCAGCCCACTTGTGAAGGTGCCGAGAATAGTTGGCCCCACTATTCCAATGGGTTGAATCGTCTTCGCAGACCTTCTAGGACGACCAGATGCAGAGGGGTCCCAAGGGATAGCAACGGGCTCAAGGTGCCAACCCTTCCAGCGGATCACTAGCGGTTCATCGACTCAGCTTCGTAGTTGCATGATACTTGGATCCTATCCTTTGCTCAGTGAGAACTCAGGAGATCGACCTGGTAGTGGTGTTTCCAGCCTCCTTTTGTCCAAAGTTCCCTTCGCACCAAAACAGAGAGGACCCAATGGGAGATCTGATCACAAACACTCACTCCATACGTGGACCAATCACGGACCACGGTGGTCTCAGGCATTCAGGACACTCCAGACTCTCTAGCACCCAGGATGTATATTGGGACCAGACATCCCAGCCCACATCCTGGCGGCACACACACAAGGCATGCAGAAGCCCGCAAAAGCATTGGGATTTGCGAGAAAGTGCACGACCAAATAAGGACTGGCCCGGGTCGACTCAACCTGGGGAAGGTGGCGGGGCAAGATGGCCAAAGGACAGGACGAAGAACCTGGCAGCGCGGTTAACATGGTTAACATGGCAGGAAAGGGTTAAAAATAAATGCGTAATGATAACTGCCACCAGTCCTGTCCATGGCACATCTGCACAGTTCATAAAAAGTCCAGTGAGAGTATCTAGGGCCTTTGGAAATGACTTTAGACCCAAGTGTGCTGTATGGTAAGATACATTGCACACTTGTTACATGTTGCACAAAAGTTGCAACATGAGAAAAGGACTAAGGGAAACAAAGTCTCCCAGTACGGACTGTCTTAAGGGCATGTCAGTTTCCCCATAAAAAGTGAGCGAAAGCACAGAGGAGCGCAGCTGGAGGTTGTGCTTCTCTGGCAAAGTCAGTCAATGGTGTCTAAACAACAGCAAAAAGTTTGGGAGTTGACACATGGAGGGAAAATTACATTCTCCAGCATGGGGTCTGGCATGGATTCACATGCTCATGAATATTCCCCGTCGTCAGGCTGGGAATCCTCGGTAAAGAAAAAACCAGTATCAGTTTCGTTTCTGATCTGTCTTTCGTAGTAATAACCAATCACTGGTCTCTGCGTCATACTGACCACAGCCAATGACTGCCCTCTACCTAAGCACCGCCTCTGGCAGCCATCTTCAGATTTTTACCGCACGTTCATGTGTTGGGATCCTCGTGCTATTGCTCTCGAGCGTTAGTGCTATTTTTTCACGTTTTTCTCAAAAACTTTGTTTTTTTTTTTCAGTCAAAAGAGCCTCAAGCTCCACCGACTCTCCATCCGATCAACGGGGGCCCGTGTCGGATTCGTCTGCGCCCCTCAAGGGTGAAGATTTCGTCGAGCTACGCTTTTGGAGGACTCCAGAAGCTTCTCAGGCCCGGACATGGCCCAGGAGAAGGGAAGCTCGACGCCCGGAAAGCTGTTCAGGGTCTGCCCTGGATGCCAGCTGCAGAACGTCTTTAAGGAGGACGAACACTCCTTTTGTCTCTACTGCTTACATGAGGACAAGACGCACGTGGAGAAGGACTGTGCGTTTTGCGGCAATATGTCGGAGCGGACCATGAAGGACCGCCATCAACGTCTCGCCAACTGGCTGGAAGGGAAGAGCCCGTCAGGCGAGAAGAAGAGGAAGAAATCCGAGCGGCCTTCTAAGACCTTTGAGGACGCCCCGGCGACGGGGGTCCAACACAAGGCCAAGCACCACGAGTCCGCTGGCACCGGGAGCGCCGAACGGTCGGGCTCTACGGGCGCCAGGCAGGGCGCACCCTCCCCGGCACCTTCAGCCACGAGCCAACGCTCTGGGTCGGGTAAGAGGAAGGGCGAGCACCCGGCGAAGCTCCTGGAGAGGCCCCGGTCGAGCTCGAAGGCCCCATCGGAGGGGGAGCGAGGCAGTGTCCCCCCCCTCAAGGATAAGGCGGTGAGCGCACCTAAGGTGGTGAAGGCCTTAATCCATCCGGCCTATCGAAACTGTCGCGGCGGCCCTGGCTCAGCCTGTGGAGGCTACACCAGTGGTGGCGACCTCGGGGCTCAGAGTCTCCCTGCCACCTCGGAGAGAGTCCTCTTTTGTGCCCATCGATAGGACCCCCGTGAAATCCCCGGCGGGGAAGAAAAAGGGGGGGCAGGGCGTCGTCGTAGATTCGGCTTCAACCTCGGAGGAAGAGCTGATCGAGGTCTTAAACCACGGCCTTGGCGTGGAAGAAGACCGGCCCGTCGGGATGGATCCCGACGCAGGTGACGACGACATCGTTGAGGGTGCCGACGGGGCCCCTGATCGCCCGTCGGATTCCCCTCTGCCAGCGCCGCAAGACAACTCGGCGGCCATTTTGTTGGCTATACAGTCCTTATGCTCAGAGATAAGGACGAGACTACCGTTGCCGACGGAGGAACCTCTCCCGTCGGGGGATCCTGAACCGGGACCTTCTGGTGTTCCCCCACCCAAGAAAAGAAGGATTCACCCTCCACCTCCTTTTCAGCCGTCGCGCCCCGTCCAGCCCTCCTCCCCGTCCACCCGAGGGGATGATACGGGGACTGACACGGCAGCGACGGGTACGGACGACGAGGTATACGACGAGGATCTACCGTCGTCACCTCCCACCAGGGCTTCTCCGCCCGACGAGATTGGATCGTTCCACTCCATGATCGCCAGGGCATTCGAGCTTTTCCAACTCTGCCCTGAGGAGAAGAAAAAGGAAGGATTCCTTTATCAACGGCGCAAGGCCAAGAGGAAGACGGTCCTCGCGGTGCCTCTACTGGATGACATTTGGGATGAGGGCCTCGCCCTCCTCAAGAACCCTTCCACGACGCCAGCTAGAAGAGACCGGTACAAGAAGAAGTACCGGGTCCCGGACGCGGCCCCCCTGTGCCTCCGGCGCAGCCTACCCCGGACTCTGTCGTCTCCGCGGCGGCCAGTAAGAAAGCGGGGGGGGGGTGCGGCCTCCACATCGACTTCCCCACCGGACGGCGAGGGAAAGAAATTGGACGCTATGGGTCTGCAGCGACGACGATTAAAGCGGCCAACGCCTTGGCTATCGTGGCCCGCTACGACAGGGAGCTATGGTACAAACTGGCTCCCCTGCTGGACTTCCTACCGGACGACAAGAGGGCGGATGCCCTGGAGATCCTACAGGAAGGTGAGGTGGCGTCGGACCACGCCATCACTATTGCGACGGACATCGCCGACACTGGGTTTCGCCAGTTGGGCAACGGCGTGTGCCTTAGGCGGCGTGGATGGCTCAAGGCTACGGACTTCCGTCAAGACGTACAGACCAGAGTCCTGGACATGCCGTTTGATGGGAACAACCTGTTTGGGAAAACAGTGGACGATTCCCTTCAGGCAATTAAAGCGGACACTGAGACGGCCCGGGCCCTTGGGGTTCTGCAGCAACGACGGACGCCCTTTCGGAGCAGCAGAGGCAAGGGCGCCTCCAAAGGTTCCGGCGGCGGTTTCTCCACCTACCGTCAAGCGGCCCGCTCGTCGTCTCAGGAGGCCTACAGAGGACGAGGCAAGTCTGGCGGACCCCGCCGTCATCGCCAAGGAGGTCAAGGCGGCAAAGCCTCGTCGAAACAGGATTGAACCGGCCGTGGGGTCGGGCCCCCACCGGAGCACCCCGGTGGGAGGCCGGCTGGCGAGCTTCGTCAGCGTGTGGGAGTCCATCTCCACCGACCGTTGGGTGCTGGACGCCTTAGCCCGGGGCCACGCGCTCGAGTTTCAAAGAAGGTGCCCGCGCGTCCCCCCCGTGGCCAGGAAAGAGCTTCACGTCCCTCAGCTTCTCCTGGAGGTAAAGGCGATGCTCAGGAAGGGCGCCATCGAACTCGTCCCAAAGAGGCTTCGGGGCTCCGGAGTTTACTCGAGATACTTCCTCGTGAAGAAGAAGACGGGAGGATGGCGCCCCATCCTAGACCTGTGACGTCTGAACAAGTTCATCAAGGCGCAGAAGTTCCGGATGGTCACCCTCCAGCACGTCCTGGGTCAGCTGGAGGAAGGAGACTTCCTGTCGTCGTTGGATTTGGAGGATGCCTACTTCCATATTCCCATCCTAAAGGGGCACCGAAAATTCCTCAGGTTTGTGGTCCAAGGGCGTCACTACCAGTTCAAAGCCCTCCCCTTCGGACTACGGTTGGCACCCAGGGTATTCACCAAGTGCCTTGCACCGGTGGCGGCGCAGCTGCGCCGCGAGGGGATCCACGTCTATCCCTACCTGGACGACTGGCTCATCCGAGCCAAGACGAGGGAGCTCGCCGTGGAGCACACGGCAAGGACTGTCCAACTTCTCACGGACCTGGGATTCTCCATGAACTACGCCAAGTCCCACCTGGTACCCGCGCAAAATGCACTGTTTCTGGGAGCGAAGCTCGACACAGTGTCCCTTCTGGCCTCCCCGTCGGAGGAAAGGACCAGGTCCATCCTGGGCAAGGTACAGCGGATGTTGGTTTCCGACGCGGCCAAGGTGAGGTCCATCAAGTCCCTCCTCGGAATGATGTCTTCTTGCAACTACCTCATTCCCATGTGCAGGCTCCGGATGCGCCCGTTGCAGGAGTTCCTGGACGCGCGCTGGATCCAAACGACGGGCGGCTTCGAGGAGAGGATCACACTCGACGAGAGTTTCCGCCGAGCGGTCCGGTGGTGGGGCACCCGCGCGCATCTGACGGCGGGCATGGACTTCCAGACCCCAGACCACCAGGAGACAGTGACCACGGATGCCTCCCTGGAAGGGTGGGGAGCGCACACCGAAAATCTGCACGCGAGAGGCCTTTGGCTCCTGACGGAGAAGTCCCTCCATATCAATGTCCTGGAGCTCCGTGCAGTGTTCTGGGCCCTCAGGTCCTTCCTTCCGTCCCTCAAGGGCAAGGTGGTGAGGATCTTCACCGACAACACCACCACCATGTTTTACATCAGGAAACAGGGCGGAACCAGGTCCCCAGCACTGTCCAAGGAGGCGCAGGACCTGTGGCATTGGGCCGTCGCCCAAAGGATGTTTCTGGTGCCGTTTCATCTGGCAGGGATAAAAAACACCGTCGCCGACTCACTCAGCAGGGAGCTGCGCTCGTGCCACGAGTGGGAACTACGGCAGGATCTAGTGGATCGCCTCTTCCGACGGTGGGGCACACCCCAGATCGACCTGTTCGCGACGGCGACGAACTCCAAGTGCCGGAGGTTCGCCAGCAGGTTTCCCCAGGCGAGGAGCATGGGCGATGCTTTCTCGTTCCCCTGGGAGGGCCTGTTCCTCTACGCGTTCCCTCCTTTGCCACTGCTAATCCGGCTCGTCAACCAGCTCAAGAGGTCACGGTGCAGGATGATCCTCGTCGCACCTGCGTGGCCGAGGCAGATATGGTTCCCGGACCTTCTGGACTTGTCAGCGTCCCCGCCAATCAAGCTGCCGGTGGACGCGGATCTACTCTCCAGGGAAGGAGGCGCCATCCTCCACCACGACCCGAAATCGCTGAACTTGCAGTCCTGGCTCCTGCAGCGCTAGAGTTTGGAGGATATGACATACCGGCCGACTGCAGAGAGGTTCTTGCAAAGGCCAGGGCGTCCTCGACTCTTAAATGCTACGGACACAAATGGAAGAGGTTCTCTGTCTGGTGCCACGCACAGAAGATTAACCCTCTACGGATTACGGCTCCCCAGGTACTGCCGTACCTGCTGACGCTGGCCAAAGCTGGACTGACACACGCGTCCATCAAGATTCATCTTGCTGCGATCTCCCGATACACCAGAACCACGGGGCGGACATCCTTGTGGTCTCATCGTCTGGTGAAAGAGTTCATGAAGGGACTGTTCAGATCGTTCCCGCCGGTGAAGGCTCCGGCCCCGGCGTGGGAGCTCAACGTGGTTCTGACCAAGCTCATGGGACCTCCGTTCGAGCCTCTGCACTCGGCCCCGTTGAAGTTTCTGTCGTGGAAAACAGCGTTTCTTGTGGCCATCACCTCCGCACGACGGGTGGGAGAGATCCAGGCCCTTTCCTGCAAGGCCCCGTACTTGACTTTTCACGACACGAGGGTAGTGCCCAGGACGCACCCCTCCTTCATGCCCAAGGTACCGTCGGACTTCCATCTCAACGAACCCTTGGTGTTGCCTGTGTTCTTCCCGTCGCCTTCGTCGCCGGCTGAGAGGACTTTGCACTCGCTGGATGTGGCTAGAGCGCTGAAGTTCTACGTGGACCGCACGAAGTGTTTTCGGAAGACGTCACAACTCTTTGTGAACTTTGGACCTGTCAATCAGGGGAAGGCTCTCTCGAAGGCTTCCATTTCCAGATGGCTCTCCGGCTGTATCATGTACTGTCATCGGTTGGCAAACCGACCGCTGCCTGGCCGTCCGAGAGCCCATTCCACCAGAGCGATCGCAGCTACCACGGCGTTCCTTTCTGGTGTGCCCCTGCTGGACATATGTAGGGCTGCTACGTGGAGGTCGACGCACACCTTCACGAAATTCTACTGCGTCGATCGGGATTCCAGGGAGGAGTCCAGGGTCGGCCAAGCAGTGCTGCGCAACCTGTTCGCCTGAGGTGAGCCTGGTGAGGAGGTAAGATGCTTAATGTTGAGTTTGATGTAATGCTTAATGTTGAGCCTTTGCCACCTCCCGTGGTTGTGCATGTGTGTACTGCTATGTATTCTTTATTCATGAGCATGTGAATCCATGCCAGACCCCATGCTGGAGAAGGAACAAGTTACTTACCTGTAACTGTTGTTCTCCAGCATGGGTCTGGCATGGATTCACATGCGAACCCTCCCGCCTACCCCTCTGCGGCTCTTCACTTGGTCATACTGCCACTTCACGTGCTTCCAAATCTGAAGATGGCTGCCAGAGGCGGTGCTTAGGTAGAGGGCAGTCATTGGCTGTGGTCAGTATGACGCAGAGACCAGTGATTGGTTATTACTACGAAAGACAGATCAGAAACGAAACTGATACTGGTTTTTTCTTTACCGAGGATTCCCAGCCTGACGACGGGGAATATTCATGAGCATGTGAATCCATGCCAGACCCATGCTGGAGAACAACAGTTACAGGTAAGTAACTTGTTCCTACACCTATGAAATCTTTCCTAACACCTGTTACCGCTTCGCTGCAGCATTGAGGAATACCATTAAAAACCTAGGTGCTTCAGTGGAGGGGAGAACTAGAGCTTTTTCGGCATCTCCTTTTAACAACTCAGTATCACAGTGCCTTAGGGAAATCACAAAAAAATGGCAAACTGTTATTAAAAAAACACACACATGAATTTGATATGAGAATGGCAAATGCCAAGAAGGACGAGAGGCTGCAACTGAGGAAATTGCTAAATGAGCATTCTTCTCCTGAGACCTACAGTCTTAGGAAAAAGAACATCCTTCAGTGACACAAAAACTACTTGAAGTCAATTAAAATTGAGCTCCATACCAATGACAATCAAACCATTTTAAGAGCCCTAAAAGATAGCAAAACATCATATGTTTGGCGGTTATTAACAGCAAAGTGGGATCCCCTTAGTTAGACTGACCGTCTAGTTTCTGCTCAGTCTTGGACATCCTATTATCTGGCAAAGTTTGCCAAACAGAATGGGGGCACTCAGATGAATCACATTACAGACCCGGTAGGTACAGAAATGTGTCCCTGGACATAAGATGACATTTTATGTGCCATAGCTAAAGCAACGGCATCCAGGGCGCCAGGGCCGGTTGGCTAGGCACCAGCCGTGATTAAGAGCGACACACTAGCGTATGTTCTGCCTTTGAGAACACATTTTCAATCAATCTTTGACACTCATCAGCTACCTGACACTTGGTGGGATTCTATCATTATTCCTGTTCATAAAAAAAGAATAAAAACTGACAGCAGCCATTCACGGTGATCGCACTTCTATTGATAACGAATGGTCTGAGTTTCGAGCCAAGTACGTTACTTAAAATACCAAGTGTGCAACACCACACAACTGAACACTATTCTATTGAACTGCCCACAATGTTAATGCTAACTCCAAATGTCACATGAAGAGCCACTGTCTTAACTAACGATTTCGCCTAAGAACTCCTTTGCCGGACTATGAAAATCATTGAGGCCATCCGTAGCCATAAGGGTTGCAGAGTGGGGGGAGGGTGTGAGGGACAAGTTGGGGATATTTGGTATTTTGAGCAACCGTAACGCAGCATATGTTTTTTTTTCCCTTTTGTTTTTATTATCCTTTCTCTTCTCTTCTTCCCTTTTTCTTTTTCCTTTCCTTTTTCTCACTTTGTAATTGCCAAGTTACTTTATTATGTTTGTATTGAAAACTGTAATATCTTTGTTGAAAATCAATAAAACCAATTTTCAAAAAAAAAAAGAATACAAATCAAATCCTGATCATTATAGGCCTATAGCTGTCATGATCATCGGGCCAGGGGCACTGAATTTCCAAGGTCACACACACAGGGGGCCCGGGTGAACACAATCCTGGCACCTTTGACGCCAGGCTCATAAAGAACAATAAATGAGACAATACATTTGGGTCAAAAACATCTTTATTATGGACATAGCACCTCATTTCTGGTGCATCGTGCGTTTAACAAGTGGAACTTTCATCTTCACAGCAGCCCCACGTGCACTCTTCGGTGGGGCTGCTGCTTTTGGATTGCCTGGCACGTGCTGACTCACTAGGAGTGGCAGGGTGTGGCAGGCAAGCAAAGCCTAGTGGTCGTGCCCACGATCACAGCTATATAAGCTGCTCCAATCCATGAGGCAGACACTTTGCGTTATTCTGCACTTCCATGCAGCGTAACGCTCACCGTCCCCTGGGATTCAACTTGCCTGGGGAAATCCTGCCATCTACTTCCACCCATACTTACCATATGGAGGATCCTGCTCTCTCCTGCACGCTTCTTCCTGGCACTGCAGCTCACCTGCAAACATCCCAGAGCGCAGACATGTTCTTCCTGGCACCGCAGCTCACCTGTACACATCTCGGAGTGCAGACATCTTCCTGGCACCGCGGCTCACCTGCAAAATATCTTGGAGGGCAGACAGCATTATGTGGGCACCGCGGCACGGCGCGCTCCATCCGCACTCACAGCACCTGCAAATAAAAGCAAAAGACAAGGTTAGACACTTAACAGACATTAAGTTTAAGGTTGGGCTACCATTAAACCTTGTGCCTTCCCTTAAAACATCACTCACCTATTGTCGGACATTGCGGTCGCATCCATCTTTTTCCACTTAGCTGCATTCTGCACCTCCACATCCACGGTTGGGCCGCATTTCCATCTATTTGGGGAGAAAACAAAGAGGAACATTATTCAGGTAAAAACAACAACATTGAGAGCAATAACATCAAGCCAGAAAGGGGAAACGACATGAGAGAAAGCAGAAAGAGGGGAAAAGGCAAGTGACATTGAAGGACACGTACTACCAAACCAGAGGAGCATAGTCGCAGCTGGACTGGACTACTACCCATTAGTAATCAGGGAAGGAGTTTGATTCCATCAACAAGCGCCCCTGCCTGAAGTAGCAGGACGGAGAGCTCATCATTCATACTTACCAGGTGAGCCTTATGGGCTGGTACATGCCCACAGAAATCGCACCTTGGGTCGAAGGGTTTGGGAGGTACCACAGTCCCCTATCAGTGCACTCACGTTTTCCCATATCCACGCAGGAGCAGTACTACCAATTGTCACCACCCACAGCTTACCCGCAGGGGACAAAACCAGAAGGGGGTGATCTAACTCCAGGGAGGACTGCAACCGTGCCCCAACGCCTCCGCAGAGACCAGGTGAGCGTAACAGAACACAAAGCCTCTACAACTCTCTGCCTGGGCGTTATGGAAACTTCAGAGACAGATCTGTTGGCCCAACTACTAGGGGAACTATGGGCTGAAGTACACACCTCAAGACAAGAGACCAGTGCATTAATGCGGGATCCTATTGTAAATTGAGAAAGAACTGATGATTTGGTAAGACAGGTGCTACACACACACGCAGGACAAGTTCACTTGCCTGGGATAGCCTACACTTCTCCACCACAATCCACACCGGTGCAGGTGGTTCATCCAGGGGCAATGCCTTTAGCTCCACCTGAACGCTTCAGTGGCGACCCAAACAAGTTTGCATATTCATGAACCAATGTCGCCTACATTTCTTATGTAGACCAGGAGCCTTTCCTAATGATGAAGCCAAAGTGGCATTCGTACTCTCATATCAACAAAAGCACAAATCGGAAAATGTCACTGCAGTGGATGGATCTCAGTTATCATCCGGCCCGGTGACACAATACACCGATAAAGTCAAGCTTCTGTTCAAGGACTGGCATCAAGAGGACATCACGTTTCATCTCATCAGTGCTCCTCAGTTCCAGATGATATTGGGAATGCCTTGGCTAGAGAGCCATAATCCTAAAATCGACTGGCGAAAACGAGTTCTGACCTTTTCTCAAGACTGCGCCGACATTTGTTACAGCAAAGACATCATTAACGAAAAATCCAAGAAAGTTATCGTGCTGGGCCTCACTGGCTCTTTACCACTTGAATATCACGGTTACCAGGATGTTTTCCAAAAAGAACAAGCCAACGTCCTGCCCTCGCATAGACCCTATGATTGCCAAATAGACTTTGTGCCTGGAGCCCAAATTCCCTGCAGCCGGATTTACGCTGTAACGGAGCAAGAAAACCAACATCTTAAAACTTACCTGGATCAGTATTTGGCAAATGAGTTTTTTTGCCCATCTAGTCTCCTGCTTCCTCACCCCTCTTCTTCGTGCCTAAGAAGGAGGGGGACTTGAGGACCTGTATTGACTACAGAGCAATCAACCAGATCACCGTGAAAAACTGATACCCTTTGCCACTTATGCCGGAGCTCCTGGTTCAAGAGAAACATGCTCAGATTTGGATTTGCGAGGGGCCTACCACCTTGTGAGAGTAAAAAAGGCTGAAGAGTGGAAGACGGCCTTTCGCACGAAGTATAGCCTCTTCGAATACCAAGTCATGTGTTTTGCGTTATGCAACGCCCCTGCAGCGTTTCAATTCTTTATGAATGACGTACTTTGTGAGTTATTGGACTCATTTGTGCACTTGTCTACTACTCAAATTCCAAGGAAGAACATGTCGGTCATGTCCAAGCAGTGTAAGAGAAACTTCGACAACTCCAATTATATGCCAAGCTGGAAAAATGTTTCTTCCATGTGGCCGAAGTCGAATTTCTCGTTTTCATGCTCACACCACAGAGCGTACATATGGACAAACGGAAGGTGGACGCAATCCACCAATGGCCCTCACCAACATCCATGAAAGGAATATAAAGTGTGCTCGGCTTTGCTAATTTCTAGTGTCGATTCATACCTGGGTTCTCGCAAATTGTTCACCCAATCACTTCTTTGCTGAGGAAGAACACAAAATTCCATTGGTCCACAGAAGCTGAAGAGGCATTTCAGAAGCTGAAACTAGCATTTACCACAGCACCAGTTCTTCGACATCCTCGCCTAGACCTACCATACGTAGTGGAAACGGATGCCTGAAACATAGCAATGGGAGCGATGTTGTCCCAAAGGGACCCGGAAACTGGACAGTTATATCCCGATGCATTCTGGTCCCGCAAATTCTCTGCCCCTGAATTGAACTACGCAATCACGGATAAAGAACTACTGGCAATCAAGGCAGCATTCAAGGCATGGAGACATCTTCTTGGGGCATGACACACAGTCACCGTCATCACAGATCACCGTAACTTACAGTATTTGAAGAGCGCCAAAGCGCAATCCTCGCGCCAACTAGGTTGGGCGCTCTTTTTCACAGAATACGACTTTATTATTACCTATAGGCCTGTCATGACCACTGTGAGGGGGCACATGTTGTGCCACAAGCAGGCTCCCACCATAACCCTGAGAGCCTTAAAACCACTGCAAAAGGGCTCCAGGCGCTTTTGGCACCAGGCTCATATGTAGGAAGGACGGTCTGTTCAAAGTATGTCCCATTTATGTACATGGGCCTTTAAATCCAACATGGAAGCACCCACACAGTCTAGTTCTAAGAAGCAAGCCATGCGGTGTAGTGTTTGGGGTGAGACAGGCCTGGAGCTACTTTTCCTGGTACTACTTTACCTGGGCTATATAAACCACACCCTGACTGCAGAACATGCTTCATATTATTCTGCAACCCACAGCGTGAGGCTCACCGTGTCCAGCTCCTGGTCTTCAGTATCTTCCTGTAATCCTGCAAGAACAAGAACAAGATTATTCTGTTTTACCTGAGACAACACCATCCAGCACTCAGCATCTCAACTGGGCTGCAATCTGTGGAAACCAAGAGAAGAAACATCACTCACCTGTGAGTACTAGCTTAAGGATTTCCGGCGAACCGCTACCACAGCTGCTGTTAGAACATTGCGACCTGCAGGAACGAGAAAGGGACAAACAATATTAAAACACGCTCTTCCAAATCATTGAATTCCATCAGTCTTACCTGAATTGCATCACGCTATGCCACGCTTCCATCTGGAGCATCACAGCAACATCTGCAAAGGAAAAGAGAAACATTCAGGTTCGCTTTCAATATTAAACAACCGCACAGCGCTGTACTTACCTTAACGGATTCTGGGGGCCTGTTTTTCATCGCGCTCTCATCCACTCACAGCACCACAGCGGCCTGTGAGGAGAAGAAGCAGAAAACAAAGGTTAGCTTTAAAAGACAATAAAGGTGCTGCGATTCGCGCTCTCTCTTACCTAGAAAACATGCCTCTCCATCCATCGCAGCAGGCCTGGGCCCAAGGAAGGTGTACTGCACCAGTGAAGCAACTCAGGCAGCTCGCCAACAAACATCAAGCACCGCTGCACAAGAAACGTAGGACAGATAGCTCACCCTACAAATAACTAAGATTCATTATTGAGCACTGGGCAACTACGCATCCAGGGTTCCAGAACTCTCAGAGCCTTCCAGACGCCCCCGAGGATATCAGGTGAGTGTAACAAGACCTGGAGTACTGAATGGAAAAGCAGACGCACTATCACGCATGAGTGGAGGAAAAAGAGGCCTTTACAGCATCCGATCCTGTGGCCATCATTCCCGAAGAAAGAATCCAAACCACGAACGCTGCTACTGTTAGGGAGAATTCTCCTTCTATGGCTAATTTCCCTTACTTAGCCCCCCAGCAGCTTTGCTGGATTGCTGGAATTTATATTTTCCACTTAGTAAGAGTGTGAGCTTTTCCCCCACTCTTACCTGTGTTGTGCCATGTGCATTTCATCTGTTATTTTGTGATTGTGGACTCTGGAGTACACCACTTCAGTAGCCCCACTCTTTTGTGGGTTCCACAGAACCTTCAGTGCAGTGACAAAGCGTTGTCTTTTAGACTTCCCACCAACTCCATTTCTGGGGCTGACTACTGTCCCCCAGAAAAGGGTAAAGTTGCCATTAACTTTATATAGTAATTTAACCAAAGATCCAGTAAACCCCATCTTACATGGAGTATTGGAAAGGGTTCATTCTTAGCCCTTTTTATCTTTACCTCTTGGAGCATGGTTTTGCTCCCTTAACATTAAGACTTGGCTGGTGGCAGTGGTATCTACTCTAATTTGCCTACCACGATTATATTACATAACGTGGTATTGTTTTTGGCTATTTTTAGTAGCCTCAGACTTTAAACCCGCTAGTCCAAATACTTTTTATTTCGGTTCTGGTTGGGTTTAATCGCCATTTCTTTGTGTTAACATCCTTCTTGGGTCTTTCTTTACGCGGCAAACCAGGATTGCCTCCTTTGTTCGCCGACCTTTGGCGGGCTTCTGACCAGAAGCCCTCCTTTGGCGTCTGGGTGTCTAGGTGGGCTGAATGTGAGGGAGGGGTGTAGTCACCCCCTACACAGGGTCTCCTTGGAGACCCAAGTCACACTTTGTGTTGATTGGCTGAGGTGGTTGTCCGGGGTGGACAACCCCCATGCTGAGTGATTGACAGCCAGGCTGTGTGAATGGGGGATTTTGGCATAAAAGGCAGGACTCTTGAGCTAGAAGGCAGAGTCGCCTCTAGAACTACAAGGAACCGAAGAGAAGTGGCGAAGACAACGGCTGCTGAAACCCCGAGTCCCGGTGAAGCCCTGCTACAGTCCTGAGCTATCTACTCCTTCAACGGCTAAGAGAAGATCCAGTCCGGAGTCTTCTTACCTTGAGCCTGGTGGGATCAACCAGCTCGTCTTTTGTTCAGTCAGAGAATCCTCTCCTGGGTCAAAATCACTTTGCTGTAGTGGTCCGGATAGCCATTAGAAGAGCCCTCTCCTGATTTAAAGGAGCACACCTTTTATTCATCGTCTTTTTCGCTGCTGCTGGCCTCATCCCTGGGAAGTGCAGATCGCTCCAGACGTCCTCCTTGTCCCCACAACTGAAGCCGCAGGAACCGTGAGTCTGCAGGAACTACCAGGAACAACTGCCGTGGCACCAGCTTTTCTCCAACGGAATAATGTACTGTGCATTTGGTCATTCTCTCCGTCTGACCAGCCGGAATCGGGGTGAACCCTTTTACTCCACGAAGATTTGTTCTTTCTTCCCTCCCTCTTATTACTTTTCCTTCCATTTGACAATCTTTACGAACTTTTGGCATCTAGAATCTCGAACTGTTCAACGTGTGATCCTCGTCAACTGAGCATCTGCTCCATTGACACTGGCGCAGGCCTATTTACTTTAATCTGTATCTTTGAATAAGTCCTCGTGTCTCCTTGCCTTGTAAAATTATTGCCTATGATTTTTATTCACTTTTCCCTTGTTTGAAATTCTCAAGTACAAAGTTGGTTTTAACTTTGTGAGCATTTCTATCCGCGGGTACGTGTTAGTTTCGCAACACCAGTCTTTCCACTCCTAATATACTTACCTTGAATTTGCTGGAACAAGTGGAATTGGTTGTGTAGTGTATTTTACGTGTGGTTTCGAATTGATAGAAGTGTTGCGCTTTATAACAGATGGTTGAAAATAAATATACTTGTATTTTTTACCTGAAACCTTGCATCAGTGTTTGCTTGAGTCACAGTAATTGTGGTCCTTTGTGTAATCTCTACTACTGCTCATTTACTCTTGAGATAAGTCTGGCTTCTCCGCTACTGCTACAACTTTAACAGTGTAGTACAGGCGTTTAACAAAGGTGAGCTTGTATTACCACTTGTAGTTTTAATTGTGTATAGTGGTCCCTAAGGGCACTGCACAGGATTCTGCCTAACAGCAACCACGTGTATATATGACTTAAAAACCTGTTTGCTGTCCCAGATGAATCAGGCAACACAACAGGAATGGATGTTCAAGTGAGACCAGTACACCATCAAATAAAATCTACCATATTTCCAAGGACGGTAATATATCCAGGACAAGAAACTGCAAACTCAAATCATCATAAACTACCATGATTCATTAGTAGAAGGATGTCCTGGAATATCCAAGACACAGGCTAAGGTAAAACAAAACTACTGGTGGCCCACTTGGAGAAAAGAAATTGCCCAATTTGTTGCAACCTGTGGTGTATGTGCGCACCGCAAATCTCAGAAGAAAAAACCCTGCTGGGTTACTACGTCCCTTGAAGGGTCCCCCAGCACTTTGGCATACACTATCGATGGACTGTATCACGGGTCTTCCTTTCTGCAATGGTTACAACACCATCTTAGTCATTGTGGATTTATTCTCCAAAATGGCCCATTTCATTTCTTTGAAAGGGCTTCCAACTGCGTCAACTCTCGCCCCTGTGTTCTTGTAACAAATTGTCCGATTACGTGGATTTCCATCAATATTGATATTGGATTGTAGAACTCAATTTGTTTCTGCCTTTTGGAGAAGGTGTTGTGCAATCGCCATAATTGACCTACGGATGTCCACTAGCCATCACCCTCAAACCGATGGGCAAACCGAACAAACCAATCAGACATTAGAACAATATTTAAGGTGTATGCTACAGCACTCCAAAGACTCCTGGAAAAACATACTTTGGATAGCCGAGTATGCATACAACAATTCAATTCCTACGAGCACTGGACAAACTCCATTCTATACTCTACACGGAAGACAACCACGGACATCAGTGTTTGATCCACCCGATACTTTGGAAATGCCAGCAATAAAAACCTTGCATAAATCCATCACTCAAGTTCTTGAGGAATCAACAGAACACTTGAACAAGGCCAAAGAAAGACAAAAACTGTTTGCTGACCGGCACCGAGACACATACCATTGAAAGGACCACGGGCCTACCGCCACAGATATCAGTACCCCTATACCATCAAGGCAATAATCAATCCTGCCGCTGTGAAGTTGGAGTTACCATCTCACATGAAGATTCATCCAGTATTTCTTGTCTCTCTCCTCAAGCCCATGAAACCGAATACGTGGATTGATCCTCCACCAGAGCCCTAGATTACTAGATGGAGAACCAGATTATGAAGTTAAATCTATCTTGGATTCCAAGGTGGTTCTGTCCAAATTGTACTACCTTATAGAATGGAAAGGATATGGACCTCAAGTTGTTTAGATTCAGAATTTCCAAGAGCAGTGGTCTTTGGAAACTCGTGAACCGTGGGGGAAATCTATAACCGTATTTTAACTTATACTATGTCAAGGGTTGCCAGACCCAATGCAGAAGCAGCTCACAAAACTAGTGGGGATGGAAGCAAAACCATCGTCAGAAATAGATCTGACCATTGTGCATTATTGCAGATTATTGTAGGATAAGAATCGAAAGAAAGATGACGTTAGGAAAGATGAAGAGGCGACATCAGTACAGAAGAAATTGTCAAAATACCCCATAGAATGGGCGATGTTGACTAGCGAAGAAGGATCAAGTTTGCAGCAAACAGCAGGTGTGCCACAGGTGAATAACCAAAGGCAGTTTGATCAAGGTAATTATGGATTCATACCAAGGGCAAGGAGAGGCTTCTGAGGAAGAGGCTTCCAGAATA
Source organism: Ambystoma mexicanum (assembly GCF_040938575.1). Taxonomy (NCBI): domain Eukaryota; kingdom Metazoa; phylum Chordata; class Amphibia; order Caudata; family Ambystomatidae; genus Ambystoma; species Ambystoma mexicanum. The sequence goes on from NC_090926.1 coordinate 1,048,544,123, forward strand.
ATCAGGGACATTTTCAGAATAATCAGAGTGGATTTCAAAACATGCAGAATGATAGTCAAGCCATGCAGGGAGGACACGTTGGAAGGCTTCCTCCTGTATGTTGGACATGTGGAATGACAGGGCACATTGCACGTATGTGTGGTAGCCAAGGGTTTGTGCAGAATGGGCAGTTCTCAAGAGGGGGGGACCGCTTACCCACCTGCATATAGTCAACTAAGTGGAGACGGGTTTTCCCAAAATCAGACATTGCAGCAAACACAAGTGCTGAGAATGCAGCAAGATTTGCAAACACAGCAAACAATGAACCCACTACAAGGGTAGTCACAACCTTTGCTCATGCAGATACAGCAAGGCCCACGTACAGGACAGTTAATGACTCCTAGGATAGGGGGAGTCACTGTCGAGGGAGGGAATCCTTTCACAGGTGCGGGAATAAGCATTTACCCACAATAGAACAGTTCACTGGGAGACTTGATGTGTTGATTGCTATCTGTGACTCCCAATCCTCAAGAGGAACCGAGGGTTGACGGCACTATATGGGGCAAATCTTTTTCTTTTTTAGTAGACATGGGGGCAGCACGCTCACCTATACGAGTGGGGAAATTTACATTATCTGGCAATGCCGTGAATGCTCAAGGTTTCACAGGCGCTACAAGTAGAGCTCCTTTTACTGAAAAGTTGCCTGTCTCTATAGGAGAATGTGACATGTCTGTACCGTTATTGTATTAAAGACAGACACCAGTTAATATATTAGGTCACGATCTAATGACAAAGTTAAACATGACAATTGAGTTCACTGATGAAGGTATAGTGTGTTCAACACCAGGAAGGCATTATTTAAACATGAGCGGATTTATCATGGCATTTACAGGATAAATGCCATACAAGGAGTACTGTTAGAATCAGAAGTCTTCCACTATGGAGTATGCATTCTGTTAACATGGCTACCTGGTTTAGTGGGTAAGACTGTGAGAGTACCTGATGAATTTTTATTTAGGCCAAGGATACCTATGGATGAAGAGAGGGGACACATTTTTCCCTTAGAATTACAAGTAGCTAAAGTGCGGGGAGAGTTATCTATGCTTGTTGGAGTTGATTTTGAAGGCAGATAATGGTGCACAGTGATTGCCATTGGAGAGGGTTACAGATTGACTGATGTCACTGACGAGGATATGTTAAGAGACCATCCGTCAGATGACGAAGTAAAATTTTGAAAGTGGTATTACTTATAGGGTGAGAGCAATCAGATGTGAGGTTCCTCAGAAAATTATGTTAGCACGGAAGCATCCCAAATTTTTTGATGAAGACATGGTGAAGGTGCCAGTTTCGTTATAGACAGCAGGCCCCTAAGACGTAGGCCTATTGAAAGGGGCTGGAGAAGTTAGGATTAAATTGAAACCTGGAGCAATTTTACCTCAAGCACAACAGTATCCCATGTCTCCAGAGGCAGACAAAGGTATTTTTAAGATGATATCTGCCATGATGGGGCAAGGTATCTTAGTGACATCAGAGACACCATATAATACTTCAGTGTACCCTGTAAAAAAATCAAAAGGGGGGTTGGGCGTTTAGTGCAAGATATGCGCCCAATTATTCAGATTGTTGAGGCCGAGTTTCCTCGAGTTCCTAATCCAGCGACAATCTTATGTTAGGAAAGGAGTTACATGCCTATTTAACATTTCAGATCAGCTCAAGCGGAAGGGGTGCAGGGCTCAGAACACATACGGAGACCCTACCACAACCGGACTTGAAGAATTACGTCTTAAACTGTTACCCAGAGATGAGATCCTAATTTTGAATTTCACGATGAAGTGGCATGAGCCATGATTCAACGGTCCATTTGTCCTGGGGGACATAACGCTGTAAGCTGTAAAAGTGCATGTATATTCTTAGGAGACAAAGATTTACACCAGAGAATCCCCTTCACCCCCACCCCAGTCAGAAGCAAGCATCAGGGAAAAACATCAGCACATGCAGACTAGATCCATGATGAGGAGGAAGGACGCAGAGACTGTCCAATAGATAGATAAAGAGTACATTGGACTGTGGTTCTTCTTGGGACACTCTTTTAAACTGCTAAAAATGGAGTGAAAGAAGGTTATTTGTTCTTGAGCCACAGGAGTTTGCTAACATTGGACTGAGACACATTTAAGTTTTGATTGAGAGGGAAAGATGCCATATCTGGAGTTCGTTTTTTCGACAACTGGAAGAGGGGTCAGTTCCCTGATTCCTTTCTCACTGAGTTTCTCTTGGAGGCACATATGGTAATACCTGATGACCACGTTCACAGGATCGCTCTTACAGTTGTTCTCTTAATTATTCGTGCATACCCTGCACATGTGAGGAGAACTACTAACGTTCATCTGTTCCTGCAAGATCCTAAGAATGATCCAATCGTGAGAAGATTGCTCGCAGCCAAATTAGAGCAAGTACTCCAGCTCCCTGGGTACAGTTTGGAAAGTACATATGCCCCAATCTGATGATGACGCTCATAGACTAGTTGGCATGTGCTTTTACTATATGATGGAGGAATGTCCACATCTTGTTGGAAGACAGACTGATGTTCGTACTTTCTTGAGAGATCCAAGAAATACAGTGGCACTTAATGAATTGTTACTTGACATCATTGAACAGGTTAATCTATATTCTGAGAGAACACTGAGAATGTCGCTGTCATGATGCCCGCTCCCGGGGAGCCAGTTCAAGCCCTGCGTCCCCGAAAGCGGACATCCAGTCCCCAAGGAAGGACCCTGCAACCCCATATAGGGGCCCTTTGGACAGTGTCCTGGCGCCCATGGCGCCAGGCTCATAAAAGACATCAGTCCTGGCGCCATAGGCGCCAGGCCCATTATGGAAGTGCTTGGGTGCACTTACCTGATGCAGACCACGCTGCAGGATCCCAGCCTCCTTGAGGCCTGAAAGGAACTACTTTACCTGTGGGACTAATTTACCCTCCGGGCGTGGTCGGGGAAGGATACATACCTGATTGGAGGAAGGATACATACCCGGAACTTCTTCCAAGGCTATTTAAACCCCACCCGAACAGCCACACGTGCTTCGCGTTGTTCTGCATCTAGCAGCTGGACGCTCACAGTGTCTGCTCCTGCATCCTGACTTCTGCCACGCCTGCCAGCATCCTGGATCACCTGCAAAGGAAGAGAAGAAGGGAACAGAAGAAGGAAAAGTCCTTACCTGCTAAATCCGCATCCCGGAGACATCTCGCCGACAATCCTGAAAAGGAAGACTTTTTATTTAAAAGCTCATCGCGTCGATCGCTGCAGCGCCGCATTCCACTCACCTTTACAGGGCGCCTCCATGTTCAGCAGCGATCATCCGGATTTGCAGTCACGCCCCAGCGCCTAGGGAGAAAAAGACCAGAACAAAAGGTGAGAGAGAGAAGGGAATAAGGAAAGCTAAATCTCCATGTTAAGACTTACCTGTTGATTCATTCCCTCTTCATTTCGGGTCCGTGCCGCATCCTGGCATTTCTGGACCCCGGCCCCTAAGGGGAAAAAAAGACATCAGCGTTAATGAGTGAATGAAAAGACATTGGCCCTCATTACGACCCTGGCGGAAATCGTGGCGCAAAATGCACCATGGAGCACGGCGGAAAGCTGCCGATAGCGCCATGGGGGTTGGCGGATTTACCGCCCCATTCCGACCTTGGCGGGGCGGTAAATCCCCATTCCCCATTTTACCCTTCCCCATTCCCATTTTTGCCCCATAGGGTATAATGGGAGTGGGGAAGGCGTTAATTACGCCACCGTAAAATACGGTGGCGTAATTAACAACAAGGTCCCGTAGCGCCATGGATTTCTCCGCCCGGAAAAACCAGGCGGAAAACGCTCCATGGCGCTACGGGAATTCGTAGTAGGGCGGACGGGTCCGCCGCGAATACCGCTGGCGTAAACCCACTCCGCCAGGGTCGTAATGAGGCCCATTACCAAAAAACGCTCATTAAATACTTACCTGATTTCTACAAGGATTTCACCTCTCATCTCGGGTCGGTGCCTGTTCCCCGGCATTCCGTACCCCGGCCCCTATGGGGAAAAAGACACTAGCATTAGTACATTAATGCATGGACACCAGGGGAACCTCTTATCAAAAAAACTTACCTGGAAGCCAAGCAAGTTTGGTTCTCACCAATCCGAAAATCCAGTGAAGTAACTGGATACCAACGCGCCCCTGCATCAGAAGCAGGCTGGAGAGCTCTTCCTTCCAGAACCTAAGAAGGATACTTCTGCGAGCCAGACAAGCCAGATTTGGGGGCCCGGTCCAGTCCGTCTTCCGAACTCTGCGCATCACCTTAGAAGAGGTCACAGCAGCGCAAACCAGGCCAGCGCCTCCGTGGGAGTCAGGTGAGCGTTACAGAACGCGAAGCCTTCCTACAAATTCCCACCCAGGCGCTATGGAAAGTTCTGAGATGGATCAGTTGGCCCAATTACTGGGGGAATTACGGGCCGAAGTACATGCCGCTCGTCAAGAGACTAATGCCCTCAGGAGGGAATTAATAATATCAAAGGAAAGAACTGATGACCTGGCCAGACAGCTTTTGCAAGGTCAAGCTGGGCAAACTCCTCTACCCGGTTCCGGAGGGAACCCCGCTCCTGTGGTTTCCAGTAACCCTGTGCAGATTAATATACCTGGAAACATGCCGCTGGCCCCACCCGAACGCTTTGCTGGGGACCCCAAACGATTTGCCGTATTCATGAATCAGTGTCGTTTGCACTTCCTATGCAGACCTGGGGCCTTCCCTAATGATCAGACCAAGGTAGCCTTTGTATTGTCATATCTCAGCGGCTGTGCTGCCGATTGGTCAGTTCCACTGGTTACTCAAGATGACCCGATTCTCTGTGATTTTCAAAGGTTTCAAGCAAGCATGGAAAAGTTATTTGCTCGACACTCTCAGGGGCAGGCTCTGGATGACGAACTTCTATCCCTGCGACAGGGCAATCAGGACCTCCTATCCTATATTGCAACCTTTAATAGACTAATTGTGGAAACGGGATGGCCAGAGGATAAAAGAGTCACGTTGTTTTATCGAGGCCTACGCGGAGAACTTAAAGATGTCTTGGCCCAAGTTGTAAATCCGCCCCAAGAATGCACAGAGTATATAGACTTAGTGTTCCAATTGGATCACAGACTTCAAAACAAAAAAGCAGATCGGTCCAGGTTTGAGACCCGGGTGTTGGTCAAGACCCATGCTAATCCCAAGGGAGTTGATGTCTCTGAGCCTATGCAAATTGGAGGGGTTAAAGGACCCTTAACTGAAAAGGAACGTGAAAGGAGGCGGCAGTTAAAATTATGTCTTTATTGTGGGAATTCTGGACACTTTCTACGAGATTGCCCGGCAAAACCGCCCCGAAAGGCGGTAGGAGCCGCTGATAAAAACCATGAAGACTCTGTTTCGGGAAACGACTCTGCCCGACAAGTGTAGGGGTCCGCTTGCCGAGCTTGAAAACTAACTCTCAGACCTCGCATTTCATTGTGCCAATGGTTCTCGTAGATCCAGAACAGCCTAAGCGGTTGCATGCAATAAAGGCATACATCGATAGTGGGGCTATTGGAAACTATGTGGATCGTGAATTGGTCTCTAGGATTAACCTCCCTCTCCGTCCTAAAACCAGCAAAGATGTCATCACCACAGTCGATAGAACTGAAATTGCCTCTGGACCGGTAACACATTCCACTACTGAGGTGACTCTTATTGGTCCCGACGGCCATTGGGAGGGTGTTGTGTTTGATGTAATCAAGGCTCCACAGTTTCAGGTTATTCTTGGAATCCCTTGGTTAGAGACACATAATCCTCGAATTGATTGGCGAGCTAAGAGAATAACCTTCCCGGATTGTACACAAACCTGCTACCCAGAAAACCTGAAGATTAATCTAGCATCTGTAACCTCTGCCTCCATGCATCTACCTCCGGAATACCAAGACTTTCAGGACGTCTTCCAAAAGGAACAGGCCAACACGTTACCTCCTCACAGATAGTACGATTGCCAAATCGATCTGGTGCCCGGTGCACAACCCCCTTGTAGCAGGATTTATGCCCTTACCGAACCTGAGAATCTGCTTTTGAGACAATATTTGGATCAATACCTAGCTAATGGTTTTATTCGCCCATCAAAGTCCCCGGCATCCTCGGCTTTGTTCTTCGTGCCCAAAAAAGAAGGCGACCTTAGAACTTGTATCGATTACCGCGCATTGAACCAGATAACGGTTAAAAACCGTTATCCTCTGCCTGTGATCCCTGAACTCCTTGACCAGGTGAAGGACGCTTGCATATACACCAAGTTAGATCTCCGGGGGGCTTATCATCTGGTACGAGTTAAAGAAGGCGACGAATGGAAAACTGCCTTCCGTACTAAATACGGATTATTCGAGTACCAGGTGATGCCTTTCGGATTGTGTAATGCGCCGGCTGCCTTCCAATACTTCATGAATGATGTCCTTTGGGAACTCATCGATGTTTGTGTTGTCGTATATATCGATGACATTCTGGTGTACTCCTCTTCGGAATCTGATCACAGAAAACACGTCAGGGCAGTACTTGAAAAACTGCGCCAACACAAACTATTTGCTAAATTGGAGAAATGTGTTTTACATACCACAGAAGTCGAGTTTCTAGGTTTCATCCTGACACCCAAAGGAGTCCGAATAGACTCAACAAAAGTGGATGCCATCCTCAAATGGCCATCACCTAGCTCTGTAAAAGGGGTTCAAAGCATGCTCGGCTTTGCCAATTTCTATCGCAGGTTTATCCCGGAATTTTCACGCGTGGTACAACCCATTACTGCACTCTTGAGGAAAAATAAACGTTTTGAATGGTCTGAAGAAGCCGAGCAGGCCTTTCAGAATTTAAAAGCTAAGTTTACCTCCGCACCTATATTGAAACACCCGCGTCCAGATCTCCCTTATGTCATCGAGACTGACGCATCCAGCCTAGCCATGGGAGCTGTCCTGTCCCAAAGAGATCCCGAAACCAACCAACTGCATCCCGTAGCATTTTGGTCCAGAAAATTCTCGGCACCCAAGGTAAATTATGCAATGACGGACAAAGAACTGTTAGCCATTAAGTCCGCTTTTAAAGCCTGGCGGCATTATCTGCTTGGCGCTCGACATACCATCACAGTGATCACTGATCACCGGAATTTACAGTATTTGAAAACTGCCAAGGCTCAGTCATCACGGCAGCTCCGATGGGCTTTGTTTTTCGCTGAATTTGATTTTGTGATTAGCTATCGACCTGCCTGCAAGAATGGCAAAGCAGATGCCTTATCCCGAATTGGAATGGGAAAATCTGATACAAACTCAGAACCAGTACCAATAATTCCCGAACAGAGGATTCTAGGCATGACTTTGTTACAGACGCTTGAAGACATTCAAGCCAGAGTGAAACGACTCCTGGACCCTACAACCTTACAGGATTGGATACAAAAGGGATCAGACTTTACCATAGATAATGGTTTACCTTATTTCCAAGGACGCTTATTCCTGCCACATAAGGAATTACACGAACTAGTTATTTCCGGTTATCATGATGCATTAATAGAGGGACACCCCGGTATTGCCAAGACACAGGAAAAGGTGAAACGACAATTTTGGTGGCCCTCTTGGCGAAAAGATGTTAAATCTTTTGTGATGTCCTGTGGTGTTTGCGCCCAAAATAAAAGTCAAAAGAAAAGACCAGCCGGTCTCCTTCAACCTCTAGACATACCGCCAGCACCCTGTCACACCCTATCAATGGATTTTATTACGGACCTGCCTCCTTGTTCGGGGTACAATACTATTCTGGTATTTGTGGATTTGTTTTCCAAAATGGCCCACTTTATTCCTTTGAAAGATTTACCTTCAGCTTCTGTCCTAGCCAAAGAATTCCTCGAAAATATTGTTCGGCTACATGGATTCCCATCTATACTAATCTCTGACCGGGGAAGCCAATTCATTTCCCACTTCTGGCGCAAATGTTGTCAAATGGCGCAGATCGACGTAAGATTATCGACCAGTCACCACCCTCAGACCGATGGTCAGACATGAGAGGACAAATCAGACCCTTGAGCAATACTTACGGTGTATGTTACAGCAATCTGAAAGCAACTGGAAAGACATTCTTTGGATAGCCGAATATGCATATAATAATTCGGTACACTCTGGAACTGGCCACAGTCCTTTTTATACTTTGTTTGGGCATCACCCTCGAACCTCAAATCTTGACTCACCTCGGAACCTCGGAATGCCTGCAGTAGAACATCTGCATTCTACAATTACCCAAGCCTTCAAAGAGGCAACTACGCATTTACAACAAGCCAAGAGAAAATACAAGGAGAATGCTGATCTACATCGGAGTGAAGCACCTCCGTATCAGATTGGGGATCAAGTGTGGTTAGCTACCAGACATTTACCACTCAAAGGGCATCGAACTTTTAACCCAAAATATCTGGGACCTTATTCTATTACGGCAATAATTAACCCAGTGGCTGTTAAACTTGATTTACCAGCTAGTATGCGAATTCACCCTGTTTTTGCATCTACCTCCGAATACCAAGACTTTCAGGACGTCTTCCAAAAGGAACAGGCCAACACGTTACCTCCTCACAGATCGTACGATTGGCAAATCGATCTGGTGCCCGGTGCACAACCCCCTTGTAGCAGGATTTATGCCCTTACCGAACCTGAGAATCTGCTTTTGAGACAATATTTGGATCAATACCTAGCTAATGGTTTTATTCGCCCATCAAAGTCCCCGGCATCCTCGGCTTTGTTCTTCGTGCCCAAAAAAGAAGGCGACCTTAGAACTTGTATCGATTACCGCGCATTGAACCAGATAACGGTTAAAAACCGTTATCCTCTGCCTGTGATCCCTGAACTCCTTGACCAGGTGAAGGACGCTTGCATATACACCAAGTTAGATCTCCGGGGGGCTTATCATCTGGTACGAGTTAAAGAAGGCGACGAATGGAAAACTGCCTTCCGTACTAAATACGGATTATTCGAGTACCAGGTGATGCCTTTCGGATTGTGTAATGCGCCGGCTGCCTTCCAATACTTCATGAATGATGTCCTTTGGGAACTCATCGATGTTTGTGTTGTCGTATATATCGATGACATTCTGGTGTACTCCTCTTCGGAATCTGATCACAGAAAACACGTCAGGGCAGTACTTGAAAAACTGCGCCAACACAAACTATTTGCTAAATCGGAGAAATGTGTTTTACATACCACAGAAGTCGAGTTTCTAGGTTTCATCCTGACACCCAAAGGAGTCCGAATGGACTCAACAAAAGTGGATGCCATCCTCAAATGGCCATCACCTAGCTCTGTAAAAGGGGTTCAAAGCATGCTCGGCTTTGCCAATTTCTATCGCAGGTTTATCCCAGAATTTTCACGCGTGGTACAACCCATTACTGCACTCTTGAGGAAAAATAAACGTTTTGAATGGTCTGAAGAAGCCGAGCAGGCCTTTCAGAATTTAAAAGCTAAGTTTACCTCCGCACCTATATTGAAACACCCGCGTCCAGATCTCCCTTATGTCATCGAGACTGACGCATCCAGCCTAGCCATGGGAGCTGTCCTGTCCCAAAGAGATCCCGAAACCAACCAACTGCATCCCGTAGCATTTTGGTCCAGAAAATTCTCGGCACCCAAGGTTAATTATGCAATGACGGACAAAGAACTGTTAGCCATTAAGTCCGCTTTTAAAGCCTGGCGGCATTATCTGCTTGGCGCTCGACATACCATCACAGTGATCACTGATCACCGGAATTTACAGTATTTGAAAACTGCCAAGGCTCAGTCATCACGGCAGCTCCGATGGGCTTTGTTTTTCGCTGAATTTGATTTCGTGATTAGCTATCGACCTGCCTGCAAGAATGGCAATGCAGATGCCTTATCCCGAATTGGAATGGGAAAATCTGATACAAACTCAGAACCAGTACCAATAATTCCCGAACAGAGGATTCTAGGCATGACTTTGTTACAGACGCTTGAAGACATTCAAGCCAGAGTGAAACGACTCCTGGACCCTACAACCTTACAGGATTGGATACAAAAGGGATCAGACTTTACCATAGATAATGGTTTACCTTATTTCCAAGGACGCTTATTCCTGCCACATAAGGAATTACACGAACTAGTTATTTCCGGTTATCATGATGCATTAATAGAGGGACACCCCGGTATTGCCAAGACACAGGAAAAGGTGAAACGACAATTTTGGTGGCCCTCTTGGCGAAAAGATGTTAAATCTTTTGTGATGTCCTGTGGTATTTGCGCCCAAAATAAAAGTCAAAAGAAAAGACCAGCCGGTCTCCTTCAACCTCTAGACATACCGCCAGCACCCTGTCACACCCTATCAATGGATTTTATTACGGACCTGCCTCCTTGTTCGGGGTACAATACTATTCTGGTATTTGTGGATTTGTTTTCCAAAATGGCCCACTTTATTCCTTTGAAAGGTTTACCTTCAGCTTCTGTCCTAGCCAAAGAATTCCTCGAAAATATTGTTCGGCTACATGGATTCCCATCTATACTAATCTCTGACCGGGGAAGCCAATTCATTTCCCACTTCTGGCGCAAATGTTGTCAAATGGCGCAGATCGACGTAAGATTATCGACCAGTCACCACCCTCAGACCGATGGTCAGACATGAGAGGACAAATCAGACCCTTGAGCAATACTTACGGTGTATGTTACAGCAATCTGAAAGCAACTGGAAAGACATTCTTTGGATAGCCGAATACGCATATAATAATTCGGTACACTCTGGAACTGGCCACAGTCCTTTTTATACTTTGTTTGGGCATCACCCTCGAACCTCAAACCTTGACTCACCTCGGAACCTCGGAATGCCTGCAGTAGAACATCTGCATTCTACAATTACCCAAGCCTTCAAAGAGGCAACTACGCATTTACAACAAGCCAAGAGAAAATACAAGGAGAATGCTGATCTACATCGGAGTGAAGCACCTCCGTATCAGATTGAGGATCAAGTGTGGTTAGCTACCAGACATTTACCACTCAAAGGGCCTCGAACTTTTCCCCCAAAATATCTGGGACCTTATTCTATTACGGCAATAATTAACCCAGTGGCTGTTAAACTTGATTTACCAGCTAGTATGCGAATTCACCCTGTTTTTCATGTGTCACTTCTGAAACCAGTGGTACCCGGAACCCGACTACTCAAACCTCCAGAACCTATTCTAATAGATGGGGAGCCGAATACGAAGTGAACAACATTTTAGACTCAAAAATGTTTAGGTCAAAACTGTTCTGTTCTACCTAATTGATTGGAAGGGGTACGGACCTCAGGAGAGGTCGTGGGAACCCAGCGACCATGTGCATGCACCTCGATTAGTCAGGAAATTCCACCGACTCTTCCCAGACAAACCAAAACCCCCGGAGGGAACAACCTTGGGAGGGGCCTTGGGGGGGTGTGCTGTCATGATGCCCGCTCCCGGGGAGCCGGTTCAAGCCCTGCGTCCCCGAAAGCGGACATCCAGTCCCCAAGGAAGGACCCAGCAACCCCATATAGGGGCCCTTTGGACAGTGTCCTGGCACCTATTGCGCCAGGCTCATAAAAGACATCAGTCCTGGCGCCATAGGCGCCAGGCTCATTATGGAAGTGCTTGGGTGCACTTACCTGATGCAGACCATGCTGCAGGATCCCGGCCTCCTTGAGGCCTGAAAGGAACTACTTTACCTGTCGGACTAATTTACCATCCGGGCGAGGTCGGGGAAGGATACACACCTGATTGGAGGAAGGATACATACCTGGAACTTCTTCCAAGGCTATTTAAACCCCACCCGAACAGCCACACGTGCTTCGCATTGTTCTGCATCTAGCAGCTGGATGCTCACCATGTCTGCTCCTGCATCCTGACTTCTGCCACGCCTGCCAGCATTCTGGATCACCTGCAAAGGAAGAGAAGAAGAGAACAGAAGAAGGAAAAGTCCTTACCTGCTAAATCCGCATCCCGGAGACATCTCGCCGACAATCCTGAAAAGGAAGACTTTTTATTTAAAAGCTCATCGCGTCGATCGCAGCAGCGCCGCATTCCACTCACCTTTACAGGGCGCCTCCATGTTCAGCAGCGATCATCCGGATTCGCAGTCACGCCCCAGCGCCTAGGGAGAAAAAGACCAGAACAAAAGGTGAGAGAGAGAAGGGAATAAGGAAAGCTAAATCTCCATGTTAAGATTTACCTGTTGATTCATTCCCTCTTCATTTCGGGTCCGCGCCGCATCCTGGCATTTCCGGACCCCGGCCCCTAAGGGGAAAAAAAGACATCAGCGTTAATGAGCGAATGAAAAGACATTACCAAAAAACGCTCATTAAAGACTTACCTGATTTCTACAAGGATTTCACCTCTCATCTCGGGTTGGTGCCTGCTCCCCGGCATTCCGTGCCCAGGCCCCTATGGGGTAAAAGACACTAGCATTAGTACATTAATGCATGGACACAAGGGGAACCTCTTATCAAAAAAACTTAACTGGAAGCCAAGCAAGTTTGGTTCTCACCAATCCGAAAATCCAGTGAAGTAACTGGATACCAGCATGCCCCTGCATCAGAAGCAGGATGGAGAGCTCGTCCTTCCAGACCCTAAGAAAGATACTTCTGCGAGCCAGACAAGCCAGATTTGGGGGTCCAGTCCGTCTTCTGAACCCTGCGCATCACCTTAGAAGAGGTCACAGCAGCGCGAACCAGGCCAGCGCCTCCGTCGGAGTCAGGTGAGCGTTACAGTCATGAATGAGGCTTTCGCGGGAAGAGATCCACAATTTGTTGTCTATTATCTTCTATTTTCTGCTGGAGACACACCCCCATTTTGTCTGGCGAAAGGGCCACTCATTTGTGTACATTAGGAATCCTGTCAATCATCCTGAAATCAGCCAGCTGCTTGAAGAACTTGTGGAGCAGATTAAGATGCTGCCAGAGTATTTCATGATGATACCCGTATAAAATTTACTTTTTCCTTCCTTAAAAAAGATTAAGAATGGGTACCATCGATAGCAACAATAATGTTTCTAATGAGAGGCCACCACGACTGGCAAGGAGCTATTACTGCGCCAAGAAGGCCTATCTTTTATAAATGCATCTTGTTTATTATGATTCTTATCTCATTTGCAGTATGTAATGCCTACTATTTGGATCCAAATAAAGCAAGGATCTCTGTGGATCTTCCTATGCAGAAGTAGAGTACAGGTGTGGCTGTTAGGCAGAAACCTGTGCAGTTCCCTCTGGGACCACTGCAAAAGATTTAAGACTACAGGTGTTTGGCAGTAAACCCACTTGGTAGCAGTCTGTACCACCCAGATTTACCTGGTAGCTGTGGCTGAGCAGTCAGACTTCCCTCAAGAAGAGTTAGGCAGTATATAGAGCATACATAATAGGTACAGAGGCACAGTAGTACAAGCAAACACTGACCAGAGCTAGGTGTAAAAGTATATAATTATTTATTTAAAAGACACACTCATAAATTACACTAGGACAGAAAAGGTAAGTGAGTCAAAACACAGTCACTATTACTTATATGTACATCCCTGGTTATTTGTTGGACAAGTCTAAGTTAACACCACTTATTTCCAAACAGAGGTGAGCGCTTAACGTTAGATGGCACTCCAACAAGTTAGTTAAAAAGGGAGGGAAAAGGCAGAAGCAATGAAAACAGCAAAGCAAAACACTTTTCAGAGATTCACAGTGAGTTAAGACTAGTAAAGTCAATGGTGACTTTACAGACCCAGGGAGACAGTAGTCAGTCCCAGGGTGTGGAGTCTATGTTTGGGGGTCTCTATGACACCCCTGTGTTACTGCACTGAGGGTGCTGTGTAACACACATTCAAAAACCAATGATAGCCTATGGGGAGAAAATACCACATAGCCCATAAGCACATAGCAAGTCACAGAAACACTCTCAAGTCATGCCCAAGAGTGAGGGTAAAAGAGTCTCACTCTTGGCAGGAGAAAAAAATAAACCCCAAATATCCAGCACAGCTGCTGGGGGACTCACTAGGTTAGGAAATTCAGCCTAAACAGAAAATTCTCCCTAATAGTGGCAATTAAAAGGCAGCCGAGACCTTATGTAATTATCCCTACTCCAGTAGCCCGTATAGAAGTGCCTGATTCTGTGACAAATATCACCAGACATCCTTATTCAGGAAAGAATGTTATAGAGATTTTTCTTGAGCACCAGATACAGATTCATAAGGAAAGGCAAAGGAAGAGACCTTTTGTGGCTAACCCTAAACAACCAGTACATGTTCCTATTATTGCCCCAGTGAGAAGGAATTGTGCTGACATACTTCATGAGATGATTATAGAAGCTCATAAGAAAAGAAGGATACCTAAAAGAAGTGCTAGGGAGGATGATCATGAGTTGAATGAGTACCTGGATAGTACAGCACACTTGGGAATAACATATGGTATCAGCATATGAAGGAACTAGGAAGGAGGACCTCAAAGGAGGAATGTTTTGTATGTGCACCCCTGCCTTATAGCATGGGGAAGTCTAAGAACTTCATAGCTATTGAAATAGACGTCCAGACAGCACATTGTCTATCAGCCTATATCAATTGGGCAACTGAATGGACAGACCCAGAAGAAGATGATTATGTCCAAAACACAAAGACAAGACTAAGAATGCATACTAAGAATCACATCATCAGATACGAAAAGCCTGGAGTAAAAGGTGCTGGAATCAGATGGGAAGTAAACAGAAGACTTGACAGTCCAGGAAAATTTGTAGAAGAGGTTCGCAGATGGAAGAACAGAGGCCAGATGCAAATTTGCGGATCAGTACTTTCACCAGATGGATGGGAAGACGGTGTGGTCATCTGCAGAGCATGGGCAGTCATTGGTTTCAATCAGCCAACCATTGACACATTACAGAATGGATGCAAACCTTTATGGCTGAAATTTGCTAAACTACTCACATGGGTTGAAGATAAAGGAGGACCTTTGCAGATAGTGCCTTTGGAAAGTGCAAAGCTGTGTTTCAGAAACAATGGCACAAGAAAAGTTGGAGAGAACTAGAACTGTGGTTGAATCTTTGTTGTACCTGGAATTAACATTGGGACAGCAGTGACCATGGATCACCACTGGGCTTGTGGACCTAGAGCATATATGAAGCTGCCCAAGGATTGGGGTGGACGATGTTCCATAGTAAACGTTCATGTTCCAGTGTTGGTGATTCCTAAGGGTGACTTGAATATTGAAAGCTTTCCAAAAGCAGATGCTCACTTGAAGAAGAAGAGATCTGTAGAGAAATGAAGAGAGAGAACTATTTCTCAGCCAAGTCCATAGAAGCATTGGATTCTATCCCATATGAACACAGTTTGTTCAGCCAGACTTCGTCGATGTTCACGATGATCTTTATGCCAAGAGTCCAGACTGCAGTAAATACTAAATGGCTGCAGATCACCAGATAGGAGTTGTTACAGACAATCAACACTACCATAAAGGGATTCAATGCTATCAGGGAAGAGCTGAGAGCCATACGATTGATGATTCTTCAGAACAGATATGTCCAGCAATGGATGGAGGTGTTTGTGCCAGAATTGGAGAATCAAGTTGCACGTTCATACCTTTTCATAACGACGGGAATTGTACCCTGACAGAGGATATAGAGATGCTGACGAAGTTACACGTCCAGATGGTAGATGAAGTGGAGGACATTGCTGATGATAGCTGGTTTGATCACTCTTTTTGTGGGTTGCACAATGGATGGTAGATATGTTTAAATTCCTTGGAGCCCTTTTTTTGTGTGATCAAGATAATAATCTCACAACGCTAGAAGACTGCAAAGAAAGCCATTGGTATGAAGATCATGATTGATGTTGAATCAGAATGGAAGACCAAGGAACTGACAGATGAAGAAATCAGAGACCATGTAAAAACCAGCAGCCATGCACCTGAGGGAACGAAGTTCCTATACCCAAAGAATCATAAGAAGTATGTGGAAAATGGATCAATTGCAGTCCAAGTGGACAGTGCATGATCATGACTTGGAACAAGGATGAGCATGTGAAATCAGCTGGGTGCCTGAAAGGAGTAATCAAGATATGGGTCTCGAAAAAGCATTTCTTCAGACAAGGAGGTCTAGATGTGAAGAATGATCGGAGAGTGGTTGATGAATCGCCCAGAGGGGGGAGTGTAAAGGAGGAGACAAATACCCCCCTGAAGCATCTCACCCGTATTGCCTACATGTTGGGACTCAGAATGTGAAACATGTGCAGTACCAGTGAAAATACCAATACCAAAGAGGTTCCCATTGAGAAAGCCATACCTGCATACAAGACAGTGGGCCTCATTATGAGTCTGGCGGTAAGAAATTGCAATTACCCGGCATGCCTGTACTAGCATGTCCGTGTAGCACTGCCCCCGTAAACAACGGTTTATTTGAGCCTGCATGCACGCACGTACCGGCATGCCGGTAATGGCAGCACCGCCATGCCTGTAAGGCCCTTACCACCCCTGATAGTGGCATCATTGAATGCGCAGAGACCACCACCGGCATTGCTAAATCCGCTAAGAACGGCACCTTTGACACAGATACCGCTAATACCGGTACCAGTATTACAGCCACCGGAAGCAATATCATCGTGCCGGAATGAGAAATGTTCCGGCGGCCATCTTGGAAAACACAATCCATTGCCATCCACTGCAGACAGGACCCGTTTCAGAAAACACACTACCCTGCCTGCCAGATCATGTCAAAGTCAACCAGCAAAGCAACACCTCGCCTGCGGAAACCCAGGTTCAGTGATGATGAACTGAACATGCTTGCTGATACACTCGTCGAGCATGCCGAGGTTGTGTTTTGCAATGACCTGCGCCATGCAGCGCAACTTAGGAAAAAAATCATATGGGAGGAGGTGGCCAGGACTTTTGGAAGAGATGGGATGACCTGCAGCTGCGAGTCAGAAACATCCTGTCTGCCAACCGCAGCCAGGGGCAGGCAACAGGTGGCGGACCTGCCTCACCCGTGAAGTTGATACCCTGGGAGGAGACATGTAGCTCTGTTATGGATATGGAGGCAATTGAAGGGGTTGAGCATGCGGAGACGGGTGTCCCATCATCGTACAATGATGGTGAGTGACCCTTTGCGCAATACAGAAGTCACCACACACACCTGACATCACTCCCAAAATACACAAGCAATCCGAATGGCACAAACAAAATGACCACAAAATTGCACACACAAACACCATATGCATGCGCGCACACACACACACACACCACACACACACCACACACACACACACACACACACCCCCTGTTGAGGTGCCAGCATCACTACCGTCCCATTAAACAACACATGGCACACAGCCCCTGAGCCATGGCCACAGCACAGAAGCCACGAAACCCCTGTAGGCCACCCAACAGACACCATGGACAACATGGCAACACCAGAAGGATGCCAATACAATCCCCCCAATCCTGCAAGCACTGCATGTGCCCCTAAAACATGCACACATTGATGCACATGTCCGAAATTGTATCACGTCGATGCATGCAGGATGTAAGTTCTCGCATGACTGATGCCCTGCGTCTCCATCCCCCACAGGCACGGAACCAGACAGTGACACCGAACATGCCACATCAAGAGGGAAGACACTGCATGGGTCGGGTTGAGGATGACGCCACCAGGCCATCAACTTCCAGGGCTGCAACGCAAAAGACTGGGACACCAATATCACACACCAGTGCCCAACAGGTTGCACACCCACAAGACCAGGAGGAGCAGCCACCTGCAACAGGCACTCAGGAGAACCATGCCCCAGTCATTGGTTCCATCAAGGCTCACTTATAGCAAGTTGCAGCGGACAGAAAGGTCACGCCAATGAGGAAAGTTGCCCCCCCCAGCAGGCACCTCCTGCTGACGATGAGACAACCACAGTGGCCAGTGATGTCGAGGGAATGCATTCAACGGCCACAAGATCAATGGGCGAGGTGGCAGTGACAGCCTCAGCACAACATAGCGCTGAGGAGGATGATGGGCCTGAAGATGGACACACTGCACGACCTACCATGTTGGGGATTGCCAACACACCCCAAGCGTGCAGGACACACCACAGTGCACCCCTAAACATGTGGCTGATGGCCCCAGCACTGAAGATGAGATGGCTGAACAAGGTTTCAACCCTGTGAGGAGCATATCACCACCTCCTGTACCACCTCCCGTACCACCTCCCATACAGCCATCTGGAAGCACAGCCACACGGGACATTGAAGGAAGGCTGAGCTGAATGGAGGCGAGACAGCACGCCATGCATGACATGGTTAAAGAGCACTTGGCCAAAGGGGAGACCACATGCAGTGCTAACAGGAAGAACACACAGGCAATAATCTATGCAGTGAACCGTGAGGCGAGATGGGTACATTGGGGCATTTTATCTTTGACACAGGCTGTCTGCCGTATGGCTGGAAACATGGCTGAACAACGTCCAGCCCGGCCGAGCCACAACCATCATGGACGAGCACTACGTCTGCAAGCTCGACACAGCCAAGTCCTGTGCCCAGGTCCCTGCGTAGTCTGCGCTGCCTGGAATCATAAACCCCTCCATCCAAAAGGGGGGCAACAATAGCCAGGGACACTGGGACATGCAATGTGGCAGTCCTATTGAACTCAATTGGACTGAGGCGGCGTGGGTGTGTGTAGGGGGGTGTTGGCTCGTGGGGGGCGTAGGTGTGTGTGGGTGTTGGCGGGTGGAGGGGTGGGGATCACGGGTGTGTGGGTGCATTTGGGGGTGTTGGCAGGTGGGAGTGGGGGTTTGAGGGTTATGTGGAGTGTTGGCGGGTGTGTTGGGATGTGGCGGGTGGGGGGCGTGGGTGTTTGTGGGTGTTGGTGGATGGAGGCGTGGGGATCGGGGGTGTGTGGGTGCATTTGGAAGTGGGGGTGAGTAGCCTGTAGTGCAGTACGGGTGGAGGGTCAATTTATTTAGCAACAGTTGTATGAAAAAAATATTACATGACTGGACATTGCTTCTTGAGTGTCTCTCAATATATTGTCCTACTCTGACCTAGTGCATCAAAAATATTGTGCTATCAATGTTTGGCGTACAGTACGTACCTCACGCGCATTGGGACATGGCAGATTTGCAGCATCTTCTTCATCATCATCATCATCATCTTCACCCGGTGGTGTCTGGTCCATGTCTGGTGGCAGAGGGACGTTGCTCAGGATGCACATGTTGTGCAGCATGGCACATGCCAATACCATCTTGCCCACCTTCTCGAGCCCATAAATGAGTGCCTCACCCGACCTGCTGAGGAAGGGAAACTGTGTCTTCAACAGGCCAAAGGTCTGCTCTCTCACCACACGAGTGTGTGTATGTGCACGATTGTAGACCTCTTCGTGCTGGTTCAGTGGATGCTTGACAGGGGTGAGGACCCACAGCTTCAGGGGATAGCCAGCATCACCTGCATGGAAGCAAATTAAGAGTGATTGTGAGTATTTATGCCATTCCATGTGTGCACTGCCTCTACATTGTTCATGTCCATATGCACTACATTTCCATTCTCAGCTACTGCCATCACACCTGCGCAAATATCAGGCCTGTGTACTACTCGGCAAGCTTAGGGACCTTGACATTGGATACACCACTCACCCAAATGAAGTGTGGAGGTCCATGATGTACTTACATGTGAGGGGTGTGTGGCAGGGAATGAAACCAAATGCATGTTGGGCACTGTATGATGTATTTGGCTGTTGCCCAACATGATACAGGTGGATTTGACCATTATTCTTTCAATGACGCCATGCACTTGTCCCTCAACCCCTTCACCCATGTGACCATGTCATAATGTGATTGCTGGTATGGTCCACTAGTGTAGGGATACATCCCTTTACTGATGCATGGTGTCAACTGGAATATTGGTACTCCCCCCAAATCAACCCTCTGGCCCAGGAAGCAGGCAGGTTGCATATGCATGTGATCCCCACCAAATCAACCCTGTGGCCCAGGAAGCAGGCATATTGCATATGCATGTTGTCCCCCAGGGCCCCAAATCAACACCCTGGCCCTGTGGTCAGACTTACCCAACAGCCAGGCACGTCGTGCAGCATGTTTTCCATGTAGGGGGGGAGCGTGGAGTTCTGCAGCACCATTGAATAATGTGAGGATCCTGGATCGAGTCCCGATCGCTGATGCCAAATGCTGACAACCCGACACCCTTGCTGGGCCTATGTTCTTCATAGATTCTTTGCGGCAACAAACTATTGGCGCCGAGGTGCACCGCATGCCTCATCTTCACAGGACGTCCATGACCGATTGCCGACGAGCACCACTAGGACCGAAGCTGCAGCCTTGATGCCATTGTGCACCTTTTCTTTGAGGGATCTCGATAATCCGTGGCTCCTGCCTTAAAGGGAGTTCACTCAAGAATGATCTGTCGATGACCCAACATCAAACTCTGCTAAACCAGGTACACTGGGTTAGTAGAACATTTGTAGAAGGAAATAAGACTCTAATAGACAATATATGGACTGGGCTTGTTTATTACTTTATTTACAGGTTGCCCAGGTTGGGGGATCCTCACACAGAACTATGTCTAGGTAACGTGGCCAGTATTCTGCCAATTGTTTGACCAACTTGTTTTCCTCCTCAAGTCCATTGTTGCTTCACTTTATCAATTGATTTGTATGCCATTTGAAACTGTCTGCAGTTGATGCATTTGAATGGAATCAAAGAAGTAATTGTGGTATATTATGATATAGAGACTGTATATATTTATCATTATAGAATTGCCTGAGCACAAAGTGTGTTATTGTATGTGTACATAATCAAAACCTTATTTATATAAAGAACCGTGTTTTCACTAACATAGTGTGGGGACATTCCTTTGTTGGGGGCTTGGGGACTACACTGTACTGAAGAACCAGCATGCATCACCTACTGAGAGCTTAAGTCTTGATTGCTCTTCCATGTTTAGCAAATCGAGAATCTTGGCTGGGGTGCTCTGTGCTTCTACTCTGCCGTATAGAGAGCAGGAGTACAGATACCCACCTCTAGTCTTTGCATCAATACCCGATTTTGGGTAGTCTGTCCTATGGTGACAGAGCACAGCCTTTTGCGCTGCAAATGTCACTGAATTATATTTAAGAATACGTTCCTTTTTCTGCACCATTGGGATCAGATGTCTGCACAGAAGTAGTTCTATTTGTTGCATATTTTTTACGGTAGGCGACGGGTGACCAGCAAACCCTGTAACACTGTTTCCATCACATGACTTCCCAGTGCCACTGGGATATTATAGCAGGCGTCGGAAACAGTAAATCCCCATTACTGGAATGGGGTCACTGAGCACTGGCACCGTTGGTAACGGTGCCAATGCTTCACTGAAAACACTGCCGGTAGGAGCCTGAACACCCGGCAAGACAGGCCTGCTGGGATTTCCTGCCCCTACTGGCAAACTCACAGTTTACCAGTCGGGAAAGCATGCTGGTACGTTGTTGCCGGCACCCTTATTTCCAGACCGCCAAACATGGCCTAGTAAGATTGTTTGTCTTGTCATCCCTCTGTCTCCCCTCCTTTGTGTTGTGGCGCCCAGAAACACTTGTGTAAAGGCACGTTATAAATACAAAATCATATCATATCATGTTATGAGGCCCTCTGAGCATTTAGGGGCATTGGAATATTAATTGGTTATTATGCACTTAATACCCAGAGCTTTCAAAGCGCAGACTTGGGATAGAACCTGTGTTGCTCCACGTCGTCTTGCTTCCCAGGTGAGCGTTTTGCCCTTGAGCTATCCTCACGAGACGCTACCTTCATGACTTTGTATCCGAAGGTTCAGACCAGTATGGCAGGATGATTATGAAAGTATCTTCCCGGTCGTTCCGCAGAGCTATCTCAAGATGCAGTAATCTTGTTGCTTGTGCAACAGCGCCCCGTTCATTAATTTCAGCATCCATTAAGCTTCTGACTGCATTTTAAGTGGCTATTACATCGGCCAGTTGCATTTGCTTCATTGTAATTGTTCTTTTATAACACACATAATAGCAGAGATTGGTTTGTAAGCACGGGATCGGGATTCAAACCTGAGTTGCACTTCAATGTCTTGCTTCCAAGACAAATGCATTGCCCCTGAGCTATCCCCCCTAATGAATTGTAGACACTGCCGTACAAATTTCCATTCCTGCAGTTTTTTTTTTAAAGATAAAATTACTCTGAAAGTGAGGCTAAATTCTAACCGAATTATGTGTCGGAATTTCATGTTTCCCAGACCATTAAATTACCTGTGTTTTTTATGCCAGCAATTCATCCAAGGAAGAGGTAAGGTACCACAGATTGAACCCAAAAAAGGGCTTTGATTTTGTGTTTGCCAGAACGGCATCTTTTCTGATGGAAGGCCAGCTATCACATTTCCACACTCACAATTGGGTTGTGCGGTGACCAAGCAAACAATATCACATTGGATTGTCATTTGTATAGCAGAATGTTTTGGGAGGTCGAGAAAAGGAGGCTCCGTTGGGTCTCTAAGCCCATTGCATGAGGGTGTTGGTTTCCTCGACCACCTTGCAACGGGGAGTACCAGAGAGAGACATCTGTCAGGCCGGCACATAGGTGTTTCTACACACCTTCTCAAAACAATACAGTCTAAACCTGGCTATCAACAGGGATGCCTACTTTGGCAGGGTAGTCTTATATAGCTTTTTGGTTTAAAGCATTCAGCCCTCCTCCCCATTTGGTTACTGCTTTGAGAGCCTATCAAGTTGAGGAATCTGTTGCAGAATACAATCTATTAAAGGAAACATTATGGGTAATGTGGTTTCTATGGATTCTTCTCCCATAGATTCCTTATCACCTTCCCTTCCTTCCATGATTTTGAAACTGTCTAAAAGTGTCTTGTGGGCAAGAGAAAAAAAGAGATGTGTACACAATTTGCACAGCGTGGGTCTGTTTTTTTCTTGGCCTCTGCGTTCGGCCTTTGTAACTATAAATACATAAAAAAAGGGAAAGGCAGAAAGGACAAAGTTCTGTTGGCTCCTTGCAAAAAAGAACAAAAAAAAAAAAATCAGGGACTGTTTTTCTATTTTTTGTGCATATTTCTCCGTCATAGGAACTAATTCCCTCTGCTGCTGAACATGGGGGGAAAAGTGGGCAACTGAGATAAGGGTATAGTGCACTCTATATGCGTGGCTGCCGACATCATGTCTGTAGTCAAGGATGCTGGTGTCAAGGTACGTGAGAGCCGAAGCAGTGTCTTCTAGCCACACTGCACCCCCCTGTTGAGTTTTTTTGAGAGCATCTGATCCTAGAGAGATATCTAGAAAGATTAGGAATCTGTGGGAAAAGAATACATAGAGAGAAAATTACAGGTATGTCATTTTTACTGATTTGAGTTCTGCACATGCACCACATTACCAACTATTGAATTGATAGTGAACATCCCATATGTGAACCTGAAGGGCTGAAGAATGAAGACTACTCGAATTACTTTGGTGAGTCACGTTTTATTTTTCCATAGCCGCTGTGAGTCTAAACTCATGGAAAAGCTGTTGAGATGCTGGTGAATGAACGACGCTGCTTATATGTGGGCTCAGTGAAATTTAAGGAAAACTTCTACAAAGGATTTAACTGATGGAAAATCTCAAAGTGCCACCACCTTCAGAGATGCTAATGAGTAACTTGCCATCTCATTTGGATAAACATTTAGCAACCCATATTAGCACTCAACAATCATTATTAGTATCACGGTTAGAGACAGCTAACAATTGAACTGCTCTAACACAAATCAGATAACTATTAGTCTATAGCCACAATTAGTATGCATCCTTATGAACCTTTGAGTTGTCATTATCAATAGGGACAATTTCCCTATTGATAATGACAACTTTAGGGATGAACAATTATCCTGAGATAATGTCACTTCCCTCTGTGCATAAGGCTTGATTATAATGCTAGAACTAGGGATGGAGTATGATGAAAACATAATTTTGTTAGTCCATTTTCAATTTACGAATATTAACCGTGAGTTTCAGCAGCACCCCTGAAAGTAAACTTGTAATGTTCCGCTTTTGAGTCGATTGAAGATGAACTCGTCAACCGTCCTTGTAGAGTGAAGAAAAAACGTTATAATCATGATTGGAGCAATATAATTGAAACTATGGGAACTTATAGGCCCTCATTACAAATGCACCGTTTTCCAGACCGACAAACTACAAGTTCTGCGGGCGGGTGCCCTCCAGCCCGCCAGGTCTGACCTGGTGGGCGGAATGGCACCTGCCCACGGAGATGCACGGAAACACCGGCACCATTACGAGATGGTGCAAGTAGTTAGGCAGATCCTGTGCAGTGCCCTTAGGGACCACTACACACAATTAAGACCACAGGTGGCAATACAAGTTTTACCTTTGGTACAAGCCTGTACTACTAAGTTATAGTGGTAGCAGTAGCAGAGCAGCCAGGTTTATTTCAAGAGTATATGAGCAGTAGCAGAGATTACACAAAGGGACCACAATTACTGTGGCTCAAGCAAACACTGACTCAAGGTTTCAGGTAACAAATATAAGTACATGTATTTTTAAACCATCAGTTATAAACACAACACTTCTATTGAACTTTAAACAAAACCACATGTTAAATATACTACAACTAACCAATTCACTTTGTACAGTATGTCTCAAGGGAAGTACCCTGTGTTTAACTGAACCGGTGTTATGAACAAAACATGATACCGCGGATACGGTTGCGATCACTTTTTGACAGTTCGGTCTACTCAATAAACGCGTATCCGTGACATGAAATGCTACCGGGGCAAAAACACACTTTGCACCTGAGATACCCAGAGGGAGTTGGAGGCAAAAATCACAGGCAATATTTTGGTTAGGCAGACAGCATCGAGAAACACTCAGAAACAGGAGTTCAAAAGTCAAAGGGTCGGAGCCAGGGTTAAGTGACACCGGAGACCTGTTGGCGAAGATCACACCATTAGACAGTTAATGATTCAGCGTAGCCCAAAAGTACTTTGATATTGTCAATGTTCGGAAGCAAAAGTTATAAGAAGGAGGGAAGACAAGGGCGAGCATTGAGGATGAAGAAAAGGGATTCACCCAGTTTCCTCGAGTAGAGCACAGTACCTTATTCCAAGGATGCAGCTGGTGCCCTGGCAGTTGTTCCTGTTGGTTTCCCGCAGACCCACGATTCCTGGAGCTTCGTTGTGAAGGAGGACGTCTGAAGGGGGTCTGCACCACACCACCACACAGGGATGAAGCCGACAGCAGCGACAACGAATAAAAGGTGCGCTCAAAAACAGGCAGGTGGCTATCCAGACCACTACAGCAGTGTGCAGCGATTTCGATCATGGCGGAGATCTCTGGCTGAAGAGGATGAGCTGGTTATCCACACCAGACTCAAGGGAAGACGACTCCGGACTGGATCTCCTCTTAGTGGTTGAAGGGTAGATAGATCAGGACTGCAGGGCTTCACCGGGATGGGGTAGTTGCAGCAGCTGTCGTTATCTCCGCTTCTCTTCGGTTCCTTATAGTTCGAGAGGCGACTGACTTCTACCCAAGAGGCCTGCCTTTTATGCGGAAAACCCCCATTCACACAGCCTGGCTGTCAATCACGCAGCAGGGGGTTGTCCAGCCGGGACAACCACCTCAGCCAATCATGGCAAAGTGCGACTTGGGTTTCCTAGGATACCCTGTGCAGGGGTGAGTACACCACATTCAGTCTACCTAGACACCCAGGCGCCAAGAGGAGGGCTTCTCTGCAGAAGCCTGCCAAAAGACGGTGAACAAAGAAGGCGAACCTAGTTTTCAGCGCAAAGTAAAACACAAGAAGGACTAACAAAAAGAAATGGTGAATAAACCTAACCGGAGCCAAACGAAAGACGATTTGGTCAAGCGGGTTTAGGATTAAGGCTGCAAAAATAGCCAAAAGTATTACCACGTTTATCTAGTATAATCACAGTAGAAAAGTTAGGGTAGATACCACTGCCACCAGCCAAGTCTGGATTTAAAAAGAGCGAAACAATGCTCAGGGTGGTACAGACAGAAAAGGGGTATAGATTAGCCCTTTCCAGTACTCCATGTAAGATGGGGTGTACTGGGTCTGTGCTAAAAATGACCATGTAAAGTAAATGGCAACTTTACCTTTCTCTGGGGGACAGTAGTCAGCCCCAGCGAAATGGAGTCAGAGGGAAGTCTTAAAGACAACCCTGGGTTACTGCACTAAAGGTGCTGTGTAACCCATACAAGAACAGAGGCACCTGGAGTGGTGTGCTCCAGTGCCTAAGATCACACAATGTGTAAAAACACATAGGCCAAAACACATGTAAGAGTGGAAAAAGGATGTACACTCTTACCAGGTGGAAAAAATAAACTCCAGAAATCCAGCAAAGCTGCTGGGGGACTCACTAGGTGAGGGAAATTAGCCCTAGAAGGAGAATTCTCCCTAAAACAGGTTTTTCCGCAGTCCCCATTCCCATGGGGTCCTGTGGACTCCACAGGAATGGGGATTTACAGACTTGCTGGTGATTGATATACCAGACCACCGAGGCTTTTAATGCCTTGGTAATTCTGGCAAGTCTGGCACTGGTAATGTTAATTTACTACGGGTCCGGCGGCAGCCTGCCGATTTTACCTGCACGGCTACTACCGGACTCGTAATGAGCCCAATAGTCTTCCTGGGGAATATGCTTCATACCGTAGGAAGAGGCAACAGCTATATGCATACATAAACATTTCCCTTTGAATAAAGCATGTGCACTTTACATGCACGTTCGGCTCAATCAATTCGCCACCTGGGGACAGACGAAGTATTGGGGATCATTCAAAGTATTGGGTCTAACTACGTGTTGTCATTTCTGCAATCATGTAGATCAGCTGGAAACACTAACACACTGGGTAATTGAATGTCTCCATTTTAGTTTGATTAGATTGGGACTGTTTAATTATGACCCCATATTTGAATATGTACAAAATACTTTTGTTCCACACTCATGTGGGGTGAGAATGTTGTATTTGTTTTATCTTTAACTCGGCTTTTAACCATTATTGAGTCACAAATCACAGGGTTGTGAACTTTCTGTTTGGATGAAACATTGTAATGGTGTATTTTTAAGTGACACACTGACTCACTATACAGATTAAAATTCAATAAGGATTGTTCTCTTATCATGATGAAAACATTTTAAAATTTGAATTATTGATGAATTGAGTAATGTGAGAATATTGTTCTAGATATTATGTATTTTTTAATGAATCTAAAATTTGATGTTCATTTTATATACACTCAATACAATAAAAAAAAGTTCTGGAACTGTTCTGAAAATAAAACTATCAAAACCATGAATGCTGATGTGTTGTGATTATGAATCACTTGTTAAAACATTCTGGACCATTTTCATGCAGTTAAAATACTTGCCATCTAAAGTACCTTATATTTTCTACAAACTCACATAGGTATGACAGAACAAAACTGAGCCTGAAGGACATTCATAACTGTCAATATGTTGCTTGTATGAACCCAACTTCAGGATCGTTCACTATTGACCCCAGGCTTCAGGTATGTATATAAAAAGGAATTAATCCTGCATGAATATAGGTTGTCCTATGAATGGATATAATTTAAACGTATAAACTAAGTCCCTCTGCAGATTGCTTATCTTTTGTAATACATATTTGTATTCATTTTTAACAACTGTAACACATGCTTTTTTTTAAAATATAATTTAAAAACGCATTAATCTATTGAAATAATTATTAGCTAGAGAGCAGAAATACCACTCATATAAACACATATGAATACAGGACCTCTCCAACTTACAGTAAGTACCTCCTGTGTCTTCTGTGATTACAACAATACTCTTATATCCTGTCCCCTTTCTTCCATACTTATGTATGTGTGTCCTATTGGATGGGACGGTACACTTTTGGAATAGCACAAAATGAATTTCCCTTTAAAAACTCTTTGTGTTGCTTGGTATGCACAGAGGTGTGGGCGTGGCCAATCCTTTTTTCTGCATCAACAGGACTGGACGTTTCACATATCGTGCAATGCATTACTGAGCAACGGTTTCCCTAGGCTATTTTCTGCCATGTTCGATTGTTTACTTCACCTGCCAACCCCGCCTCCCAACCCTTCTGGCAACTCCAATCAGTCTTTTATGATGAGCGTCAAAGGGTTTACAGCATGTGCTTCATGCGGCAGACATTTCACAACATGGGGTTCCTACACACTCTGCCTGGAGTGTCTAGGCCCTGAGCACAGGTGGGTGGCCTGTTCTTCTTGTCACACGCTTTCACAGAGGGCTCTTTGCCAAAGATTGTCACAGTGGAGGGAAGTATTCAACATGTCGCCTCTCAGTGAAATAAAGGAGTTTGTTTCTTCACATTCATCGACACATCAGGTAAATCAGGCACCCCGCGGAAGCGGAAGGGACACAAGTCCTGTAGCGATTAGCCACCACATTACCGGAGTGCGGACCAAGGCCAAGCTAACTTCTACCGGTGTCAGTAGTGTTAGGGGGAATTCTCATAAATGGCTAATTTCCCTTACCTAATGAGACCCTCAGCAGCTTTGCTGGATCGCTAGGATTTATTTTCTTCACCTGGTAAGAGTGTGAGCCTTCTTTCCCACTCTTACATGTGTTTTGCTGTGTGTGTTTTTATCATTTGTGTGATCTTGGAATCTGGAGACTCACCTACTCCAAGAGCACCATTTTTGTGTGTTACACAGCTCCTTCAGTGCAGTAACCCAGGGTTGTCTTTTAGACTTCCCTCTGACTCCATTTTTCTGGGACTGACTACTGTCTCCCAGAAAAATGTAAAGTTGTCATTAACTTTATGTAGTGTCTTTAAACTTCAGACCTAGTACACCCCATCTTACATGGAGTATTGGAAAGGGTTAAGTCCTATCCCTTTTTGCCTGTGTCTTGTGGGGCAGTTTTTCTCTCCCTTTACATTAAGACTTGGCTAACTTTTCTACCGCAGTTATCTTATATAACCATGGTATTGTTTCTGGCTATCATTTTAGCCTCAAACATAAACCCGCATGACCAAATACATTTTATTTTGGCTGGGTTTAGTCACTATTTCTTTTTGTTAAAGTCTTTCTCATGTTCTTCTCTGCGTGCCAAACCGGGGTTGATTCCTGTGTTCGCTGTCTTTTCGTGGGCTTCTGCACAGAAGCCCTCCTTAAGGCGCCTGAAATTCTGGGTAGGCAGGATGTGAGGGAGGGGTCTTCGGACCCCTGCCATGGGTTCCCTTGGTAACCCAAGTCGCACTCTGGTCTGATTGGCTAAGGGGACTGACCTTGCCAGGCCAGCCACTCTGCTGTGTGATTGACAGCCAGGCTGTATGAATAGGGGAAACTGCATAAAAAGCAGGTCTCTGGGACTGGAAAGGCAGAGTCGCCACTAGAACTCAAGAACCAACGAGGAGCTGATGGAATAGGACCCATTTTAACGACTGAACTGCCTGGTGAAGCCCTGCTGCAGGTCCAAATCGTCAGAATCCGCCGACAGAGAAGATCCTCAGGAAACGTCTTCCCTTGAGCAGGTGGGACCCACCAGTTCACCCAAACTGCAAGCCAGGACCCCTCCTCTGGTCGAATTTGCTGTACAGAGCTACAGTGGACCTGATAGCCAGGAAGGTCAGACCCTGCTTGGGTTTTAAGGAGCGCCCCTTTTATTCATTGCTTTGCTCTGCTGCTGGTTTCTTCCCTGGGTAATGGACAACCCTCCAGTCTTCCTATTTCGT
This sequence comes from Ambystoma mexicanum, assembly GCF_040938575.1. NCBI lineage: Eukaryota > Metazoa > Chordata > Amphibia > Caudata > Ambystomatidae > Ambystoma > Ambystoma mexicanum. Next base: position 1,048,573,825 of record NC_090926.1, read on the forward strand.
GTTAGTTCGACAGTCGCTTCAGGAACTACCAGGAACGTCCGCCTCGGCTACAGCTTCCTCTCCGTTTTAAGGTACTGTGCAAACCCGGTTGCTTGTTTCGTTCAGCCGCGGGGAAAGTGTCTGAAATCTTTCTCCAATCCGAGGGCTTGTCCTTCTCTTCTTTATAAACTATTTTTTCTACCACCCAACCTTGTCCGGAATCTGTGGCACGAACCTTACCGCGAACTACCCTTAACCGTGTGATCTTGAGCAAAAGACTTTTGTCCTATTGACTTTGGCCCTAAGCCTTTTCTACCTGATTCTATCACTGTAGTTCCTCTTGTTCTATTGCCCTGAGTACTTACCTGTTGGTGTGGTTTAGTTTCTATTTAACTTTGTCTTTCTCTCCCTTTTAAATTGCTGGAGTGCCATTTTGCTCCCACTTCATTTTGTGAGCTTAACTTGTCTGGGATTTAAGGGAAGTAGTATGGTGTATTGAGAGTGCAATTTTTAAACTGCTTATAATAGTGTAATGTTATACAACTGAAAAGTTAAATAAATGTATATTCTTTTACTTGAAAACCTTGAGTCAGTGTTTGCCTGAATCGTAGTAATTGCTGTTCTTTGTGCAACTATTTGATACTGCTCTCTTACTCTTGAGATAAGTCTGACTGCTCCGCTACTGCTACCACTTTAACTGTGTAGTACAGGCTTGTACCAAAGGTGAATTTGTACTGTCACTTGTAGTCTTAATTGTGTGTGGTGATCCCAAAGGGTACTGCCTAACAGGAGCACTAAGGTTCCTTTGGGGACTTTAACCAGAGCTGTCTCTGAGGCCATTTTGTCTCGTACTGGTGCAAGCACAGAGAACCTTCTGAGGTCTAGTACCAGATCATCGAGCCCCAAGGTGATGCCTGAGCATTGAAAATCTACCTGGCCTAAACAGAAGCCTGAGAGTCATCGACCTACCCGAGCAAGCACAGAGGATTTTCTTTCTTTAAAAACCTCTGGGGCTTGCCCAGAGGGTGCAACAGAACCTCACAAGAAACAGCGCTCTGCTTTGAGCAAGGCTCCCTTTATCTCTAGCCTGCCTTCAGATAAAGGTTTCAAAACAATTACAACCTGTGAAAAAATAATGTCACTTCCTTCTAAGGAAGGAATGCCATTACAAGGTTAGTGACCGACTCCCCGTAAAATGGCTTCCATGGACCTGGACAGGAATAAGGATTCCTCTGGTTTACCGATCAGCGGAGGAAATTTCAGAAATTTTGTCACCAGAGTGTGCAGTTCCCTCAATACCTTCTTAGATCTCTTTTCCTCCGACTGTTAGCAGGGAGGATTTTGTGAGAGTAGAATGGTCTCCTATAACAACCTGGTCAACTCTTACCCCATACCACCCTCTCCCTCAGATTCGGGGCACCTCCATCGGTCAGGCAATCAATTTAGTACCCTAGGCCGCCCACATCTTGGTTTCCATCTGCCACCTCATCTTTGACTCTCTCCGCTGCGCCACCTTCTAAATCCTCAGAAGATAGGTTTTCCCAAAAATGGCAATGGATCATGCACTTTACAGCAATGTAGTAATCCCTCAAACTATACCAACAACTCAGCCTCCGGCCACTACAATAATACTTACGGTTCCTGCCTCCCCCACCCTGGTCCCACCAATTGCTGCGCTTCCAGTTGCCATGGCTTTAGGTCCATTGGAACGTACATCTTTGCAGGATGTGCATCAGAGCTCAGTAACAGGGCTGCAGGAACCACTCAAAGACCCAAATACATGAACAGACACCAAGACAGGTGATGATGCGGAAAGTGAGGAGGAAGCCTTGTTATCAGCAAATGCTTTTTATAATAGGGTGGTAAGGGTTCTGGACCTTTTAGGGTTCCCTGTGCCAGGGAAGTCTGAATCAGAACCCGTAGTTCTTTCAGGTATACTGTCACTAAGTCTGACAGATCCAGAATTCCTATACAGATGGATGTGTTAGCCGAGGCCAAGTCTATCTGGACATATCCTCATTCAGTCACACTAATAGCAATAAAATTGAGGCCAGATACCGGGAATTATATTCAGACCCCCGACCCCCCCGATTATCCTCAAATCCACAACCCTAATTGTCAGTAGTGGTGTCAGCAAGAATGTTCTCAAAGTCAGCATCGACTTCATTCACTGATCAAGGCACTAGCCCGCTCTATATAAAGAATAACATTTTAGAGAGGTATGGCAAAAAAATATATGCTAGCACGTCTCTTCATCTGCGACACGTCTCTTCATCTGCGACAAGCTAACTCTGACGCACTCTTGTCAGTGGCTAATCACAGTTTATGGCAAGAAATTGCACCTCAAGGGAGGATACCAGCTTTTAAATCCGAACGAGCTCAATCTAAGATTATTTCATGAGACCATAAAGATTCAACTGCTAACCACAATGAAATGGCCGCTAGAGCATTATATATTTAAGATGCTCAGCTTGGGCAAGAGCTACGCATGTCAATAAGGATGTTTAAGATAAGATTCTGGATTTGGCTTTTGAGGGCAATGAGTTGTTTCACTCTTCAACTGATGAGGAGCTTAACAAAAAGAAAATGTCCACAGCTACGGCTAAATCCCTGACTGGTCTTCCAAAAGAACCCCAAAAGCCTTTGCAAACATCCAGGCAACCACGATCATACATTAAAAGTAAAAGCTTTATTGGGTTTTGATGTTACCAGGAGAGGAAAAGCAGGCAACCGGACATGTCGCCCAACTTTCAAAGAAAGCAGCAAAAAGCCTCAAATAGAGGGGTTTTCTCCACTTCCCCAGCATAATCTTCCGATGCAAAGCAACAATGATTTGTACGTCCAGATCCACTCCTCCCTGGTCAGGGGCAGAATTTCAAGTTTTCATGACAGCTGGCATACCATCTGAAGGGATTCCTAGACCATGTTAGTGGTCAGGAGAGGATACAGGTTACCAAACCCTTCCTCTCCTCCTTCATCTGCCCCTCTTATTCAAATGGGACCAGCCACTCTACTTCAAGAAATTGCAACCTTTTGGCGATCAACGCAACTGAGGAAGTGCCTTCTCAGAAAAGAAGTTGCAGCTTTTACTCTCGCCTTTTTGCTGTACCCGAGAAAACCAGGCAGGCCTGCGGACAGTATTGGACTTTTCCTATCTAAACCTATATCTACCCCTAGAAAAGTTTGAGATGGTCACACCAGCTCATATTCAGAATGCCCTCAACCAGGGAGCGTGGTTGTGCACAGTGGATCTAAAGGACGCATATCTACATTTTCCAATATATACGATGCTCACTCATCAGATTTTCCCTCGGACAACAGCATTTTCAGTATAGGGTTCTTCCATTGGAACTCAATGCCACTCCAAGGGTATTTACAAAACTGATGGCTTCTATGGCGGATAATCTAAGCACGAAGGGAATACACATTTGTCCCTACTTGGACGATTGTCTCATCAGATTGGAGACATGCGGGGGAACAGCATCCTCCCTACAACAGCTACTACAGTTACTGATCAGTCTGGTGCTCTCTGTCAACCACAAGAAGTCTTGTCCCAATGCAGAACATCACCTTTATAGGATTCAGATGGGATACAACAACGGGCAGATTGTTTCTCATGATACAAAGTATTCAAGACATACAGCAGTCAGTTTCACACTTTTTAGTGTGGAAAACCACCTCATTGTTGTGGTTTCTGCACCTGCTCGACGTTATGTCGGCATCAATTCTGGCCCTACGTCTGGCCCGCCTGAAGATGAGGCGTCTTCAGCTGCATTTAGCAAACTCCTGGATAAAAGAGAACGAATTTCAATCGAAAATTATTCCGATTCACCTCAGCTTCATAACAGATCTACTGTGGTGGATGGAAAATAATGAATCCACGGTTAGGAGTTCCCTTTCAGGAAGCTCCTCATCTGCACACCATAACATTAGAATCCTCCCTGACAGAATGGAGATCCATCATGGGTCAGTTCCAAACTCATGCACTTTGGTGTCCAGAGGAATCCCAATGGCACATAAATAAGCTGGATATTCTGGCAATTTTCAAAGCTCTAAGGTAGTTTCTTCCATGGATTCAGAACTCCTCAGTCCTCATAGGAATTGACAGCATGGCAGCCAAGTTCAACAAACAAGGCGTAACAAGATCCTCTCCTTTATGTCATGTAGCGATCCACATTTAGGGTTGCAACACTACATATATCTACATGCTGTTCATTTAGCTCAACACAAGAGCAGACTTATTGAGCTTTTTGTCAAACTGCAACCACGAATGAGAGATAGAAGACTCAGTTCTCCGCCAGATGTTCCTGAGATGTGGTAACCGTCTCAAAACCTCAAGTGTCCATGGTTTGCAGTTCTCCTGAGGCAGAGTCCGGAATCCTTAAGGATGCTCTCAAAATCACTTTGGACACCGAAGTGGGATACGCATTTCTCCCGATTCCTCTTATTTCGAGGATCCTTTAAAATTTCAGAAAGTCGGTTCATTGCACTCTGATATTAATGGAACCAAACTCGCAGACCTGAATTTGGTACTCAGACCTGCTACTCCTCAGTGCTCCTGGCCCGTGTCTACTCCCTGTAACTCTGGATCTACTGTCCCAGCAGGAGTGAAAGTTGTTCCACCCCTCCCCGATAGCACTCAACATAGCAACCTGCTACATGAGCAGTTATTATTTAGTGGGTTGGGCCTGTCAGATGATAATATTGCTATTATGCAAGCTGCAAGGAAACAGTCACTGAGGTCCCAGTATAAGAGCAGATTGATTTGTTTCTGTTTTTAGATGCTGCAGCACACTCCGAATCCTCTTCATCCTTCTTTAGACAATATACTATCTTGTCAGTCTTAATTGGCATCAACAGGAGTTAACATTCAATAGTGTGATACATATTTATCAGCTATTGGAGCTTATATTATTAGTTCTCCAGACCTTACAATATGTACATCTAATCCTATTATCAAAAGGCACTTTGATGGTCTACTTAGGCTTACCCACCAGTGTCCAAGCCCCATTCAGTCTGGGATTTTAATTTAGTATTGATCCCATAAGCTGTTTGAACGCATGTCAATGGCTTACATAAATCTGGTATCATGGAAGACTCTGACTCTTAGAGTAAAATCCAAGGGTGTTTATTATACTTTTGCGTGCCACAGTGGCTGGTTTTCTTCGGTGCCTAATGGGCCTGGGATATTTGGTGCTAGGGCTGGCCCTTTCCTCTCTCGGATTTCCAGGACTTGGTTCCCACCTCCCTAGCCCAGTCAACCCTATTCTAGTTGTTATAACTCTCAGATCAGTAACCCCCAGCTGTCTTTCTTCTCTATCTGCACTTTAGGTGTTTGCCCTAAGATGATGGCTACCATAGTACCTAGGGAATTTCTAACTTTCCCTCTCCTGTCATCGGTTATTACTCGGGGAATAAGGAATAGTGCCTTCTTTTGCCACGCATCACACACACACCTTTCACACTCTCTCGTATCTGACCCTTAGCTATACTGATCTGTTAAGTTGTGCTCCTCCCACCACGTCACTGTCCCTCCAATCTCTCACTCTGCCTTTCCACCTCCACTCTTCGATCTTACTTCTTTTCCCAGTCCTATTCTTGCTACTGCTTATATCTCCTACTATCCCTCTACCTCAGTTATTCTTTTCCCTCCTTCCTATCACTCTACTTTCCCACCTCTTACTGTTCCTCTAGTTATAACTTCTATTTTACTCTAAAGTAATATCTACTCCTATGCGCCCACTCAATGTCGCTCTTACCGCTTTACCTCTACAACTGTTTGTATTCCTCTACTACCACTATCTCTCTACTATGTTTACTTCTCTAAGACACTCAGGGATATGGTGCCCTGCACACCCCTTCTCTAGCTCCCTCTCAAACCCTCAGAGACGCTCAGGGATATGGTACCCTGCTCACCCCCCTACTACTGACTACTGCTCTACCACTTATGTCCTTCACTCACTACTCCCACCACCTACTACCTTTACTCCTGACTACTACTACTGCATCCACCACTTCGAATGGATTGTGTCCTCCCACGTATTCCTCATCTTTGACACTTGTTGTCCAGCTTCAGCTGCTTCGAAAAAAAAGAAAAAAAAAAGAAAAAAATCGACAGAGGGTGCTGTGCTTCGATGGCGTCAAGTCGATGTCCCTTGAAGGCCTCTGTTGAGGATGATGTTATCGAAGGGCATACATAGCATGCGCAGTGCCTGTTGGCCTCAGATCCGTTTTTCTGCGTTAGCATTTGCTTCGAGTCAAATTCGGTATGCCTCATCTTGTGACGGACGTTACAAAAATATGTCTTCTTCGACACTGTTGACACCGAAGTCCGGCTTTAAGAAATGCAAAGATTGTGGCTCAAAAATGTCACTTACTGACCCACATTCCATCTGCCTGTGGTGCCTTGGGGAGAGCCACGATACCACTGATTGTTCCAAGTGCCAATCCATGACGGAAGCCTTGATGGAATGGAAGAGGAAACTTAAGGTAGGAAAAATCCCCAAAATGTCACCTACCCGAACCGCTAGGCCTTCGAGGGACAACTCTCCTCTGAGGAAGAAGGCCAAGCGTTATAGCTCGAGGAGTGGTTCCCAACAAAAAAGTCATAGAGGAGGCACCGACGGTCGCCTTCGTCGCTTTCTTCATCTGACGTTTCCCCTGAAAGGGTTGCATGCCCTTCAAAAATATCAACACCGGTTGAATGGGAAGCCTTCAGAGTGCAAATGTTGAAAATATTTGACAAACAAAGCCATCGGCGCTGAAGTCTTTCGATGTCAGATGTGCCACATTTTCCAGCCACGCCGTCGGTGCCTAGCACTCCTCCGAAATCAACGTTGATAAAGAAAATGCCAACAACTTCGACAACGTCGAAGCCTGTGGTTACAAAAGCAGACAAAGTTTATGCACCACTTCTGAAGAAGGACTTTTTCAAGTCGCTTACTTCTATTTTTGAAGAGGAGGCGCACTATCATAATGAGGAAGCACCATTTGGGTTACAATACAGTACACAATGTAGCAGAGAGCTTTATCTCGGAGGAAAGCAGAATGCAGGATTTGTATGAAAACTTGCAAAAAGCAACTGGGGTTGATACCTCTCCAGAACTTGAGTTCGGGAGCCTGAACCAGGGGAACATGCTGACTCTTCCAATTGTCAGCTTATGTCAAAGCTGGTCGAGTATTTAGGTTGGAGTAGGCCCTCATAACCCTATGCCCAAGACAACCTCACAGACATTTTGGACATGGGTACTCAGACTGATCCCATTTTGCCCTTTCATGTGGCACTACAAAATAGGGTGGCTAGGAACTGGGAGACTCCGGAGTCTAATCTGAAGTCCACAAGAACCTGCCCTCCCCCCCAGTAACGACCCGACTACCTGTCGAAACACCCCACTCCGGAGAGTCTGGTGGTGTAGGCAGCTACGGCTACTTCAAAACAGGCAGCAAAACCTACCATCCCTCCTGAAAGGGACAAGCACGTAGATGGCTGGGCGAGGAAGGTATATTCTGCAGGGAGCATGGCACTGAAATCTGCCAACTCCACTTGTGTCCTAAAACATTTTTCGTATACTCTATGGGACTGTATCTCCATGGCGGCAGAGCACATTCCCGAAGGGGATGAACGGCACAGCTTCTTAGCTATTTTTAAGGACGGCAAAGAGGCCATGTGTGAATCCCTTCAATCAGGATTGGATTCTGCAGATAGCATCGGCAGATCCATGGCTGCCAGCACTGTCATGCTCAGATTCGCGTGGTTGAGGAAGTCGGATTTTGCACCGGAAGTGCAATCTAGGCTTCTCAACATGCCTTTTGACATGTCTTATCTTTTTGGCAACAAGGCTGACAACAGCCTTGAGAAGTTGCAGACCTCTAAGTGGGAAGCCTCATCTTTAGGTACCGCTATTAGGCAACCTCAGCCTTTTCGTCCTAGTGGGCAACCTTGGAGTGGTAGATCTTTTCCTTTCTACTCCTCTGTAGAAAGGGTGAGAGGAATGGCCAGTCGAAGAGGCCAAAGAAGATTTCCTCATGGTGAACGAGGTAAAGGTGCAAAGCCAGCTCAAGCAGCAGCCTCCTTACCATAGGCCTCTGCAGCAGCCACCACAAAACTACTCTGAGGTCTTGAGCCACAGTTCACTAGTGGGTGGTAGACTGCCTCAGTATCTTGAAGAATGGCGAGACATTACTTCGGATGCTTAGACTTTGGAAACCATAACCCACGATTATTGCCTTCCTTTTATAAGAAGACCTAAGAACAATCCACTGGGGATTCTGGATCTGCTCTTTCTGCAGGAAATGTTAACCCTGCTAGAGAAAGGTGCTATAGAACCATATATGTAGCAGAGAGGAACAAGGGATAGTACTCCCCATACTTTCTGATTCCCAAAAAGGACAGAGGACTTAGACCCATCTTGGTTAACCTTTCTCAGATCCTTCAGGCGCTCCGACTTTCCAGGATTGGTTGGTGTCATTGGATCGTCAGGATGCTTATTTTCTTGTGCCAATCCATCTCAAAGTCCCTGAGGTTTGCGGTTGGTGGTTCTCATTGTCAGTTTCGAGTCGGCCATTTGGGCTGCCTCCGCCCAAGTGTTTTCACAAGTTAATGGTGGTTGTGGCAGTGAATCTCAGGAGAGGGGGGATTCTCATCTACCCCTTCCTGGACGATTGGCTGATCAGGGAGCATTCTCCTGAACAAGCTCTTTCTCATCTCAAAGTCACCTGCCACTCTCTTCATAGATTGGGCTTCTCCCTCAATTACAAGAAGTCCCATATGACACCTTTCCAAAAGCTCCAGTACATCAGAGCTGTACTAGACACATCCTTGGGAAAGGGCTTGCCACCCAAGGTGAGGGCTCAAGACATTATTAAGATGGTTACCAAGTTTCAGTGTGCCCAGAATCTGCCAACCTTTTATTTTTTGAGGTTGCTCGGCCTCATGGCATCCTGCATTTTTCTGATGCCGGAGGCCCGTTTGAGAATGAGATCTCTTCAATGGGCTCGAACGAAACAGTGGTCCCAGTTCTCAGGAAAAATGGCAGACTGACTTCATATTCTATCCAGAGTCTCAAAGGATCTTCTGTGGTGGGCCTGTCAGGACAATATTCTGAAGGGAGAACCCTTTTGGCAACCATGGCCAGAGATAATAGTAATGACGGACGCCTCACTCACGGGGTGGGGAGCCCATGCCAATGATCTGACAGTCAGCGGCCATTGGTCTCCATTGGAGTCCAAACTACACATCAATCTTTTGGAGCTGAGGGCAATTAGACTAGCGCTTGAAGGCCTTCCTGCCCTCTGTCCGGGGAAAGAATGTCCTGATAATGACAGACAACACAGTGGCCATGCACTACCTCAACAAGAGAGGAGGCGTAGGATCCCTTCCACTGTGTAGAGAGGCAATGCAGCTCTGGTACTGGGCAATTGAAGAAGGAATCTCCCTGTCAGCAGTTCACCTAGCCGGAGAGTAGGACACAGTGGCAGACGCTCTGAGCAGGCAGAGCACAGTCTCTCACAAGTGGGAACTACCATAGGAAGTCCTTCAAGAGATCTTCACCCTTTAGGGAACCCCTCAAGTCAATCTGTTTGTGACTGGTGTCAACAGGAAGTGCGAACTGTACTGCTCCAGGGAATTTCCTCCAAGAAGGCTCTAGGAGACGTGTTCGTGGTGGACTGGGAGTTTCCAATCCTGTACGCGTTTCTTCTGGTCCCCGTCATTCCTCGTGTAATCAGGAGGTTGAGAAGGTTCAGGAAACAAATGATCCTAATTGCTCCAGATTGGGCCAGCAGGCTTCTGGATATGTCCATCTGTCCTCAGATGCGCCTTCCACAAAAAGAGGAGCTTCAATCGAAAGAGGAGGGTCAGGTTCTCTATCCAGAGGTCAAAACTCTCAACCTTCACACTTGGTTTCTGAAAGGTTGAGATACAAGGATTGGGATCTTCCGGATGACGTAATGGAAATCTTGCTTTCGGCCAGAAGACCAGCAACAAAGGCTGCGATACAAGGATTTGGACCTGCCAGATGACGTAACGGAGGTGTTGCTTTCGGCCAGAAGACCAGCAACAAAATCTTTGTTCCGTTGACATTGGAATATGTTTTGCAACTGGTGCAAGGAAAAGAATGTTGCCACTTTTCTGTGTAAAGCTCTGGCTGTCCTATCTTTTCTTCTATCATTAGCTAATATGGGCCATCATATAGGTACCATCAAAGGCTAGTTGGCAGCGTTATACATCTTTAAGCGCTCTTCAGAGAAATGCTTCTATTTCATAATACCTCTGGTGGCTCAATTTCTAAAGTGGCTCACTAATGTGTTCCCTCCATCTCCTTTCCAGATTCCAGTTTGGGACCATAATCTGGTTTTGAAATTCCTGATGTGTGCTCCATTTGAACCTCTGCATACATGTCTGCTAAGGTTGTTAACCTTTAAGACTATCCTATTGATAGCTCTGACATCAGCCCATAGAGTGAGCGAGTTGCAGGCACTTTCATCCAAGCCACCCTTTACCATCTTCCACAAGGGCAAGGTGGTTTTAAGGGTCAAACCTTCTTTTTTTGCCCAAAATCATTTCAGACTTTCATTTGAGTCAGAAAAGTGTTCTTCCTTCCTTCTATCCTCCACCTCATCCTGGTAAGGAAGAGGAAAGACTTCATAGATTGGTCCCTAGGCGAGCGTTAAGCTTTTACATCTCCAGGATGTCTAAATTGCAAAGTGATGATCAACTCTTCATAGGATACACAGGACATGAATTAGGTCAGGCTGTTTCCAAACAGATCTTATCAAGATGTAAAACTTCTCACAAAATTAGAATGTTTACAGACTAGCTGGGAAAGACCCTCCTGAAGGTTTAAGAGCTCATTCCACTAGGATCATGAGTACATCAACGGCTCTTGAAAGGGGCGTATCAATTAAGAAAATGTGTGAATCAGCAACGTGGCCTTCCATACACACGTTCACTAAACATTATCAACTGGATTATTCCCTTGGCCAGGATGATTCTTTTGGCAAAGCAGTCCTTCATTCTATCCATGAAAATGTATAAATTCAATTCTACTCCCTCCGCCAAATCATAATGCTGCTTTGGGAGTCTGTCAAAGATGAGGAATATGTGGGAGGACACAATCTATTCGAAGAACAAGTTACTTACCCCTGGTAATGTTCTTTCGACTGGATGTTCCTCCCACGTAGTCCACATTGCCCCCCCATCCTACCCCTCAGTAGAATTTCCTGTGCTATTACAGCTTACGTTCGATCAAGGCTGAGTACGGTCACTCCTGTATTTTACGGGTATCTCTGCTGCAAGTGGAGGGAAAACAGAACTGAGGCCAACGGGTGCTGCAGAGGATGCCTTCGAGAGACATTGACTCAACGCCATGGAGGCACAGCACCCTCTGCCAAATGTTTTTTCTGCAGCAGCTGAAGCTGGACAACAAGTGTCAAAGATAAGTAATACGTGGGAGGAACATCCAGTCAAAAGAACGCTCTACTTCTACTACTCACACTCACCCGCCCTGCCTCACACAAACATTCTACAGACACCCCCCTTAACAAAAATCTCTGCACTTCTTCCACACTCACCTCATCTAGTCTCTTGGACGCCCTACACCACCTCCTGCCCTCACCCAACTAACTCACACTTGCACACTCACACACCTCCTTAAATACCACACCCCTTCCCAGGATTAGCTAATTACCCTCTCCAATTACTTACCTGGCTTAAAAGAGCTAGTAAGCCCTGCCCCTTTTCCTACATGGACCCTGCTGGGACCCCAAGATGCTGGAACGCTCAAGGCCTGCAGTCTGTCATGATCTCTGCTTCCAAAAGGTCAGGGTTTTCCCAACTCCCTTGGAAGCAGATCCATAACCCAGGTTCCGAGTGCCAACCAGTCCCAATTGGGACCTTTTGGACCCAGTCCTGGCGCCAGTGGCACCAGGCTCATAAATATGCCCAGTCCCAGCGCTGGAAGCGCCGGGCTCATAATGCTTGGGTGGACTTACCTTCAGCAGACCATGCTGCTTACTTGCCTGCCAGTTGAGCCTCTGATCCTCTTCTGTTTGGAACTACTTTTCCTGTTGGGTGGGGCTGGAGCCACTCCCTAGATTCAGAACACTGGAACTCTTCTGGAAGGCAGGAACTCTTTTCTTACCAGGAACTCTTTTCTTACTTGGGCGTGGCTGTGGAAGGAGACACCTAAGCACTACAGGAGGCTATTTAAACCACACCCGGTGGATGAATCTTGCTTTGCGTTATTCTGCAACCTCTGCAGCAGAACGCTCATCGTGTCTTCTGCATCCGGTCCTGGGCCTAAGGATCCAGTCTTCAGCAACACCTATAAAGACAAGAAAGAACAGGTTAGCATTCCGGCATCTGAAAGGCAAAGGCTTACCATCCTGAATCCAGTCTTCAGCAACACCTATAAAGACAAGAAAGAACAGGTTAGCATTCCGGCATCTGAAAGGCAAAGGCTTACCTACTCGTCTTCACACTGCATTCCGGCATCTGAAAGACAAAAGTTTACCAACTCTTCGCACGCTCCGGAGGCCTTCGGCGCTGCATCCCGCATCTGAAAGACAAAACAAGGTGCGTTTAAAGACATTGGGGAACTTTAATACTCACGTGCCATTACTCCTTTCCACATCTAATCCAGTGGGTATTCCGGCACCCTGCAGCCGCTCCGAACTCGTACCTGCAAAATAAAAAGACAGTTAGAGCGCATAGTGAAGCAGGCAACAAGCGCTTACTTACGTGCTTCCAGGCGCTTCTATTCATCACACGGGCTCCATCTTCAACTCACTTCAGCCCGTCATCCGCCATCGCCGGAACCCTGCAAAACAAGAGACATCATTACTAAAGACTTTAAAGACATTTGAATGACTCGAGACTTACCGTTCGTGCAGTAAACAACGGACAGCAGTCCTCTGAAGTCAAGAGGCCTGCGCTACCTATCCAGTGAAGAAACTGGTTACAGCACCCTGCCCTGAGGCAGATGGAGAGCTCGGCATTCACTTACCTAAGACATCTTACTCTACACGTCAGGCATACAGTGCACAGAGGTCCAGCCCAAAGAGCCAACCGGGTGCTACACATCGCCTTTGAAGATACGGTAGTCGCCCAGTCAAGACCGGCGCCTCTGCGAGAATCAGGTGAGCGTTACACAGTCCTTTTAAATAATAATTATTTATATGTCTGGTGATGTAGTTGGTAAATGCCTCTGTGGGGCCTTTATTCCATAAAATACACCAAATCCTCTGAGGAAAAAGGTTCAGCACACTTCTTTGCAAGGAAAAAAGTTTTATTTTGTATACAAAAAGGAAAAAGGTGACAGACGGTACTGTAGAACCCAACTGCCACGGAGCTCTCTGGGTTAGGATGCAGGTTATTATAAGGCAAATCACTGTCACTTGTGACACACACAGTATACAGTATTCATACCCCACCCTCATTGGCTATTACCCATAAAACCAGTCACCTGTAGCCCTTGGCCGATTAGCCATACTCTAATCTACCCCTGCCCTCTAAGATGTGGTCTTCTAACCCATCAACTTGACTCCCCGCTACCTGATTGGTGGCTTGGTTTATACATTACCTTCCCCCGGGCCTAGTCACATGATGTGTACCTGGTCGTTAACATGTGCTCAGCAGATACTTTTGGGGTCAAATTGGCCTTTTCAGAATAAAGGAGTGCTTCTCTTGATCCCAGACATATGGACTCCCCCACTTTGCCTCCCGTCACAGGACTACATTTGTTGGCATCACCTCTTGCTTCTCGTAGTCCAAATCCTTGTTCCCCCCTTATCAGCTGCCCCTACCTAGAGCTTCTCCTGGACCTCTCATAGACCACACTAATCAACCAAATTGTGAAGGATTTGTATGTTCTTGTTTGTGGGCATCTGGCAGTTCAAATGGTTTGGCCATCGTTCTGGGGGGCACTACTGCCCTAAATCTAGACTAGGCCTTTGGCAGCTCAAAATCTCTGCCCGGGCTTGCGTGGTTTTGTCCTTCGGGATGGGTGCAGCCCTACCCGTACTCGTCCATTCACATTCCTTTCTGGTTTTGCAGGCTTGCATCACAATACAATTGTATTTTATGTATCAGGCCTTAGGGCTTCTATATTCAATTTCCTTTCTGGGCCTTAGGATGGAAAAGTGCTTCAAACTCTTTACTGCACTATGCTGCTATTTCCGACAGGGCCTGCAATATACTGTTTCTCATCTCCAATATGGAGTTGCTGCAGTATTTCTCGCAACAGGGATTGGGTCTGACATGTACATTATTATTCATTATATATCAACTACTGTACTCAAATACCACACACTCACCCTATAGCTGTGCCTACCTATGGTTCACAACTGCTACAAAATGATAAACGTGTTACCCCTAACTTTCATGTTTCACACCCCTCCAGCCACAAACGTTCATTTTCTCATGCATGCAATATATTTTTCTCAAGTTAAAACATTTGGGCGGACATGGTTGCTGGATTTGCATCCCAACATTCCCCCCTTTAGTTGATCATCCATTAACTAACCCAGCTGCTTCCTTTCTTCTATAATCGTCATCCTTGGGCACCCACACTCTGCACACGTGGTATAGCCCCCCCACCCCTGTCCTGAGCATATTTCTACAGGGTACACGTAAGATGCAAACACTCACCATCGTCAGCTAGGTTGACCCAATGTTCTACATCATTTTCTGGATCTGGTGGGCATGCCTATCTTTTGTGGTAGGAGGCGCTATAGCTGCCCCTATCGAGACCATCATCATGGCACTGCTCAGGAATCATCTGGCTCACACAGAACATCACCAGCAGGAGCCATGTTGTTGCCCAATGGAACCTTGTGTCAAACCAGTCTTAAGCTTCCACTCCTGCCTCACTTCATCAACTGGATCGTGCACACCTCGCTCTTGATCACGTTCAACCCTTTCTCTATCATTCGCCAACTGGATCATCTCTTACCTAACTATTTGGAGCCATTTAGCTTTGGCTGCATCCTGGACCCCCAGTAGCAGGAGGGAAGCAAAGAACACCTCTATTTTGGTGAATAGGTGATCTTTGTCTGGAATTTCATTCAGCAACGTGGAGGAACATTCAGATAAATAATTTGATTGCTTCTGAAGTCTTCTTATTGAGCGTCTCTTTAACCTTACTTATGGAGGTCAAGGTGTGGGGGCTTTGACTGTGCTGTGGTGAACCTGAGTGCTATAGTCAAGAGGGCTTCAGGAATCATGAGGATGGCAGAATCTAAAGTCATTAGCGAAAAGGTCCCTCTCCATGATGGTGGGAGATACATGTATGCTTGCTGGCCACACACCCAGAATATGTCCATAAGGACTGGTGTGACCTTGCTGTGATCAGGGATGAATAATGTCTTGCACTTGCTGTTGGTTCCAACAGGAAATTGCACTTTCACTGGTGTTTTTGGTTTCGATCCATTTCAGTTTCGAGACATACGTGGCCCATATGGTAAGACATTTCTTGTTGACGTTTCATATAATTTCTTCATCGAACTCAACAAACCCCCCTGCCTTACAGCTCACTAAGGTCTCTTCCCATCTGTTTCACACAAATAACACACTGTACATTTTTAGCAATGGGTGCATCTTGCATCGTGGGTCTTTGTCATCTTTTGTTCACTTTTCTTCATCTTTGTCCATTAGAACAACTAGTAATCTGTGCCCATGGAACATGCTTCGTACCTGAAACATTGCCAAATATGAACCAAAGACTGGGCTTCTAGAGGTGGCATCTCTTGGGGTACTAGCATTTTGGATGCTCCTGATGCATGGGTGATTAAAGAGCAAACATAACCGCTCCCATTTGACCTCTACTTCCCCACTTAGCGCATGTGACTATACCATAGATTAATGAATTCTGGATGATGGACATCATTCATTACATCAAACACGACCCCTTTATACTGGTCAAACTCTTTCTCTTCGTCCACCCCTCTTTTCACCCGAGGCCTCCATTGCCATGTGACTGTATCAACTACCCATTTTCTATGCATATTCATTAGATTGTCTGGAAGACCCTCATTGCAGACAATACCATATGCACCCCCTATAATACACCCGCCCCAACCATATAACCCGGCTGATTGAATATATCCAAAGGCCTAAACTAAAACCGAAGGATATGTACAATGGTGAAACAATAATCGGGTGCTTGTGATGAGCAGTCTTCAGGGGGTGAGGAGAATGGGTCAAGAATGCAATACCTATAGAATGCTTCATGTTTTGGAATGCATCAACAATAGTTTGATAGCAACGAGTCAATATTACAATAAAGGGAATACGCATTCTTTTTTTTTTTTTTTTTTTTTAATTTCTTTATTGGTTTTTCAACACATATGAATCAATGGTTAGACAATGCAATATGTATGAATCAAGAACAACATGTCTTAACGTTCCCAACTCTCCCACCTCTCCCCCCTCCCTCCGAGACCCCAGTGAAGTCCTCAGATGTCCTTAGGCACAAGCCAGGCCGGGACTGTCCGAGCTGTTCGAGGCGCCGTCTAGCGTCGCTGGGTGGAGTAGTGGTACCGTTAGCGCTACCCATCGGAGCAGATCTGCGCTGGAGTCCAGCCTTTGTACCTGAATCGCCGTTTCCCAAGCCGCAGTCTCAGCGACTATCCATCTCTTGAGGTCGTCCCACCAAAGGGCCTCACTCGGCCCCCCTCCGCTCTTCCAACCCATGGCTATGCGCCTTTTCGCTGTTATATATATCAAGTCGGTGAGTCTATTTAGGGGCTTATTCTTGCTGTTTCGCTTGTAACTCCCCAATATGCAGGCTGCTGGCTCATGAATCTCCACCTCAATCTCAGCTGTCGCCACTTTTTCTTTCACTCGGGCCCAGAACCTCTGGACTATCGGGCAGCTCCAAAACATGTGGGTCATACCCGCCCTTGGCTCGTGACATTTGGGACATGTCTGGATCGTGGCTCCTTTGAACTTTGATATGGCGTCGGGCGTAAGGTAGGCTCTGTTGGTGATGTACAGCTGAATAAGTTGGAGGTGAGCATTTCTGGAGATTTTTTTATGGTAATGGGTTATTTTCTCCCATACTTTGTCCTCAAATTCGAGGCCCATTTCGCTCTCCAATCTACTTTTGCATTTCAGTGCGTTCTTTGTCGTGCTCTGCAGTAGGGCTTCATACATTCTGGAGGTTTCATGACCACCTTCGGCAGTGTCCAGCAATGATTCGATGGCCTCATTCTCCATGAGTTGGTTGGCGGCCTCTGGCCATCTCTCCTTCAGGGCCTTCGTTACTGCTCTGTGGAGCAAGAACTGGCCCGTGGGCAGGCCCGTAGACTCGCTGAGGTCAGTAAAAGTCATGAGCTCTTGTTCATGAATGAGGTCTCCGAGTACCGCCACCCCATAGGGTTCCCACTGAGTGCGTGTGTCTGTATATCCCCATGAAGGTTTCACCATGACAGCCGCAATGGGGATCTGCGGGGAATATGGGTCCGTCAACCCCACTGCCTTGCAGGCTCGCTTCCAGAGCTGAGTTCCAAGTTTGATTAGGTAAGGGTGATGTTGTAGAGCCCCCTTCTCGACCCAAAGTAAGTCTCGGAGTAGCAGTCACAGCAGGGCCGGTTGGAGGAGTCGGGTGTCAGTGGTGGCTTCATCCGCCATCCAGTGCGTTACGTGCCTCAGTTGACTAGCCAGGTAATACAGTTCGAAATTGGGGACATTCAATCCCCCTTTCTCATAGGGTCTTTGGAGAATGTCCAGCGCCACCCTGTGCCTACCTCCCTGCCACAGGAATCCCTTACAGAGCTTGTTCAGGTCTTTAAAAAAAGCGGGGGGATGTTGAAGGGGACGTTAGAGAAGCAGTGTAGTAGGCGTGGGAGTGCTATCATTTTGAGGAGTCCCGCCCGCCCAGCCACAGAGAGAGGAAGCTTCCCCCAAAACTCCATGGATTTTGCAAGTGCGTCCTTCGCCCTAACCGTATTAAGAATGTGTTCGGTACTCGGGTTACGGTGTATGGTAACACCCAAGTATCTAAAGGATGTTACTTGCCACTGGAGGTCTAGTGGGGGCAGGGATCCGTACTCCTCGCTTTACAGTGCAGCGAGGGGGTAGAGGCAGGACTTTTCCCTATTTATCTGTATGCCTGTGTGTGTGTGGAAGCAGTCTAATGTCTCCAGAATGTAGGGCAGACGGAGCTCGGGATCATGCAGGTAGAGTAGCATGTCGTCTGCATACAGGGAGATGAGATGTGACACTCCGTCTAGCTCAATGCCTCCGTCACCATATTCCTGACGGAGGTATGCGGCCACTGGCTCTGCTGCTATAATATAAAGCATGGGGGATAAGGGGCATCCCTGCCGTGTACCTCTATGGAGGGGCCATTTGTCAGAATAGGTCTTGTTGGTGCGCACCCTGGCGGTGGGATTAGTGTAGATCAATTGGGTCCATTTAAGGAAGGCGGGTCAGATCCCCATCCTGACCATAGTGGCATACAACCATTCCCATCTAACCGAGTCGAAGGCCTTGGTGGCGTCAAGTGACGCTACGGCGTATTTCTGGGATTTCCTCTCAGTACTATATATGATGTGGTGTAACCTACGTAAGTTTTCGGCACGTAGCCCGTTTGGTCCTGATGGATTAGAAGGGGAATCACTCTGCGTAGTCTATTGGCGAGCAGTGCCGACAGTATTTTGCTGTCAACTTTTAACATAGAAAGTGGTCTATATGACCCGCAATCTGTCCCATCTTTACCAGGCTTTAGTATGGGAATTATTATTGCTTTACTCATGGAGTTCGGGAGAGAGCCTCGCTCGAAAGCCTCGTTATATACTTGTGCAAGCAGAGGGGCAAGGGTCTCCTCGTATGTCTTATAAAATTCCCCAGGGAGGCCATCCATGCCCGGCGCCTTTCCTGAGGGTAGTGATCTAATTATTGCCTTCACATCGTCTGGGGTAATCGGGTCGTCTAGGGCTTCAGCCTGTTGTGAATCTAGCCTGGGTAACTTAATGCAATCTAGGGCGTCTTCGATCCAGGTGTCAGATGAGGGAGGGGTCTGGGAATAAAGGTCACGGTAGAACTCAGAAAAAACCTTATTAATCTCTGCTTGTGTGTGCGCGGTGGTGCCATCGGGTTTGCGTATGTGGCAAATGGGGTACTAGGGGTCTCCGTTTTGTACAGCCAAGCTAAGAGTTTGCCAGGTTTGTCTCCCAGGTCGTGTGACCTTTCTATATGTTTGGCATAATTTAATTTCCCAAGTGTCTCCCAGTGGGACAGACAGGCTTGTCGCAGTTTGATTATTTCCTGTAGACACTCAGGGGTTACGTCTACCCTGTTCTCCAGCTCCCCCAGCTTCTTTTCTGCGTCTACCAGGGAGTTCACAATGGATCTCTGGGCCCCTCCCGCCGCTGCTAACATGTCCCCTCTCATGACCACTTTATATGCCTCCCATGCGGTGCTAATACAATCTACACTGCCTAGATTATTTTGCCAGTATTCGTCTGTGCTGTCTTGTATGTGATCCCGGAAGGCAGCATCCAGCAGTGTCTCGGCCCGCAGTCTCCACGTGGGAACCGGGGGTCTGGGCGGGTACACCTCCCATGTGACTAGCAAGCGGGAATGGTCTGACAATACTCTAGGTAAATACTGTGCTTCACGAAAGGTGGCTTGCTGCTCCTGACTGACCAGCATGTAGTCCAGCCTGGTGTGGACTTTATGCGGTGGGGAGAAGAAGGAGTATTCTCGTCGCTCCGGGCCTAGTTCCCTCCACAGATCACAGAGTGATAGCTGGGTCATTAGTTTAGACAATATCTTGGCTGGGGGGGATGGGCGGGAGTATTTGGTATCGGACCTGTCTTTGAGTGGGTCAAGGGTACAGTTGTGGTCACCGCCCCAAATCACAACACAGTTTACGTATGGGCCTAGTCTGGAATATAGGGAATGGAAGAAGGGTGTGGCGTCGTGATTGGGTGCATAAGTGCTAACCAGGCACAGGTCTCTCCCCTCCACCGTACCCTGCACAAGTGCCATCCTACCCTCGTCATCCGTCTTGGTGCTCGTTACCCTGAAGGGGACGGTCGGGTCGATCCATATCAGGACCCCTCTTGCGTATGAGGAATAGGTGGATCCGATCAGGGTCCCTCGCCATGTTTTGGCTAGCGCCTTCAGTTTCTCCTCCGTTAGATGTGTCTCTTGGAGCATAGCAATTCTGGCCTTGCAGCGTCGCAAATATGTGTGAATCCGGCATTGTTTCACATAGCTGTTCATGCCTCTGACGTTCCACGTCATTATTTTTATTGTTTGAGCCATAAGCGTGATTGTGCCCAATGTTCACCCACTGTCTCCATCGGGGTCCTGTTAGTGGTGCGTCTGTAGTGAGGTCGTCCTGAGGTCTCGGTATTTCTTGTTCAAAAGTCCCAACGTGGGTGTAACTTCCCTGTATTTCCCTCCCCCCTGATAAACTTCCCCAACATAGAACTGGTCCAACGGGGCGATCCCCGTCATGACTGTCCCGTTTCTGCTCCTTAAGACCACGCATGGTCTCCGGGTGCCCTACGGGCGGGTAAATGTACCCTGAAGAAAGAAAAAAAACTCCTGGACCCTGGGGGTTGAGGGAGCTGTTGCTTCGGTGTTCCGCCTAGTAAGATCAATTCAGCTGCTCATAGGGCTCGATTTGTTGTTACTGTGCACTTGGGGTAAGAACCGTTCTCTTGCAGTCGTGGAGGGTGGTTCAATGCGGCTTACGTCTTTTATCTTCAATGTCCGGTAATTGCTGCTCGTCCATCCAGTCCCGAGCCAGCGCCGGGGTGTCAAACAGGTGGGCTCTATTTTTATGTATCACCTTTAACCTAGAGGGGTACAAAAGCATGTATTTCACTCCGGCAGCTTTCAATCTGGCCTTAGTGTGTATGAACTGAGCTCTGTTCATCTGTACTTGAAAGGTATAATCAGGGTAGATCGCAATCTTGGCTGAGTTCCTCAGGATCTGGCCCCCTGAGTGCGAGAATGCTAGAATAATCTCGCGGTCTCTGTAGTTTAATACTTTCGCTATCATAGGTCTAGGTGGGCTGCCTGGTGGAGGTTTCTTAGCGAGTGACCTATGTGCCCTTTCGATGGAGAAACCCTGCGATAGCTTCTCTGCTCCAATCTCCTGCAGCAGGAGGTTTTCTATGTAGTTGGTGGGGTCTGGGCCTTCGATGCCCTCCGGTAAGCCAAGCAGCCGGATGTTATTCCGGCGAGCCGTCCCTTCGGCCTCCTCCTCCCTGTCCTCCAGGTTCTTGACCCTCTGCCGCAGGCCATCCACATCGTGCAGGAGCTGGGTTTTCGCTTCAGTGTTTTCCCGTACCTGGGTCTCAAGTGCCTCGGTTCTACCCGCCAGGGAGCGGACGTCCTGGCGTAGGAGGCCCAGATCTATGGCCACAGCATCGATTTTGTTCACCATTGTTGCCTGTAATAATGTGATGGCCTCCAGGAGTTGGGTGTTGCTGGGTTCAGTCGGCGCTACGGTGGGGCCTGTTTCCTTACTAGCCGTTGCCGTGTCTGGACACCCGGGGTTGGGGAGTTCATTGGCTGTATAAGCGTCCAGACTGGTCTGTCGCTGCTTGGACCTAGCTCCCCTTCCCGTTGATCTATCCAGACTAGACATTCCTGCGGTTCTGTGAACTTCAGGCGCCGGGGCGGGTTCCGCGACAAGTGCTCCAGGCCGTGGCCCCGGGTGTGGCTACGGCCTCAATGTGTGGAGGCGTATGGTGCGCCCCAGCTCCAGGCTCCCGGATGGGGCGATGTGTGGTCCTGCACCGCGGGGGGACAGTCGCCGGCTTTCAATCCGCCTCAATGCCAGCGCCGTCTGAGCTATAGGTGCATCGCGCGGGGGCAGCACTCTGCTGCGTGTGGGGGGGCTCCTTCTCTAGTGTCCGGCGTCAAGGATGTCTTAGAAGAGGGTGGGTGGGTCGCTCAGTCCCAGGTCCCCACATCGCCCGCCTCCGGCGTCCTCGCGACGCAGCGGTGCTGGTATATAGCAGGTATATGGCGCGCGGGGGGGGCCCGTTCCGCTCCCCTCAGGTGGATGGAGTTTCGGTTCCAGTCGATCCCCTACTCTCCAGGTAGCGATTGCGGTCTCATTCGGGTCCCCAGGCTGGTAGGGGGGGAACCCTCCTCTCGGCCAGACCCTCACTCGGAACGTAGCCTCTCCTGGTCCCCGGCCGGCTTTTGCGCGCCTCCGCTTCACCCCTCGGGTCGCTGGGCGGGTCACGGCGCAGGCCCGGCAGGGCAGGCAGCGCCGATGGATCCCCCGGCGGGACGAGTCCAGGAGCGAGGCAGGGCATCCGGCGTCCGCACCCAGACCGGCCCCCCTCTCCCTTCCCTCGCCACAGCAGGCGTGTCCGGTCTGGTCCCTGATCTTCGCCGGCCTCTGCTGCGGGGCCGGCGGGCGCCTCCAGCCGCCCCAGTCGACGGCGCGCCCCAGCGGCTCAGGCAGCGCCACCGCTGTACTTGCTTCTCGCGGGGCTGGTCTCGGGCCCGGCGGGACTCCTCCCGACCGCCCTCCGATACTCCTCCTCTCCGAAGTGCAGTGAAGGTCCGCCGCTTCCGCGGATCGCTGGGCCTGCGCAGGGCTCCCCGGGCTCAGCAAGAGGAGGCCGCCATCTTGGCCTCGAGTTACGCGGTTTTTCGTAAGCCGCGTTTAAGTCTTTAGGGCTTCAACCCTCGTGTGCGGGGAGCCCCAGAACCTCTCGCAGGCTTCAGCAGCTCTCGTGATGTTTCTGCGGGTTCGGGTGAAGCTTCGGTGTCCCGTAGAGCGGCTTATCAGTACCCATCAAGCGGAGCTCACCAAGACGCGTCCACTCTACATGGCGGTTAGCCACGCCCCCCGAATACACATTCTTTAATACACGTATGTGTTCTAAAAGAGCTGAGGTAGAAACTGTATGTTGAGATAGTAAGGTCAATGTAAAGAACAAGAAACCATCAACTGGTGCAAGTCAACACAATGAAAAAAAGACAGTCAACTAGTACAGGGTGATAGAATTCTGTGAAAGGGGTGGTGCACCAGGAGACTGTCGGACATCATAGTGGTGCACCCAATACTGCAATTACTTCACTTTTTCACTGCAAACAGAGTGGCATATACGACCATGTAGGGGACTTTATAATGCGTCTGTCTTACCTGCGGACAAAATTGTTCACAAAAACATTGTCTCCTGGCTGTAACTGTAGAGGTGGCGAGCTTTGTGCTTCCGGTGCAGCCCTGGTTTCTTCTTCTGTTCATCTTGGTACAATCTGTCAAGAGATAAACTTTATCCATTGTGTTAACTGACAGAAATATACTTTAAATTCATCATCTACGATGGACGCAGCCCTGTGAGCATCAGAGGCACTCCGCGTGACCCCTATTTTGTGAAGGGAAAGGTGATGGTTTTTACAGGGCTGTGTCTGCATACTGAATAGGGCCACAGTCAAACCATGGACCCAAATCTTTTTGAGAGTAACAGACAATTTGGATAGTTTAGCCTTTAAGGGTCTGTTTATTCGCTTAACAACGCTATTGTCTTAGAGATGATAGATTGAGCACATCTTATGTTTGATTCCTATGAGAGCAATTGTTTCTTTAAATAGCTAATTAAAGAAGTGGCTGCCATTTTCAGATGTAAGTGCTTTGCACACCTCCCAGCGGGGAAACACTTCTTACACTAAAAATTGAATTACTGACTTAGCGTCTGGATATGCACATGGTCCAGCCTCAACCCAATGGGAGAAAGGGTAAACAACGACAATCAGATAATGATATATTTTGCACCTTTCTCCCATATCAATGAAATAAATATGTGATACTCAAAACGGTCAGCTGGGGTGGGATAATGTGCCTCCCAATATCCTCAATGTTTGCCCAGTATTATATGTCTGACAGATGATACAGTTGGAAATGAACACATTCAACAGTTCCTGCATGTTAGGCTTAAGAACCAATCCTCCTGTATGTCAGCAGCAATGTGGTGCTTTGATACATGCAAAGCATAGTGCAACTGTTCCAAGGCCACCATTAACAGTTCTTGGGGCATTACAACCTTACCTGTGATGACCTGTCTCCATATTAAGTCAGTGGGAGACTGCCCACACCCCCTTTTCTGCCAAAGCAGTTTTTAGCCAGTGGTGCCTGTTTCTGCCATTCAATTAGCTGGGTAACTGGTACTGTAGTATATAGAACCTCTAAAAGTAACTGTATATTAGCTATTTGTTGGTATGCTGCAATGTCTGATACTGGAAGATAGGCTGTTATTTTGGGTGCCTGATCTGCCCCATTACTACGAGAAATTGGATCTGTGCTGTTAGTATGCATGGTACATTTGATGACAGCGACAACTGTGGACCATGAGAGAGCATTGTGGGCCTGTCTAACAGTGCAGCGTGTTGCACTGGAGATCCATCTGCCCTTCTGAACCGCCTCCTCTTCTATCGGGACAGTCCTGAATGAATGGTGGTGGTGACATATGCAGAATCTGAATAAATGGTAACCCAACTCCCGTGAGATGCTTCTATCGCTTCATTTAGGGCAATGAGCTCTGCAGCTTGGACAGAGCAATGCCTGTGTAGTCTCTTCTACACCAACATTTCACAATCGTACTATTTACGTACCAGACCACTGCCGCACCTGTGTGCCTTTTACCAGTCTCCTGGTCAATAGTTGCTAAACCGTCAACAAAGAATACTGCTCCATCATCGAGAGCACAGTCTCTTGCTTTTGGTATGTCATTGTCGGGGCCTTCATATGTGGCGCAGTCATGCACGTCGTCAGCGTCAGTGATTTGTTCAGTCAGGAAGGTGGCTGGGTTCACTGTTGTACACCAAACAAACTGAATGGAAGGTTTGGACAGTGTAACCTCGTACGATGAGGGCCTCTGTGATGTCAGTGTGGATTTGGATCTTTCTAGGATGGCAAAAACAGCATGTTCTACATGCAGTGTCCCTGAACAGCCCATCGTGATAGTGGCATATTTCTCAATGGCAAAGGCTGCTGCAGCCAGAGCCTGTTCATCACAAGGAAAATGTCCTTGCATTACTGAGTCCCCGCATGCAATTGTAGTGTGCTAAAGGGTTTGTGGCCCATAGTGCTTTTTTGTGTCAAGACAGCTGTCATAATTTGGCCATCTGAGTGTGAAGAGAAGCTCTTGGAAACTAGTGAGCATCTCCTCCATTCATGTGATGGTGCTCTTTGTCTTTTGGGCCTCTGAGTGCATACAGTGACAGTTGGGCGTGCGTTGAGTATTAAAAGATCCATGCCCTGCAGTAATTGCACAACCCTAGAAATGTCTGCGTATCTTTAACCGTCACTGGCTGGGGCTGCGCACTCCTGAGGCGCACTCTCAAGTTACTTTCTTACCATTAACGGAAATCAATTGGCATAAGTATAGCACTTCCTGTTGACAATACTGCAGCTTTGCTCTGTCTACTTCGTAGGCAAGCAATTGCAACAACATGATGGGGTTCTCCCTGCAATGCTACTCATTAGAGCTACACACCAACAAATCGTCAACAAACATATTACTTACCACGCGCATGGTGCCTGAATCTGCATGTAGGAACCTGTTGAAAATACTGTAACTTGCATTACTGTTGTGGGAGCCTTGTGTGTTTGAGTCTCCTTCCGCCAAACATGAACGCAGTAAGGTGTTGAGAGCTAGGGTGTAACAGGACGGAGAGGAAAGCGTTTTTCAAATGAATGACCATGAAATGACCATGAAATGGGTTGCTGTAGTGGACATGTTACAGAATATTGCTGCGGGGTTGGGCATGATAGGCTACTCATCGTGTACTATACTGTTGAGGGGGCGTAAATCCTGAATCATAATCCAACTTGATTCCTTTGATTTTTTGACAAGGTGTATTGTTGCCCGGAGAATTTGATGGCACAATAAAGGCTTGGTGTAAGAGGGCCCCAGTGGTATCATATATTCCCTCCTCAGCTTCTTTGGACAATGGATGCTGGTCAGTACAGTTTGGGCATAATGCATATTGGGGCAAAACCTTTTAAAAGCTCCACATTGTGGGGGTTACTTGTCCACAAATTGTCAGGTACTTGAGCTAGATCACTGTGGGCAAAAAGTAGGTTTCTAGCAGCATAGGGAATGGGACGTGTCGGTATTGCAGCATTATTTTACATGAGCTGCAAACTGTCAATATTATTTCCCCATCATTGTCCCTGTCTACGAACAAGTCACTGTCTGTGACTCCTTTTAAGGGCTGGGTTGTATAAATGCACAGAACTGTGCATCACTCCCTTCCCTCTGCATCTGTCCCTAACAGCCAATCTTCTCTTTTCATACAACCACTCCTTCTATGTCGAGTATAATGATGGTCCCTGCAACATGTTCCTGGTGCTGGGCTGGTCTGAATAAGAATTCAGATGGCACTCTCCAACACTGGTTAGCCACATTCGGCACTGCACTCTAATCCCGTACATAAACAGATCGAGGTACAATGGTATTTCTCTGGCTGCTGCTTCAATCCCCAGCGTGTGTACGATCAACATTGCCCTAACATAGCATATTCTTGGGATGGAACACACCACCCCTCTCTCTGTAAGCGAGATGATCATATTCAGTTTACTGAGCATGTCTCTCCCTAACAGACTGACAGGGATGCCATTGAGAACAACAATGAGGTTTCTACTACCCTGTTACCTACCTTAATGGGCAGTTCTTCTATGAATGGAACCAATTTTATTGCGCCAAAGAACCCCTGCATGTCCATTACCTCACCTGACAAAGGGAAAAGCCCCTCCCTAATACAAGATTTAATTGCACCTGTGTCTACCATAAAAATTAATGGTTTGTTTCCATGCCCACCAATGGTTCCTCTTCTGAGTCGGCATTGACTTATAGGACTGGGCACGCTAAGGTTCTCTGTGGGCTGTCCTAATCTGGGTTCCTGTTTGTCTCAGGGAAAATGAAAGGGTTTTCTCCAACCACACTGGCCCCTTGATAGTGGGTTACAATGCCTTGATCCCTGCATTGTTGTTGGGTGGTTGAGGGGCCTGTGGTTCTGTGGGGTGTACTGCATATGATGGTGTACCAGTGCTTGCAACTGTGGTGGGAAGCAGGCAGGGACATAAACTGTGGTGCACTGCACATGGCTGGGGTGGGTGCAGGGGCAAAGGGCTGTGGATATGGGATGGGAGAGCCTGGCAAGTACGGTGGCATTTGCTTGTTATATGCAGCTGCTTGTTTGCTCCTACACTCTCGTTAGAAATGATAAATCATCCCACCTGTCCAGCAATGTTCTGTGTTCCCCATTCTCGGGCACAATCCTTGAAAACCTCCACTTCCTTCTCAGGGTATTCTGAACCCCCGTCTCCCACTATGATACCCTCACAGGCGTCATCTGTGGTACTGCAGCTGATACCCACATTCCAATTGCATCCACTTACTCACAACAGGTGCGGCTCGTACTTCTGCCAGAACCGCCCTGTGTTCAGTCTGCCCTTCTTGCAGCACGTCAACTACCGTCGCTTTACTGACATTTTTGCTATCTTCTTTTGTGCTAGTTTTGTTTCCTCTGTCTGTACCCTCAGTGCTGTTTCCTTTTCATTCTCTTTCAACCACTTACAATCATGTACAATTATAGACTGTGGGTCTCATCACGAGATGGGCGGCAGCCCTACCGCCAAACCCACCAGCGCTATTAGCGCCGGATCACGGGTTTGGTGGAACGGGAAATCCCCATTCACCACTGAGCCCATTCGGGAATGCCCCATTCCCCATTGGGCTCAATGGGGAAATTTTGCGCTCTTACTGCCAGCGGATTTCCCGCCAGCAGTAATAGCGCGGAATTTCCGCAGATTTCCCCCTAGCTTTTAGCTGGGGGGAAAAAAATCAGCCGAAGCTGTGATTTGGCGGACCGTTAAATGTGGCGGTAATAGCGCTACCGACACATTTAAGGGTTACGCCAAACTCGTGATGAGGCCCTATGTCTGCCCACCCCTTCGCTTCTACATCTATCTAAAAAAATTGTATGGCGCCCTTGCCCAAATGCCTCAGGGCAATCACAAGACAGACAAACAGAAAACACAGAGGGTCATCCAGAATAGATTAGATCATGATGGCATAGAGTTTACCCTATTGCTTTATCGAAGAGGAATGTCTTTAAGTGCTTTTTAAAGATTGCAGTTGAGGCACACTCTCTAAGGTCCGGTGGAAGTACAATGCACAAGGCTGTTGACCAGGCATCAAAAAGAGCATGACCATTTTTTTTTAAGAGTGGCCAGTGGTTAATGGAGTCTGACAGTGTTATTAGAGCGTAAGGTTCATCTAAAAGGGAATCTTATTAACTCTAGAGGAAAGATAAAAAGGCAATTCATCCTGGAGACACTTAGAGACCATGACCAGGCCCTTAAACGGAATCCTTCGCTCAACCAGAAGCCAATGCGATTTCCTCCAATCTTCAGATACTTGGGATTAACGCTTCAGGCCTCAGACTGCCCGTACTGCGACATTTTGTGTGACCTGCAACTTTCTTATGTTAGTCTGGGAAGCCCCTACCAGCAAGCTGTTGCAGTAATCTAGTTTTGTGTTTATAATGGCAGAAGCAATCAGGGCTCGATTTGCCTCCTACAGATAGGGACGAATCTGCCACAGCAGGTGGACATAGTAGACTTTAATTGTGTTACCAGCAATCTTAAAGTTTTTATATTGTGAATCTAGTTTTTTTCATTTTTTGTTCAGTTCCTAGAATTAGCAACTCTGTTTCTGAATTATTGAGGGCTAATGAGTTCATGGCAATCCATGATTGTACTGCTAAAAAGACCTAATTAATTTTTTCAGAATCCTCTGTATATGATTGGGTGAGCTTCAGAACAATCGGGGTATCATCCGCGTAGTTTATGAATTGTATACCCGAGGAAGAAAGAAGATCACATAAGGGTCTGGAGTATATATTAAAAAGCACTGGCGACAAACAAGAAGCCTGTGGAACGCCACATAGAAGAAACGTTCTGTCATGATGCCCGCTCCCGGGGAGCCGGTTCAAGCCCTGCGTCCCCGAAAGCGGACATCCAGTCCCCAAGGAAGGACCCAGCAACCCCATATAGGGGCCCTTTGGACAGTGTCCTGGCGCCTGTGGCGCCAGGCTCATAAAAGACATCAGTCCTGGCGCCATAGGCGCCAGGCTCATTATGGAAGTGCTTGGGTGCACTTACCTGATGCAGACCATGCTGCAGGATCCCGGCCTCCTTGAGGCCTGAAAGGAACTACTTTACCTGTGGGACTAATTTACCATCCGGGGGTGGTCGGGGAAGGATACATACCTGATTAGAGGAAGGATACATACCTGGAACTTCTTCCAAGGCTATTTAAACCCCACCCGAACAGCCACACGTGCTTTGCGTTGATCTGCATCTAGCAGCTGGATGCTCACCGTGTCTGCTCCTGCATCCTGACTTCTGCCACGCCTGCCAGCATCCTGGATCACCTGCAAACGAAGTATATCTTCTAAATCATACACCATCTTCCATAACTCCAACTCTTCCTTTCTATTCTTCAACTTTTCCCCCTTATAGTTGCCGCTTAGTACATGTAGATATAACTTAAATCATCTTTGTTAGTTCCCTGTTCTGGCCATGGCTTGTACATTCCCCCTCTCATCTCAGCTAGCCACTCTCTATGATACTTCATGATCTTCTCCCTATACAACAGGAGTGATGTGCACATATATTCCAATGGGGTCTTCAGCTATATCTTAGCCGCCCTCCTCCTGATGCTTTAAACACCTTACTTACTCAGGCTTTGATCCAGTGATGCCTTGCCTTCCCATAACCCCACCCCTTTCCCTTTTCTAATCCCCAGCCCTTCCCGTTATTCAAGCTCCACACACCTCATGCACATTCACCCATACCTCACTTACTCTACCATTCATCCATAGCAAAGCCTGACCCCTCTTGGTCCACACCACCACAATAAAAACAAAAAACACCCAAATACCACTTTTTATTCTCAAGCCCCCTTTATCTCGGGCAGAGAGATCCCAGGCCCACTCAATACACAGAGCCTTTACCCTCATTCCTTCTTTCCTCTTAATCGTACATGTTTTCTTCTTCCCCCAATGGGAAGGATCCCGTTACTCCTTTATTGTCTTTATTCCATATAATAATAAAAAAATAAGCCAAAAATACAAGATGCACATGGTCTTTC
The DNA here is from genome assembly GCF_040938575.1 of Ambystoma mexicanum. Lineage (NCBI taxonomy): Eukaryota > Metazoa > Chordata > Amphibia > Caudata > Ambystomatidae > Ambystoma > Ambystoma mexicanum. Next base: position 1,048,603,945 of record NC_090926.1, read on the forward strand.
TACTCCACAATCACACCGCAATCACCATATCAACACCCTTCTCCACACCCTTCAATAGTCACACTTCCCCACCCGTGTTATGTCCCACAAAAGGTGCACTTACATCTACGTGCTCTCCCGAATTCCTCCATCACGGGGTCCCATCAATGGGCTGCACAATTTGTGAGCAGCTCCAAAGAACATTCAGCCAAGACGGCTCCTGTAAACCTCTCCAATTTGGGCATGGTGGATTGACTGCTGAAGGCGGGTGCGGCCCCTCCAGATGTCGGCCAGGAATCTTCCTTCCCTGTAGAGGGCCTGGATCACGTCGGGGGACACCAAATGTGTAAGGCAGACCTCCAGGCAACCAGAGACAGGAAAAACAATCATCTGAGGAAAAAGGCTCTGTGCGTGTCTTTGCAAGCAAGAAACAGTTTTATTTTGTATACAAAAAGGAAAAAGATGATAGAGGGTGTAGTAGAACCCAACTGTCTTGCAGCTCTCTGGGTTAGTTCAAAGGATGCATGTTATTATAGGGCAAATCACTGTCACTCGTGAAGCACACAGTATACATTATTCATCCTCCATGCTCATTGGCATCTTCCTATATACATACTACCAGTCCTTTATGGTCCCTTGGCTGATTGGCCACACTCTAATCTAGCCCTGCCCTCAAACACGTGGTTGTCTATCCTATCACCTTGGCTCCCCGCTACCTGATTGGCCAGTTGGTCGATAAATTACCCTCACCATGGGCCTAGTCACATGATGTGCACCTGGTCGTTAACATGAGCTCAGCAGATACTTTTGAGGACAAATTGTCCCTTTCAGGATGAAGGAGTGCTTCTCTTGATCCCAGACATACAGGCTCCCTCACTCTGCCTCCCCGTCGCAGCAAATTTGTTGGCATCACCTCTTGCTCCTTGTACAAATCTCTGGAGAGTTCACTCCTTGCTTCCCCTTATCAGCTGCTGCACCCCAAAGCTTCTCCTGGGCCTCTCAGGAACCACACTAATCAACCGATTTGTAGGCATGGGGCCTGCCTGCACTCAGGCTCCCGTGTTGGACTGGGTTGGGCTCCCTTCCCCCGCTTTGAAAGGGCCACAATGCTGGCCTTCGCACACTAGCCTTCAACTTCAAAAGACACCATACTGTGGTGGATCGTCTCCTGTATTGCGGAGGCATACAAACTTCAGAAAAGAACAGTACCTTAGGGGTTACATGCTCAGGCAAGTCGAGCTAAGGCAATGACAGTATCATTCAAAAGACACATTCCATGGGCAGTCAATAGTAAAGCAGCAACTATGTCTTCCCCTTCTGCGTTTTGCAGACATTACTGTATGGATACTGCAGCCAGATCGGATGCTAGATTTGGTCAGGCAATTCTGCAGAACCGTTTTGCTTGAAATAATTTTCCAGCCACCCAGATGGATTAATGCTTTGTAATCTCCCATAAATATGGAGTAAAGAGGATAGATGTAAGAGTAAGAAAAAGTTATTCACCACAGTTACTTCTGTACTTTTAGTCCATAGTCCCCTTTCCTCCATAAGCCCCCACCCCTGCCGACCACCTATAAAATATTAGTTGGTCAGGTTTCCTGTCCTGGGGATCCATGGACTGACGGGTGTTCCCAGTGGGCAGAGTTGGCAGGGCTGGCCACACCCATGCCCTTCACATCTGTGCCTCCCAAGAAACACAAACATTTTTGAAAGAGGAATTCATTCTGTGCTATGCCAAAAGTGTACCAGTCCCATCCCATAGGATAGGCACCCATAAGTATGGAGGAAAGTGGACTATGGCCTAAGAGTACATCAGTCACAACGGTGCATAGAATGTTTTTCTTGGCTCCAGTTACCTCAGTTACCGTCTAGGCTAAACATAGTGGATAATACTGTGGCAAACATGAAAATATACACAATTGCCAAACTTTCACAGTTGTGTACAACATGCATGTTTCTCAGCCTTCAGATTTTCACAAGTGTCATAGCAATCAGGAACCAAGAAAGGACCGCCAGATGAGAACATACGCAGATGCCAGAGGGGAAAGATAAATATCAGAGGAAGACCTTCCAGAGAGACGAGAATAACCTCCTATGTTTCTTCACCAATCTTCTGATAACTGCTGATTGGTAGATTGGGATTCTTGCTGCTTGAATGATGCAATTAGGCTGCCCTTGTGTATTGTGTATTTGCGTTTAAAACCTGACTTTACGAGATATATTCCCTGAACTGGCCACTTAAGAAATCTGCTTTATGACGTTTGCCTTTAAATGGCTGCTTTATGACATTTGCTCCTTGATCACTGCTTTGATATTTGCTCCTGATTGCTGTTTTTTGAGATTTGCTCTCTCAATTACTCCTCATTAAATTTTTGACTCAATTGCTTTTTTATGACATTTGCTTCCCTCAAGTATTTGTTTGTTGTTTGTAAATGCTTAATGTTTTCAGAAGAGCACAGTCAGATGGCTAAAGGAGTCGGTTTATGAGGCGGGCCACATTTGTGAATAATTTAGTGGCAGGCCGTGACTGCGGGGAAAGTTCCCTTGTAGGAGCCTGTGCTATGAAAGTTTAAGCGCGGAGTGGTGGAGAGTGGTTGTCTGTGTCTGACCCGGCAGTCTGTCCTTGTTGCTCACTGTTGCTGAGAAGCGGCGCCTACTTGTAAAAAACCCAAACACACCGGAGAGCGGCGCAGAACGGCAGAGAGTGTCTGTCTGTGCTGTCCGTGGTGGCAATTAGTGGGAAGCTGAAATCTCTCTAGATCGAACATGGAGACTAACGGTCCCACTGGGCAATGCACTAAAAGCCAAGTTCGCAGGTATGGTGAAAAAAACACTAGTAACATGCAATTGCAAGTGCAAGTGCTAGCGACAAAAGCAGCCCAAACACCCGACTCAGAACTAATCTTAGCTCCTAGCACCAGATTGAAACTCACAAGTCCTAGCGTTGGTGCCCTGGCCCTACTTGCACCCTCGCTCAGCTTTCCGAGCCTGTGCGCTTGTTTGAACTATATGCCCCACAAAGGCCCAGCAGTTTAAACACTGAATCTGACTCGGTACAACCAAAAAAACAAACACCCCCGCAAATGCCCTACGCAACATCCACACAACAGTTAGCACCCACATCATTGCCCCTACCTTGAATTTGTGGGCAGCTCAATCTGAGAATTCCACAGCAGCCAGACCTGGTGAATGGGAAGTATCTGCTACCTCGCCACATGAGTCCTTTTTCGACGATAGGCCCGAGGTGAGAAATGCAGGCTGGGAGAGTTCCTCTGGATGTTGGATATGGCCCAATTCAGGTCGCCTGGGATCCTGTTGTCCAGCGCCCCACACCTCACAAACGCCAAACTCGACTACCCAGTCTACCTTCCGCAAGGTGAGCAAGAGAAATGCAGATCGAGTAGAAACCTTTGCACGGCTTTGGCCTCTCATTTCACTACTTAACCTCAGGACATCCTGTCCATACTCCCTTCCTTTACCTCCTCTACCACTCCTGGCCCATCTGAGGCTATCTTTCCTTCTCCTTTCTCCTGTTCACCCATGAGGATGTTTCTAGACAAGTCTGATCTACAAAAGTCTCAGCAAAGCAGGTTCTACCCTGCTCATCCAGAACAATCAAGGACCACATCAACACCCTTGCTCCAGCCTTGGCCGATTTTTGCAATCGCTCCTTTGCCACTGGAACTTTCCCCTCCCCCTTAAGCACTCTTGTGCACCCCCTTCTAAAGAAGCTCTTGGCCGATCCTTCCTCTCTGGCTAACTATCGCCAGATCTCCATCACACCTTCTTGGGCAAATGCTTGGAAAAGCTGGCCATCTCCAAGCTTAATCTACATACATAATTTGTTGGTTGCCTCCATGACCACCAGTCTGGCTTCAGAGCTGCCAGAAGCATGGAAACTGCTCTCGTTAACACCCGTGAAGACTTGCTCTCCAATCTTGATTCTAATCTCCCTTCTGTCCTCATTCTCCTTGATCTATCCTCTGCTTTTGACACAAAAGGTTCAACTTCAAGACCGTTTGCATCATCCATAAGGCTTTCTGGGGTCTGGACCGTTCTACCTCAAACTTTCTCTTTCAAAATATCTTCATTCTCAAGCTCTCCGCTCATTCACCTCCAACTCTCTGAGGATCAGATGCTTCTCTAAGCAGAGAGTTGGGGGCAGATCTATATCCTCAGCTGGGGCATCCCTCAGGAACAGCCCCTCTGCCTCTCTCAAACTTGAGCAGAACCACCTCCGGTTCCAGAGGCAACTTCAGACCTTCCCTTTCACTTACGCTTTTTCTCTTCCTCTCCCCTGCTGATGCACCCGACTGCTCCACGCACTGGTCACCTTGTCACCCTTTGAACTCAGGCCCAGGCTCCTGCATGTCCAGTTGCCCTTGCACTGCCTCTGGGCTCCCCAGCACTTAAGGGTCTGTATTTGCAACCCTACAGTCCCTTCTCTCTGTACTGACGAGCCACCCGCTGGCTGCACTTATGAGTTAACTGCACTTCCCCCTTCCCTCACCCCTGGCGCTTCCCCCTTCCTCTCTTCCCCACACTTGTGCAATCTGAATGACACAAAACCTAGTAAGATCATTATTTTTTCCTCCATTTGTTTCCCGCTCCTTGTCTTTTAGCGCCCTAGAAACACTTGTGTACAGGCACGTTATAAATGCCACATCATATTGTATCATATCATAAAGATCTCAATGGTAACAAAAGACAACACAGGACCCTGAATCTTTCTAGATCAAATACTTCATGTAGATGATGGCCTGACATTAAATTGAACAAATGTCTTTCGCTTATTCAAACATATACCAGTACTACATAACCTGGAATCTAGCAACATTGAATTTCCCATACCAAACTAATACGACTGCGTATGTCTGCGTATAACATCTAATATTATCCAAAATATGCTTGTAGAAGCAGCTGATTCACTCTGGTCACTAGGGTTTGACATTAAAGAAGCAAAATACAAAGGAGAAGAATTTCGGAGAAATAGCCTAGATCTTTTTGTACCGCATCGTAGCGCATCCAGTCAAATGAGCGCAGAAACCAGTGCCAGCGCCCTGTCTGAGTTTAATAACGCCGTGGAAAGAACCACAAACACCAACCTGAGATAGGTTAGAGAAATGTCTCTAGACACCATAACTCCACTGAAAATTACAATCAATAAGCTGACAGAAAATAAGCGACAAATATATTTCCCAACAGTCGGATTAACTAAAGATAGCGAAGAAACTGACTGGGGGTGGCCATCTACGACCTTGAACCTAAACAAAGAACAATAATGTTCAAAGACCTCCAGAGAAAATATCTTTAAAATCTGCAGTTGCAGTACAAGAGGATTCTCTCACCTGTTTTACAACAATAACCGGAACAATACTCGATACAATATTCTTTGCCAACAATAAACATGGATGCTAACAGCCCGACAATAGATGGGTATACACTGATCTTGAATCTAACAAAGAAAGGTCCAAAGGTCATTCTAATTAAAATTGGCTCAGGGTTAAGTGTAGTTTATAAAAATAATCTAAACCATCATATGCAAATGGTAGTGCTACGACTGGAGAAAATACCTGATCGCGAATCTTTACTGGAACCCAGCGGATTGGAAGGACGAATGCTTTGTTGATGCGGTTATGACCCTAACCGACTACAGAGTACAGTATCATGAGCCAATGCTGATTTTTGTGGAGATATGAACGCAGACCTTATACCATCATTGATACAGTAAAGCTGAAGGAGAAAGCTAAACTGAAAAAATAATTTTGTTGAGAGCTGCGATGCGGAGGACAGAACTAAATGAAAGGAACTTTCATCTCCTAAATGATCAAACCACAGGTGATGTTCCAGCGGCGCCCACATGGAGACGAGCAACCCAAAAGGCAACCCTGGACTACTTTGTGTCTGCAAAGGTATCTCCCTGGGATAGATCGTTCAAGGTAGCAGAAACAACTCACAGCGCCCATAACATGGTAGAACTATCATTAAACATCTTAACCCAAATAAATAAAGGAATGTGGAGCCACAATATCGAAGTCTGCCCGGGGAGAAATGCGGCTGAAATTGCAAGATAAATGCGGCTGAAATCGCAGGATGTTCAGGCTATTAACAACATGCTTAAACAGGCATATGGAACACAAAACAGTGTTATTGACTGCACACCTCTGTTTAGAGAATGTTTCTCGGCGAGCAACCAGAGGAAAAACCCAATGCATGTATATGATCAAGTAGTAATTCAGAAAAAACGGGACCTGCAAAATGACTTAAGAAAATTGTGCATAACCCATGACTCCAACAAAGACCACCTTATAAAGAAGTGTAGACAACAATATAAAAACTGGATAGGAAGCCATAAAGTTCCTTGTGGCTTGTGCTACATGAAACAGGAGGGCCCCAAAATGGGTCTGAAGACAATAAAGTCCTAGAAGATGCCTGGATATTCTTATTTGGAACACTTTATGACAAAAGGTTGTAAACAAAAACAAATTCCGACACATGGAAAAGAGCGATCGTCATCCCGATCTATAAAAAGAGTAACAAATCAGACCCAAAACAACTAGGTCAATTGCCCTCCTTGATGTCGTAGAAAAATTATTTGCGTACTTGATCTTAGTAAGACTAAAAGACTGGGAAAGAGAATCCAGACACTTAGATCCCCGACAAACACGATTCTTCAAAGGAGTGGGATGTGGTCTCAACCTATTTATATTGAATATTCTCAAACTAAGGTCCCTGAAGGAAGGAACAAAGATCTACATAGCATCAATTGATCTTGCCCAAGCCTTTGATAGTGTTTACAGGGACTTGCTTTTGATGAAAATGGTCGACTGGGACTGTCCTGAATGGTTTTTAGAACCAATCAGAGCTTTATACGCAGGCACCTCCATTCATGTCTGACTGAATAGAAAAGGTTCACTAAACAAAATGATACCAACATTTTGCTGCCTAAAACAAGGTCGCCCATTGGCCAATAAACTGTTCAAACTATTAATTGCGGACATAAAGGAAATAATGTAATCTGATGGTTCGTATCCACCAAAAAAAAAAAACAGGAAACCAGTGGGCTGGATGCTCTATGACAACGACCTCATTGTATTAGATCTGACACCCATCGGCCTACAAAGACAAATGAATCTCCTAAAGTCTAATAGCGACAAAAATTGACTAAAAATAAATGCCACAAAATAGTTTGTCCTGGTGTTCCAAAGAACAAGAGGTACTCAGGAAAAACGTCATTTCTGTTGGCATTTTAGCAATAAACCCATTGCACGAGTTAGTACCATGAGATACCTGGGGATCGATATAAACCTGAGTGCAAGCGACAACTCTCAAATACTTGAATTGAAATCAAAAACAAGACATCTTGCTACCCAATGAGCAATAATACACAAAAGGTATGGGAAATTCTCATTGATACCCGTTATCAAATTTTACAAACAAACAATTATACCAATTTTGACATACAAAGCTGAGACTTCCTTTTGCCACTCATGGAAAGAGCGGTCGCTACTTGAAGGAATATTTTGGAAAACATTTTACGAGTACCTAATTGTGTACCAATTACCATCATACGGCACAAACTGGGATTGACATCAATTTACACAATAGTGGTATGGAAAGCCTGTTCACTACTTTGGCAGATCATTATGCCCAACCAACCAAGCGAATTTAATATACTGGAAGCTGATGAAAAAGGATATCTAGATTGGGTACAAAAATCATGGTCACTGCAGTGTCATGCAATCTTAGAGGAAGCAAACATATCAATGGAGACCCTTATACATGACCCTGATGCTGCAACAAAGAAACTTTGGCTCTGGGATTGGTCTCTAATTCAAATAAATAAGCTATGATATAAGCTACATGAAAATGGCAATCTAGGGCAGTGAGCGTGATTCCGAAATGCCCATCTAGATTTCTGAGTACATGATGCGTATCAGATTGAATCTATACCTGAAGGATCGACAAATTATAGATGGTGTAAAGCAGCAAAGGAAACACTGAAACATCTTGCACAGGACTCATTATCATAAGAATCTATCTTGGCTCACTAATAAGCGAAAACCCAGCGTCATTTGCATTTTTTGTGTTTATTAATGAACTATTTTCTAAGAGATTGTGATGAATACTTATTGTCTTGAATGCAAAAATGCGATTGTATTTTTATCTTTATGGAACATTTCGGACTGGTGGGCTTTTATGTGTCGTGGGGACAATCATAAAATGGCATTAGCATTTACTAGGAGTGTGTGATCAATATCCATCGAGTGGAAGAAAGGAATATTTCTTGATTGCTTTTTTGTGGGATTTGCTCAATTATGGGATTTTCTCCTTGACTTCTGCTTAAAGAAATTATTTCCAGATTGTTGCTTTATAAGATGTGCTCCCTGAACTTCCCCCTTATGAAATGTGCTCCTTCTTTGCTGCTTTGTGAGATTTTCTCCTGTTTGCTGCTTTGAGATTTACTTCCTGAAATGGCCCCTAAAGAAATGTGGTTCTTGATGGTTGCTTTAGGAGATTTGCTCGATTGCTACTTTCAGATTGCTTCTTGGTGTGCTCCTTCCTGGGATTTACTATCTGAATTGTCTCCTTAAAATATTTGCTCATTGTTTGCTGCTAGAAGCGAATCCCTGCCTCAAATTCCTCTTCTGGTGAGGTTTCACAAAATGTACTCTTCATTTTTGTCCTTTCTATGAAATGTGTCCTTTGGCAGCTGATATTTGAATATGCTCCTTGATTGATGCTTTATAAATTCCACTCCTTGAATTCTGCCTCTCGACTAGTGCCCTACGAGGTCTGCTCCCTGTGTTATGCTTTTCGTGACTACTGTTTCGGAAATTATATTTTTAGGGGCAGCATAGGACTACCCTTTAAGTAATGTGCTGCTCTACTGTTACCTTATGAGTTTTTTTCTTTTCTTAGCTCCATCAAATTTACTTCCCACTGCTGGTTGGTTCTTATGACATTTTCTCCCCGATTACTGCCTTATAAGATTTGCTCCTTGACTGTTGTCTTATGAAATGTGTTTCTTGAGTTTAGTCTCATGAAATCTTCCCTGAAAATGTTCTTCCGATTGCTGCTCTTTGAAAATTCTTCCCTGAGCACTGCCTTGGGACTGGTGTTGTATGAGGTCTGCTCTGTAATCATGAAACTTGCTGCGTAATCACTGTCTTTATGAGCATTGTTTCATTAAATGTGCGCCTTAACTGCTACATTACCATTTTCTTCTCCTGTCGTTGCTTCTATCTGTATCCCACTTTAATTTTAATCTTGATGGCTGTACTGTAAGTTTTATTTTTTCAGGTTTCTGGCACCCAACTAACTGCTCAGCACTCAACTAACTGCTCAGCACCCAAGCACTTTACATCCAGATCTATAAAGACTGGCCCAATGCTGCAATCTACCTCAGGCCAAACTCTCCTTCTGGCATCTGAAGTGAAGTTATAAATAACTAGGGCTTACACATTCTCAACATCAGCCCACCATATCTCGACCACAAATTGCCGAAATGGCTAATTATTGAATGGCAAATGTTCCACGCCCACCAACTAATAGCCCAGTAACTTTCCTGCTCACCTACCTAACTAAGTGATGGCCACAAGGAAGTTGGAAGCGAGCGCCCAAAGCCTAATTCAGTTTTAAGTCTATAAAGATGGAACTATAACATACTGGACTCCATCTTCCATAAAGGGGCAGTTCCTAGGAAGTAAAACCCAGACTGGATTTGCCAGAATCCAAGTCTCGATGTGCAGGAGTGGCATGAACCAACCACCCCCACTGCGGTTTGAGGACCCTGTTAAACCTAGGCAGGTCTCCGCAAGCCCAGCAAGGAAGGAGGGTTAGGGTCTCGTTGGGCGGATGTGTACAGGGAAGTACGTAAACCGAGAAGAGGGTTAGGGACACAAGTTGATGGGTTGGGGAGATTTGGGAAAGTTCCTATCTAGTTTTTGCATGCATATCGATCACAATACACATGCACACATCTTTCCTCCTTAACCCCCATAGACGTACAAACATAGATTTTGACTTAGCCTTGGTAATCCACAGCATCCCTGTTCTTGAAAGTTTAGTCCAGGCTGTTCTGTGGTTGTAGTTCCATGCTGCAAAAAAGCACCACAGTTAGTGCCCCAAAAACAACATAACTGCATGTGGTTCACACATACCTCTACAACTTGTTAGTGCATTAATCGCCATGCACCACGGATCCACTGTGGCTTATTTCCCTAATGCAGCCACTTGTAGTGCAAGTGCAGCGCATCTACCACCAGTGGGTCCAAGGTCTTCCACTCTGGCTCTGGCATACGGGTCTGCCACATGTTGCTTTGGTGTGCAGGGCTGCAGCACGTGTCTCTGGTGAGCAAGGTTGCCGCATGTGACATTCACGTGCGGGTGAATAGTGGGTACATGGTATGATCCCAAATGTTCTAGGTTAAATGGACGCTAGGCTGCTGGTCAAAATAATGTTAGGGTGCTGGGTAGTGCGCGTGACAGGCTGCACGCAACTTATGTCTTTGCAAGGCAGGGCCAGTGAACTGGTGGGGCTGTGCCACCTGAGCGACCACCTTGCTTCCCTCTGATAGCCGCTGTGCACTCATCTTTGTGATGCAAGGGGCCAGAGGTTTTCTCCTGGGGCGGGGTCCCTCACACATTCCCTCTGAACGTTCTTGGCTGAAGCTACGGGAAACATGTCCTGCTGGGTTGGCATCCTGAGCACAAGCCTCGTATCTTTGCCGTATGCGCATGCACGTGAGTGAGCCACACCCAATGAGGCTCTCTTCTGTAGTTTCTTTCCCAGGTGCTGCTAGGAAATGCGGTCTGGTAGTCTTTCATTCTGCAAGGAAGGCAGAGAAGCCTATGAATAACTTTTGCTGCGTATTTTGAAGGATGAGGTTGCTTCTCAGGCAGGCTGGCACTGCCTGCTGTGCGAGTTTGGGTTCCAGATTTCAAGACCCTATCTGTGCCCCTGACAGGATTCCTGACAATTTAAATATAAAATGGGAACATGGGTTGAGACAGTAGAAAGTTATAACACCGAGAAGACCCTCCCGCCCCCATAGCCTGCACTTGGTATTGAGCAATGTGACTCCAGTTTCCAAATTTCAGAATCCACCAGAGGACTTTGCAGTGCTTCACAAGTAAAAGACACAAGTGCGTACCAGATGGCGAGGTGACCATGGAGGATGAGCTGGAAGACTACAGATGCCAGGGAGGACCAGGATGCAGGACAGGAGTAGCTGTAGCACCAGATCCAAAAGGCAAAGCACAGCACCAGCACATTGTGCAGAACCACTATCTTGTTCCCCATCTGCATCTAAAATGGCTGTCAAACCTTTAATATCAACCAAAGAGTGATGCCTCACGGGATGTGAACTATTAAACCTTAATTTTAAAGGACAGGTCAACATGAGAGAAGCAAAGGATCAGTGTAAGTTAATCATTTAGTAAAAAAAAATAATGTTCTTTATTTTAATTTGTACATACTTTCTTTAAAAACCACATACATAACATTTTATAAACGAGTCTGAGTTCATCCTTTTGCATATTCCAGATTTCACAAGCTGCATATTACATATATCAAAATGTTTAGTCAATTTAATATACAATAGGTACAAAAGTGCAAAATTCACATGTGTAAACATATATGCATTTAGTCAAAATTGCTGAGCAAATCCCATTAGTTGAATATGAAGACAACCCTTTTTTGAAAAATGTATTAAACACTTTTTCACCTTTACAAAGCTAAAAAGGTCATAAAACATTCAAGTAAACGCCAAATACAGGTATTTAGAGAGGGGTGTAAATGTAAACATACTCCTCTAATATCTATTTCTAAACTTCCCTTACCTATAGTTTTGACAATAAGCAATCTAGGTGCTCTAAGTGGGTACTGATGCTGCCTTCTTCAGGACTTGCCAGGAGGTGAGGTTTTATGTGGCTCAATTTTGGAACCAATTGGGCAGTTCTTGGACTTTCTCTTGAAACCTTTGGCCAAAAAATGGCTGACGTACTTAGCGGATACTGAAGATGTAATCAAAGTAATAGAGAATCTGCCATATGACCTCAACTTAGAGATTCTCATCACATTGGACATAGAATCCCTATATTCAAACATCCCTCAGACGGAATATCTAAATGTCATGAACAAAATTCTGGAAGAAAGGGAAGGACCACGTACTATCTCTAGTATTTTTTTGGTAGACTTGCTAGAGATAGCATTGACAAAAAATGTCTTTAGATTTAAATCCTCATTTTATATACAGATAAAAGGGACTGCTATGGGGGCGGCCTTTGCCCTAAAATATGCCACACTAAATGTGTGGGAATTTGAACAATTGAACATCCCGACCCATAATAATCCTTATAGAGAGGCACTGAAGTTCTATAAATGCTTCATAGAGGACATTTTGATAGTCTGAGACAGTAACAAAAGTGATCATACCCCTTTTCTTGCAGTGGATTAATGTCCCGAGGCCTAATTTACATTTCACAATGCAATCTAACAAAAACAGATATCTTTCTTGGATCTATTAATTAAAGAAGAAGATGGCCAGATTCTGGTTGATCTATATCGGAAAGAATCTGACAAAAATACTATCCTACATTATGATAGTTTTCATTCAAGCATTTTGCACAAATATACCTTACTGACAATTTTTGAGGGCCAGAAATAATTGTTCGAAAGTAGAATATTTTGGTTCAGGCTAATGGTATACATAATGGATTACTGGAAAGAGGTTAAACATCTAAATTATTGAAACACTCTAAAAAGAGAGCTTAATACCAACACAGAGATAATCTGCTGACTAAAAAGATAAATACTGATAACAGTAATGATCATCTAGTATGCGCTATGACATATAATACCGATCGCAATAAAATCAAAAAAGCAATATCAAAACACTGGCATTTACTGCAACTAAATAGTTCCACGTTGCAAAGTCCAATGTATTCTTTTAAAAAAGGAAAAAATAATGGATTTCTCAATCTCCTTTGAGGTGTTGCTTCCCAAGGCATTATTACGGTTTGACTCCAATCCTAGGACTTCAAAAAGGGTACGGAGCCTGAAAAAGCGTACTCTTGAGGCTATTGCTGCCCTAGTCCTCCCAGTCTTTCCAAGCTTCCTTCTATTTCTAATTCGAACGATTTAATGAAACAATGTCAAGAAGTGCCCCATGTGGCAATGTATTTTCTTGCTCCACTGCACCTTAAAACTATTAAAAGTGAGACCAAAAATAATACCTGGTTTAGTGATGACATTATCAAACTCAGAAAAGGTAAAAGAATGTTTGAAAGAGCGTGGCATAAAAAAAAACGTATTTGTTTATAGGAAATCTGTAAAGGAATACAGACAGACTATTTTCTCAACCAAGCAGGCAGTTAATAATGTCAGAATTTTCAATGCTAAATCTAGAGCAAAATAACGGGAAGGTACCACAATGTTGACATGTGCAATGCTTTTTGTCAAGGCATACAAGACCAGTTAATGAACAAAATTTCTATGCATCAACAAGCAATAATTTTGTGAAAACTTGATCAGCCGGCTTCTGTCTTGCCTAGAACAACATCTGTGCCACCATCATCTGTGGATCTCCCCAGGTTCGTTCATCAGCGCCTGGGGACCAATTCCGTTGGTGACGGTGCGCTATACAAGTACCGCTAACATAACATAAGGTCTCTAAAGATGAAGTCTGCACCATAATTGATAACATGAAACCGACTACCTGTTGGGGCAACATATGTCCTGCTTACATCATGAATGACTGCCTTAACTTTCTTCTTCCTACTATTGTGCAGATTATCAATGCTTCTTTCTTGGACTCTAATGTTCCAGCCAGCCTTAAGGAAGCCTGTATCACCCCTCTCCTCAAGTAGGAAAATATTGACCCTGCAAATATACAAACTATGCTGACCATATTCAAATCTTACTAGAGCTGTCTGGGGACTATGGCCGCTACTCTTTGGGGATCAACCGGATCTACTCGCTGGTTCCATCTTGGATGGCGCTAAATTCGTCAGCTATCAACGATAACAGGACCGAGCTGCTAATTGTCGGGACTGGGCGTAGGCTGTGAAAAATTGATCCCTGCTAGAGCCAGTTTGTGATTGCTGGCTGCGCTCTCACAGTGGCTCCCAGTTTGAAAACTCTCAGCGTCTATTTTGACTCTCAGCTGTCATTTCACAAACATACCGATCAGCTTTCCTCATCTTCTTATATTACCAGCTTATTGAGACATATTTTCCTATACTTGACCATGGATAATAGATCCCTTGTGGCTGCGGCTTTTCATCAACTTAAGGCTGGATTACTGCAATAGCCTTCTGGTGTGTACCTCTAAGGCCAATCTGAACAAATTGCAAGTAATTCAGAATGGGGCCATCCAGGCTATTCTGTGGCTTGGTAGACATGAATCTATGTGATCACTGCGCTGCCTGTAACTGCGCTGACGGAAATGTTGATAGCAATTATGGCATGGTGCAGTGATCAGATAGATCTCTGCTGCCCACCTGCCCACAATCCCCTATACCCCAAACCCCCACTTTTACTGCAGCGCACTTCTGTGTGCGCCACCGATCCTTCTGTACCTGTGGCATCAGTTTGTCCCACTTAAATGGGCCAGTCTGATTCCACAGGGTCCTTTTTTCTTTTTCCTGTAACCCTGACCCCTGTTACTGCATTCAAGGACAGCAGGGGACACCCCCACAACTCCTGCTGCGCTTGGGCGCAGGAATGGGGGGGGTTGTGATTTTTGTACCACGCTCGGGCATAGTAACTTGATAGTTGCAGTAATGAGGGCGGGTTTTTGGTATGATTCCGTAGACATGACCATGTTAAGGCGGCCAGACGCTTGTTGCACTGGTCAACGGTGAAGCACAGGATTCAGCTTAAAGTACTAATGTTAGCCCAGAAATGCATTTTAGGTGATGCTCCTCGCTGTTTGGCTGATCGCTTGCCATCCAAGCCGTGAGTGAGAAGGCTGTGCTCCAATGACAGTACCCTGCTTTGTCATCACCGGGTTAAGTTAGCTAAATACAGTATACGTTTTGACATATTGGCCCCAAGTGTGTGGAATGATCTTCCATCGACACTGTGATAGCACCTACCCATCTCATTTTAAAAAAGCATTGAAGGCGACTTTTAAAATAAAGTAACAGAGCAGTATCAGAGAAGGCTGCAAATGCGCTGAGAGATAGATCGACAGTGCAGGTGTAGTGCTGTTTGATGCCGTTGGTATTTTGGGTCCCTTCCTCTGACCAGAAATTGACTGGTGAAGCTAGTGAAGCGGTGTGCTACGGAACAGCTGTGCTGCACTGAGCTACTTTGAGCTAAGGCACTGAAGTGGAGCGTACTGGGCCCCATATCCTGGATGAGGCCCCCCCGAATGCTGTGTGGCATACCTGTTGCAACCTACACCCTCCTCAGCTCGAGGTAAGACCCGGGTCTGATACGGGACATATTGCAGTGAGTGCAGACAGCACCCTGCAGTGGTTTCGGGACCTTCTGGGTTGGTCTAACTAGATATTTGTAGCATTTACAATCTGTTTAGTGCTGGGGGTGTTAGGTGACTCTGGTTGCAACCTTTAGGTGTTGTGAGGCTGTCCTTGTGTGGCCTACTCAAATAGTCGAGCAGCAGGAAATTTTAAGCAGGGCTTGCTCTCCTCCCTGTGAGTCCCGGCTCCTGTAAGCTCATGTAAGCGCAGTGGAGCCTTAAACAGGGAGGTGATGCAGCTGTGGGTGGCTTCAGCATCTACTGCTGCATATATAGCAGCTATGGGACCAGCCACTTGTGGCTCCCTGTGAGCATTGATACGATCCCCACCATGCCTGGATAGTGTCAGGGTGACAATTTAATCACATTAGGGTATCTGTGTATAAACTTGGTCGAAGTCACGTTGTTGCTCTGAACAGCTCCTTTTTACTTCCTAGTCTTCCATAAACGGACCCTGAGGTGCAGAATGCGCGTAGACGGGAGTTAAAGCAAATAGCAGTTTTACATTTGACTGTGCTTATCATTGTTTGAGCTGTGGCTTGCTCTATCATCATTGCCTGATTGCCTGCTTGTATAGTGGAAAGAAATTCCACTGGAGCGCCACTAATCATGTCTGGGAGCAGCAGGTGCTCGACATGTAACATTCTTTCCTGGGCTCCCACAAAGCATCAACTCAAGCGTGAGTTTAGTCAAGGAGCAGTTTTACAGCTCTGCTGGACTGCTAGCTGTGGTGCAAGATACTATGTAGGATTGAAAGTTATTATCTACATTGGTGAGTGGAAGTCAATATGACCTGCAAACTAATGTGATACATAATACAACGCTATACAAACCCAATGAAGGGGAATCTGGTAAGAAAGGTGGGTCATCGTAGCTTCACAGCAGCATAATGGTCACGAAATGCGAAAACTGGTGGTACTAATCTTCAGTCACAGGATTTGGTGGGGGGAAAGAATGATGTACCCCAGTCAATGCTCCCTGAACTTAATAGAATTACTGGATATTTTAGGGTCATTTCAGTGGAAAAACAGACAGCCATTGAAAACATGATAACGCTTCCACAAATACATAAGGAAGCCATATTGGAGTTACCTAAAGAGGCCCCCGAGCATGGACTCACAGATGTTACTAATCAGGAGATATCCGTAATTTTACTGGAGCAACATTTAACATCAGAAGCTCTTGGAGAGGAAAATGTATGTGCAGCCCCACCTGTAATAGCTGACCAAATCGATCTACTATCGACATCCATCGATAATAATCATTGTCTATTAAATCTTTGTATGAATTTACATCGTAATTCATTGGGGCCAACAAAGGGAAATCACATCTTAAATTCTTCGGCTACTTTTAATAACATTTTTAGAACAAAATTGTCAACCACACCTGATCTACAGAGACTGCTCTCATCATCCTGCTCATCCAGTCAATATGATAGTGACTGAGAGAGTACGGATATGGAAGATGAGGAACAGAGATTATGGGTTGATGCAGGTTTGATGTATGGTTGAGTGCTGGGTGGGGGGGTCGAACACAGCCTTCCTTGAATGCAATCGTAGCCTCTATATACACTTTACAGAAAACCGAAGACAATAGTTTATAGAAAAGACTTACAGAACCAAAGTTATCTCCGGAGCGGTTTTCATCAGTCTGCAGTGGTGACTCGTCACCGCAGCAGCTCCTGTCAGAAGTTTCTGTCACAGCCGCAGTATCTTCAAGCAGCTGTTTTTGCTCGTAGTCGCAGCATCTTCAGTAAAAGTTTCTTCCGCAGCCTCCGCATACTCCCGAAGGTATTTCACTCAGCTTTCCGACAACCTGCAGACAAAAAGAGGTATTTAATTAGCGAACAATCTTAATTGAAAATAACAGAAGAAGTTTAAATAGTTTTTACGTACCTGAAGGTTCTTCAGGTTTTTCACCTCACAGTTGTGTCCACTCTCTTTCATGAAGGCTGCAGTTACTCAGTATATACGAATTATCGTTTCCTCTTTCCGAGTAACTTCGCAGTCATCTGCAGCTACAATTCTTTTTCCAAATTCCGAGAACCTGCAAGAAAAAAGCAATTAGAAAGAGAGATCTCTCCAACGTAGGAACTAATTCAAGACCTAAAAGTTTGTAGTATCTTTGCCAACAAACTTACCCAAAGACTAATTCTTGAAAAGCATAGGCATTGTCAACGCAAGAAACAATAGAGTACCTCAGCATTGCAAAGTTGCACTGTTTCTTCACCTCAAAATGCCCCTGTAGAAAAGCAGGATGCAGAGCTCCACAAAAACAACACAGGTGAGAAGGGAGGGATTACCAAGGTATACATTTTTTGCAGTACCTTCTCTGTACACAGATGTTATAGCAGTCCTATTGTTATTATTGTTATACAGAAATAGAATCCTTAAAGTGCCCCAGTAACAGGTCCACAGGCTGAGAAGGCATTACGCTTCTGAGGAGTCCAGGTAAGCATTACAAGTACAGGATAGGTTTGTTCCTGGTGATTCCGTAACTGCTTTATTAGATTGTGTAGAGATTTTAAATACTCAGTCAGTTGCTATTACTAATTGTATTTTAGAACCACCTTGTACTACTATTGAACTTACAAGCTAATTTCAGCCTGTTTTAAGGCTTGAACATGGAACTCTTTATTATGAGGGGGCTTTAATGGGGAAGAATGTATCTGAAGCCTTATTAAAGGACACTACCTCCCAGCCTAAACCTAACAAAGGAAAGAAACTAAAGCATAAAGGGAATGCTTTGCCATATGCATCTAGGAAGGTACTTCCTGTCTTAGAACTTAGTGGAAGTCAAAATAATCCAACTATGATGGAGCCGCTCAGTAATACGCCTAGCAATGGACTGTTAATGGAACCAACAATGACGGTTCATAGTCCAGGTCAAACTAGTACTAGGGTTACTAATGTTCTGCCTGATGGCACAATGTGCCAAGTAGATCTCTGAGGTCTGATGGAAAGATGACTGCATTTGGGTAGTAGTGGTGCACAACTAGAATATAAATAACTGCAACCTACAAACATTCCTCATACACATAATGTGATTAGTGATGAATACATAACATCAGGTATTGGGGATAGGATTTGTGATTCTAAAAGAGATACTAATTTACAAAATGATTACGCTTGTGTACCCACTTTGACCCAAATGATTAGTAATAGGCCTAGCCCTTTTGTGGAGGAATATAATGACAAATTGTTACCTTTGGGTAGAGGTATAAAGTTGGAGGAACTCACGCCATTATCATCTAGCTCATATACGGAAGACAGAAACAAGGATTGTTCATCCAGCTTGGCATAGTTCTACGAATTGGGCCCTGGTCGAATTCATCTCACCGGCCTCACAGCCCTTTTGAATCTTTCCTATCATGAACTAAGAAAGATGGGCTTCCTACTTACTGTTTGTCGAAAACAAGTTAGGAAATACTCAGATTCTGAATCATCCCTTGTGTACAACAATTGTTGACTAACAATTGTTGTCACATGGGTTGAAATAACAAATGCTTCAGCAAATAAAATTGGGTCCACGCATCTGGGATATAAAATGACCCCATGGAAGCAAGATTTCTGTAACCATTCCAAATTTTACCCTGCATGAATCGCTGGAAACCAAGCACAATTACGAAGTCCTTCATGGAATACAAAGGGTTTTCATTCTTTTTTAGGGAAACACCTGGGTTTGAAGATGATAACCTCAATAGTTTCCTTTTGTAGGAAACTTGGTTATTTCAGTTTTTATATTGATTGGTTTAACATCATTTGTACTCCTGCAAAACAAAATATATGTGGTCGCCCGATGGGTGGGCTGGCTCTGAGGGTTAAATCCTTCCTACATCTGAAACCCTTCAGGGTGGGTAAATCTTGTTCTTTTGTTTTATTTGGCGGTTATCTATGACTGGAGTCAATCACAAATAGTGACTCTAATCATAAATGTATATAAACCCACAGGGCAAAAAAAAAGAAAAAATGATTGTGTGATAAGAAGAAAGCTGAATTAATTACTAATCCATTGGTATACACACCATCCACTAGGGAAGATAGTTATTGCAGGCGATTTTAATGAGCATATGTTCCCAACTGAGGGGAGTGATGGGACTCTAATGATGGACCTAGTTTAAGATAAGGCCTCATTGAAAAAAAAATCTTGAAAATTAAAAACAAATAGCTGGTGGCATTATTTGAAACATAACATCTAGTCTGCCTCAATCTTAAGGCAACATCCATTATCCATAGCTAATACATGTACTAATGGTACTTCTTCCTCATGTATTGATTATGTGTTTGTTAGTCAAGAGTTATGGCCATATTTTAGTCCTATGACCCTGGTGCAACCCAAACTCAGTGATCATTTGGTATTGACGTGGACATGCTCATTGGGAAGTACACAACTGAGTACAGGTAGGACATGGGGCATAAAGGTCTTGGTTAACAATCAGGGTAACAGAATATATTGGTCTGATATAAATGTTGGAAAGCTTAATTATCTTTTAGACAATGATTTGAAATTGATCTTGAGTCAGTTATCTTATTATGACTGGGACCTGAATACTACACTGCTGCAATCTTTTGATAATTTTAAGTTATGTAAATCGAATAATGTGAAGAAGCAGAGTGGGCATAGTCTATTCGATAAAGACATCCATCAAATAAAAAGGAGTAGCAGTAAGAAAGGGCTATGGCTATGATGCAAATTGAGTTCTCTAAACCTGAACGTGGTGCATACTTAGCATCTCTGGCAACTAAATTTAAAAACTGGGTTACACAGTACCGAAATTCGCTGCACAGTGTAATTTGGAGATGCATGGTCAAACTGCTTCATACAAATGATAATAGAAAGTATTGGTCCTTCTTTAGTCCATAGTAGCAATCGTGAGAGTTCTTTTGTCAGACTTGATTCTTGCAGTTACAATCCTGTTAGTCGCTGTTCCCAAGTAAAATGGATAGAACCTGCTCCGTTGTTACAAAGTTAGATGCATATACTCTTAAGGATGCGCCAAACAGTCAATACATTGATTCAATTCTTGGTTTTATGAAATGTTTCATAGCCCTTCTAGGTTGACCCGTGTTTCATTTTATGAGCCTTTCTCAAAACCTGGCTAATACAACCAAATAATGTGAATCCTTCGTATACAGCAAAAGAAAACATTATAGCAAACCAACATTCTCATGAAGTGTACAAAGTTGGCAGACATTGCAAGGCAAAACATAAGGGTTGGTAGTGGAGAGGATTTGTTAGGGTGTGGAGATAAAGGAAAGACAAATGTCTTAGTAATTGCATTTGCACTATATTAATTATACATCACTTTTTCCAACTTCCTTGGTGTCTCCCTCATATTTGACATTGTCACAACTAGAGGGTATTACACTTGAAATCTGATCCACACAGAAATCAGGATCGTTGTGGAAACCTTCTTCCCCCTCCTCCTCCTCCTCCTCACCTGTTTCAGTAATGGAGTCCAGGACCTTCTTCCCACCTTTCTTCTTGCTCTTGTATTTTCGTTCGAAGAGGTAGAGTCTCTTTCGGGTTGAAGCCACTCTGCTGACTGTCAGGTGATCGCACGCAAGAGGGACCCCTTCCAGCTGCAGTCCAAACAGAGGAAAAAGCCCAAAGGCAGAAAAAACCTCTAGATGTTTGGCAGGCCGGTGGAATAATGTGGCGGAAGGTGTGTCCAGCAGGCAAATGTTGCAGTGGAAGTCTATTGAGGCAAGGCGTGTCTCGGGCGATATGGCAGCAAACAACGATGGGAAGAGTTCCAAAGATAAACAGAAGCACTGCAGGGGTGCCGAGAGACAAGAATTGCCCCTTAACTCCTTAGGGTGACACAAGGCCAGTGATCCGGAATGCTCTGGTAAGAGGAAAGGAGGAAGAAGAACCCAGAGCGCAAAACGCAGGTAGCGTAAGTGAAGAGCTGGTAAGTATAGTAGAGAAAGAAAGAGGCAGTGGAACCCAGAACGGGTAGAAAGACCGGAACGAAGTGGACCAGCACAGCCGGAGGTAACCAAAGCAGAGGATAAGAAGTAGGAAGTAGAAGGTAACGGTAAGCGAACCGCGGGGAGAAAGCAAGCGAGAGAAAAGAAAAGGGGCCGTAGGTAGGGAAGCGAAGAAAGCGTAATATAACGCTGGAAAGCAGAACTAGCGTTAACCTCACGAAACAGAAAAAACAGTGAGTTGCAATGCAAAGCTAGCGTGGAAGGGGGGGGTTAAAAAGGCGGAAGAAAGAACATAGCTAGAAAGACTAGACCGGTAAACCCGGAAGGGGAGAAAAAGTGAAAGAGAAAATCTACCGGCGATACAATCGCCTGGTCGGCCAAATGCGCCAGGAGAATCGGCGTGTGACAGACATGCATATTTATTACCCATTAATTTGTCCTCCTACTGCACATAGTTTGACATCTGACCTACATTTATCTGGTAGGTTCCTTCAATGGCTTCACCTCTCTTAAAGAGCTGCTTCCAATCCCATGGTTAAATACCATCTGGAATGCGCTCACTTTCCATGAGTCATTTTATTTTTATTTTTTCAAATGTTTATTGGTTAATTCTTGGTTCTTGGTTAATTCTTGCTTTTTTACATGAAAACAAAGAAAGAAAAAGAACCATTTACATTATCATCCATCATCTTACATTCCTAGCATGGAAATAATCATCACAGAACACTATCACTTTACAATCCAAAACAATTGCTTAAGGAGTGGGAGGGGGGAGGGATTCATTAGAATTCAACTAAAACAATAAATTAAAGCCTGAGAAGAAAAAAAAAGACAATCCCGACCGATTACCTCAGTTCAACCATTGTCCTCTTATTAAAACCAATGATTAGCTTCTCGCCATTCTCTTTTCCGCCAATCCCTACCTTTACCATTAACTCCCACCCTCTCCTTCCAGCCTCATTTCCCACTCTCACAACAATAATCAACTAATCACCTATTAAGTTAGGATCTACAATTGCATACTCCACTAATTTCATCACCACCAGTGTTAGATGAGGTCCTTCTCCCATCAGTATCCATTCCACCATTCAGACACTGGTATTGATATCACTTCAGAGGCAAATGTTTTCAGTCTTTCCCTGTGCACTCTGGACAATTCACTGCAGGAGGTAACAAGATGAAACAATGTTTCCACCAAACCCAGAGTCCCACAATGTCTACAATGAGCCTCTTTAAGGCCAATCATCCTACGTGATATCTGGTCATCTTTTGTGGCCAAGATATTAAGGCGACATCTAAGTAATAGTTCCCTATAATTGGCAGAAGGGAACTTCAAGAGATATAAGGTAGGATCGTTAAGACCCTATTGTTTACTATCCATAGCAGGTCTTAACCTGTCCCTATCTCTCCCATTACATATATCAATCCAATAGATCCGCTGGAGTTTATTTTTTACCATCTGCGGGTTTGAGATGAGGGCATTCATCTCAATACCTTTCTCAATCAAGATTGCTTCTATTTATCTCTCCACCTAGTTAATCCATGATTGCCCTTGTGGTTCTCTGGTCTAAAAATGTCAAATGGTGCTATCAGACCTCCTAGCCTACATTTCCTGTACAATGTTAGCAACTTTCAAAGCACTTTTGATTCAAGCGACTGCAACCGTAGTTCATGTCTGAGAGTTGTCATGGCCAATGAGCTTGGCAGTCTTAAGAGTCTTTTGCCAGAACCTGCCCTCCAGTATGAACCAAGCTTTCCAGTGCATATTAAGCATAGCTTCTGCACCATACGTCAGGACCGGGGTCCCTTTCTACCGGTAGAATGTCTAAATTGGAGACCGAGAATATTTACAATACTTCTGAATCAGCACCTTACCTTGGTTTGCCAAATTCATAGCTTTTAGTCCCAATGTTTCATAATGGGCTCTCTCATCGATATTTTGATTGATGCTAATCCTTAGGTATGTCATAGTATTTACCAGCGCCAGTTCCTGTTTTTTAACATACCAATTAAGGGGGTAATTCATAGAATTCAGCGCACAAGTGGCGCACGCGGCTGGCGCACAGAGTGCGCGTGCGAATCCCTGCGCCAGCCGCGTGCGCCAAAACCCATTTCCGCGCACAGCGTATTCATGGATTCCAGCCACCAAAACCAGCCGTGGCGCATAGTGGCGCAGCGACCTTGCAGCAGCGCCAGTTACGCCCCCAAGAACGCCTTCCGCGCAGGGAAAAGCCATCAAAATCCCCAATCCAGCGCAAAGGGCTGCGCTAACCCTGTACCAGCACGGCAAGCGGGCTACGTGTATTCCAGGGGTTCGCGTGAACTTATTCACGCGATCGGGCCTGGGTGAGCGTGCTACGTGTATTTCAGGGGTTCGCGTGAACTTATTCACGCGATCGGGCCTGGGGGAGCGTGCTACGTGTATTTCAGGGGTTCGCGTGAACTTTTTCACGCGATCGGGCCTGGGGGAGCGTGCTACGTGTATTTCAGGGGTTCGCGTGAAGTTCCACACGCGAATAGCCTGGGCGCGTGTATTTCAGGGGTGCGTGTGAAGTTCCACACGCGAATAGCCTGGGCGCGTGTATTACAGGGGTGCGCGAGAAATTCTACACGCGAATAGCCTGGGCGCGTGTATTTCAGGGGTGCGCGTGAAGTTCCACACGCGAATAGCCTGGGCGCGTGTATTACAGGGGTGCGCGAGAAATTCTACACGCGAATAGCCTGGGCGCGTGTAAAAGTTCACGCGAACCCCTGTAATACACGTAGCCCGCTCCCCCAGGCCCGATCGCGTGAAAAAGTTCACGCGAACCCCTGTAATACACGTAGCCCGCTCCCCCAGGCCCGATCGCGTGAAAAAGTTCACGCGAACCCCTGTAATACACGTAGCCCGCTCCCCCAGGCCCGATCGCGTGTAAAAGTTCACGCGAACCCCTGTAATACACGTAGCCCGCTCCCCCAGGCCCGATCGCGTGAAAAAGTTCACGCGAACCCCTGTAATACACGTAGCCCGCTCCCCCAGGCCCGATCGCGTGTAGATTTTCTCGCGCACCCCTGTAATACACGTACCCAGGCCAATCGCGTGTAGATTTTCTCGCGCACCCCTGTAATACACGTACCCAGGCCAATCGCGTGTAAATTTTCTCGCGCACCCCTGTAATACACGTACCCAGGCCAATCGCGTGTAGTATTTCTCGCGCACCCCTGAAATCCACGTACCCCGCTCAATCGCGTATTTGACTTCCCGCGCGCCACTTTTTTGATGCGCTGGGACTCTACCGCCTGCCTTCGTGTGGCGGCCGTGTTTCAGCTTGTGCGTGTCTTTGGCTGTGCGTGGCTTTGCCCTATTCGATTCCATGAATACGTGTGGTTCGAGTGCGTGTGGGCGTTCCGTCTGCTTCACTGCAGTACATCCCCAGTTACGCCCTTATTTTCGCGTGTTGTTCCCCATTCCTCGCGTTACGCCCCATGTCCCGCCCACTTTCTGGTGTGTGCGCTGAGGTTGTGCGCTTTCACTGTGCGCGTCGCGCACGCCTTTCGCGATGTTGCAGTGACTTGTGCGCCATGCATGGGTTTGGCGCACATCCCGCGGTGAACACGCGCAGGGACTTCCATGAATCACACGCGTGCGCCTGTTTTTTTCCGCTTGCGCATGCTTGCGCATGCTTGCGCGAAGATTTTCGGCGCACGTTTGTTCCATGAATCGGCCCCTAAAGCTCCTTTTTGGTTTTCCGCTAGCAGTAGCCATAATCAGATTCTTAGACTTTTATACATTGATTTCCATTACACAGGACTCCAGGAAAGCATTAAACCCATCAATCCTGCGCTGCAGGCCAATTGGGGTGAGATCCAGAAGCACTATATCATCTGCCTCGATAATCCAAGGAATATCAATGCCATTGACCTTCGGGGGAAAGGCTCTAATAGGCCTTTATGAGATTACCAAATCAGAAATATAAAGGCTAAACAACAGGGGTGCCAGCGCACACCCCTGTTTTAGACCGCAGAATGTTGCAATTTTTTCTGTCAGGATTCCAGCCTCATTAAACCCAATTCCCACAGAGGTATCAGTATACAGAGCCGTAATTGCTTCCAAAAGATCAGCAGGGCAGTCCCAAGCTCTTAATTTATCCCAATGTAGCACTCGATTGACATAGTCGAAAGCCTGCTCGAAGTCCATAAAGGCCATATAGACGCAGGTCTTCAACCCTAGTGCTCTTTGTTTCGGGACGTCCAATATGAATAGATTTAAAGACGTTCCAACACCTTTTATGAACCCAGTCTGCCTTGGATCTAATCTTCCCGTTTGTCTGGCCCATGCTTCCAGATCTCGCAACAGAATAGAAGCAAAGAGTTTCCCAACCGAGTCTAGAAGGGCGATCGGGCGATAGTTCCGGGGTTCGCGCCGATCACCCTTCTTATAAATTGGGACTATGATGGCTTTACGCCATGTCAAGGGCAGACACTTCGATCGGAAAATACAATCAAAGATCAATTTAGCTGAATTCCCCCAAGCCACTGGATTATCTTTAAGCATCTTATTACAGATACCATCTGGGCCTGTCGCCCTCAAGGAGCTTAGTCTTCTAATCATCAGTCCAAGCTCCTCACTAGCCACCTTGATATCCCAGGCACTGCTGCTCACTCTTCAGATAATCTCTCCCATGGTTCTAGCGTCGGCAAACAGGGAAGAGTAATGGGCCATCCATGATGCTTCATTTACTTGGCTGAGCATACTGCTCGATCTGGATTGTCCTTCATTATTTAATATCTCCCAAAGGTTATGCATATTATTTTGGCAAACAGCTCCCGACATTACCTCTGCATCCTTCTGTGCTATTAGAGCTCTGGTAGCTATTAGCCAATTTATGAATTTAGGTTTACGCTGTTTTATCAGTTCACATATTAGGATTTAGTAAGTATTTAATCCTTCCTATTACTTTAATGTTACTCATTTTGTTTTGTCTAGTTGACACTACAAAATCTTTAAGGATCCAGACATAATCAGGCCTAGTCAAATTATTTTCAGATTCTTCCTTGTATCAGTCTGCAATTGTGTTGATTTCCTTCCGTCCTACCCTTAAATCGATTTTTGTCCCGATTTACCTCCACCTGGGGCATCCCTAACCTGGGGCCAGATCTCTCAGCAATCGCCAGGGAAATAGACACCAGATCATGGTCGCTGATTGCTTGATGATTACAAATCTAGTTACCCTCTTTGCCCTATCTTCTGACATAAAGCAATAGTCCAAACAAGACCAATGAGAGCCTCGGCCCCACAAGCAAGCTCCATGGATATCCTGTACACTCTGTCCATTTAACATGTGTAAACCATGGGCGGTCATTTGTTGAAACCAGTGAAGCGCTCGTCCCACTAACTCGCATTCTCTTCCAGGCATACCATTATCATCCAGCAGACACACATTCAAATCTCCACATAAAATTAAATTCATTGGCATTCCTTCGCACATGATTTTGTCAATTACACTTGCTACTGCGTTTACAAAATTCAGCTTTTTACACATGTTCACCCTCCAACACACATTAATCAGGAAAAAAGTGCTTTCCCAATTCGAATATATCTCGTAAGAGCTTTATGATCTGGATGTATGGACTTAGATTTTCCCGGCACAACACTGTAAAGCCTGCATCCACTTTTATGAGCATTAGAAGACCCGAGTAGGGCCTGCCCACGATGCCCTTGCCTGAAGGGTTTAAATACGGCTCATAGCCGTCGCAGGCAGGTGTTACTCTGATCACTAGTCCTCATAGACCTCCCATTCAATATGGCCACTTTATCATGGAGGAGACTAGCGCCACCTTGTTACGAATCCTCTTCCGATTGCCTTTTTACATGGTGATTAAGTGGGATTTCCTTCATCTTTATCCTTTCCCACTCTTCCGGGTCTCTTAGATCATAACCTAATGGCCAGAGCTTCACACTTGCCAATAGGAGTTGCCTTTTTATTTCCAAAAGTGACCAGATACAAAATCACTGAATCCATCTTTTTTTCTGTAATGAACTCCACCACTTTAAGTAGTCTGAGGTGATATTTTGAAGGGCGAATACACATTGAAATAACTGCATTACATTATGACGGTTCAACATAAAAGAGTTAGAGCCTTCAAGAATCTTTCAAGATGAACTTAACAGTTTTCATCAGTGGTGACCATTGTAAAGACTGGAGGGGGATCTGTACTTCTGCTCTCTATATGGTAGAGGAGAGGAACAGAGGACCCCAGCCAACATTCTCTATTACGGTAGCAATGGACGAGCAATCAAGGCCTAACTTCTCAGGAGGTGATGCATGCTGTTTTATTTAAGTACACAGTAGTCCCCAAGCACCCACAAAGGAATGTCCGCACACTGTATTAGTTAAAACAAAGTCTTTATATAATTAATATTCAAGGTTATGTACAATATCACGATAACTCACTTTGTACTCGGTTATCTATAATGGCAAATATACAGTTCTACGTGGTACCGCAATTACTATTAGATCTCTTTAAAGTGCATCAACTGTACGGTTAAATGTCACACAAATCAGTTTGTAAAGGAAACCAAAAATAAATATAAGAGGAAAACAGTTGGTTAGAACAATTGGCAGAATACTGGCCCCGTTACCTAGACACAGCTCTGTGTGGAGATCCCCCCACCTGGGCAACCTGTAGAATAAAGATATATCACAAGCCCAGTCCATATATTGTTCACAAGAGACTTTCCAATAGTTCAGCAACCCCAAAGTACCTGGCGTTGTAGCGTTCCTCATTGGGGAATCAACGGCCCTTCTTGAGCGCCCTCCCTTTAAGGCAGGAGTCACAGGTGGTCGAACGTCCGATGAAGAACAGGGTGAACTATGGCAGTGAATTGGCAGCTTTTTTTCTAGCGGTGCTCATTGACGGAGAAGCGTAAACATTCTGCAAGGAAGAGGCGTGCGGGGCACCTCACTGTCGATAGTTCTGGACCGCAAAGAGTTTGAAGAACTGTGGCCCAGCAAGGGCGTCGAGTCGTCAGTGTCTCTGTGGTCTTTGGGTGTCGGAAACCCACCGGTGGATGCTCCTCGGCGCATCAACAGCCTGGCCTTCTCGGGCGGGATAAGACGGCGGCAGTGCGGACGAGCGCGTCCGTGAATCGAAAGTTCTTAGGCAATGGGAGCACAGCGGCTCTGGTCGACGATGACGGTCAGCGACAGTGGCGGACAACAGTCCGGGTGCTTCTCTTTGGGATTCCGCGGCAGTCCCCATCTCCAGTCGGCAGCCTGTCGTAGGTCTGTCTACCAGGGAACTTTGGCAAAGATCAGCTGGTGCACAATGGTCCCTCGCAGCTCGGCAAGAGGGTGCCTTACCAGGTCCTCTCTGGGTCAGTCCTTGGAGACACAGCAGCTTTCAGATTGATTGAGAGTTAAAGCAATTTTTCTCTTCCAGCAGGGCTTCAAGGTCAAGCTTCAGTTTCACTCCAGTTCCTCGTTGTAGTTTGGACTTCAGCTGAACACTTCTGAACACAATTCCTAGCAGTGAGAGGTTCCCAGATATACTGTTGATCTCCCATTCATTCTGCTAGGTCACACTGAAGCAGCTAATCACTATGAAGGGTATTCAGCAGTCAGTCAGCCAATCAGGCACACGGTGCATTCAGGCAATTCTTCTCCATCCAGACACTCACAACACAGAATGTGGATTCGGACAAGTACCACGCCATTCAACACTTCACACTGCAGTCATACCAGTTTCGGGCAGGGCTGTCTCAGTCATTGTGTCAAACACTATTTGCCAGACATCCACAATAAGAAGTGTAGATTCGTCACACACTCATTCACCCAGGTCCACCCCACAGTTGTACCCACAACATACGTTTGTTGGGAAGGCGCCAGCCAGTCTGGTCGGCACTTCCCCATACTACCATATATGGACCTTCCACCCAACAGCCAGTCAGGGGGAAGGGACAGAGTCAGGGCTTCCCGGGACTTCGGGAAGCTCAAGGTAACAGGCGATGGAAGGCAAGAGGCCACGAGGGCCAGCTTGTCTCCATCAGGAATCTACTGATTCCAATGACAGGGCCTGGGCATCCCAAAATGAAGGACGCTCAAGGCACCAGTCAATTCAGCATGGAGATGCCAACAGCCCGTACCCTGCTCTGTGGGCCACACACAGGTGCCCAAAAACATACACTAGTTGTACCCCAACCCATGGGTGTCATAAGGGTATCCCATGGGTCTGTTCACCAAACCAAAAGAGAGAGGTGCACCAACAGGAGTCCAACATGAACTCCTGCGCGGAAATCCCGACAGAACACACGATAAAAAGCAGTAAAGGACAAGGATACGGAAGCCCTGTCCCTCCAATGCATTTCCAGCATCACAACCATCCCACCATCCCACCCTTTCCAGATATTTGAGGTTGCATCCGATTAACTTTCTGGTTGCACTGGGGTTTCAGGCAGCGTCTTTTCTCCTCCATTGTTAGAAATCCCACTGTCTTTCTTTTAATATTCATCTACTCCACTTCCTCGTCACAGGGGGCATTTGTCTTTTCTCTTCAAAGTTTGGAAGACCTTGTCTGGGGAATCGGCCTGAGCAAGCCTGTAATTATGGATTGGAGCACTCCCTTTTCACGTGAGTGAATTGCCAATTAGTAAATTCATCTGTCTTTCTATTTCTGTCCATTCTGAGTTACTCAGGTTGTTCCAATCTTTGTTATCTTGTTCTTGATCAATGACTTCAAGTAAGTCACTCAGGCAAGTTTCTTCCAGGT
Source organism: Ambystoma mexicanum (assembly GCF_040938575.1). Taxonomy (NCBI): domain Eukaryota; kingdom Metazoa; phylum Chordata; class Amphibia; order Caudata; family Ambystomatidae; genus Ambystoma; species Ambystoma mexicanum. The sequence continues at coordinate 1,048,634,093 of NC_090926.1, forward strand.
TAGCGATTTCCTCCACTTGTGCACACTTTGGGCCTGTTCTGCCTGCAGCAACAGTTCTTTTCTAGGTCTTTTCACAGATTGCTGCATAATTGGCGGTGGGGGAGTTCTAGGGTTCCGCAGAAATGTCCTAGATCCATTGGACCAGCTATTCTTTTTAACAGGCTGGTTTTTGGTCGTCTTACTCGTGGCACAATGGGCTTCTTTTTGTCCCAGCATTGTGGGCTCTAGAGGAGGCTTCTCTTTGAATATGGAAAAAATGTTGGATTCCCTTTCTGGGGCACTTGGAATAGATAGATCCAACTCTATCAGGGGGTTCATACTCGTAGCATCAGTTGCCTTAGGATCTTTTACTCGATCTGAGTTGCCCTGCTTAGGAAATTGTTGTTTCTTTCCATTTGGATCTCATCCATTTATAGACCTCTTAGGGGCTTACTTTAGGAGGGATTTATCAGTGGGCTCCCTTCGAGCCATGTCGCATAGGCGATTTTGCCATTGCAACAGTGTTTCTGCCTCCTTATTGAGACGTTCTTCCACCCTTGTAGCCAACCCTTCCAGGGTACTCATTTTAGTTTGAAACATGGCTAAGAAGGTTGCTTAGTCCTGTAAGGAACCATAAATCGACTCAAACAGCTGAGTGAAAGGGATTAGGGATATGGACACTACAGACATAATCACTTGCTGCAGATGCCTGGGATCAATCCCCTGCGTTCCATTGCGGCCATTATGATTGACCCAGCTCGAGTTATTGCAGCTAGAGCTTGAAGAGTCGATCATTGCATCAATCATGGGATCAGTGGTCCCGGGGGTCTAAGGAGCTGGTCAGATGCACGACTTCCTCAACCACTGAATTAGAGGTCATACAAGAATTGCTTTTTATGTGAGGGACAGTTATCCGATCGTCCCCCAACATGGATCTATTGGGCCAACCCACTACTTCCCAAAAGTCCCTATCTATACCCCCTTGCTCATCTTTTGATAGGTCCAGCTCCAATGCAGTGAGCCTATCCTGGATTGATGCCAAGCTTTTCCTTTTTTGAGTTGAGATTTTGGCTGTCAATTCAGTCAGATCCCGAGAGAGCTGAGCAGACAATTCACAGTTTTTCCAAAGATTCCTCGATGGCATCTCTGCTTCAGACTGTATGAGCGGGTTTGCCGTTTCCATAGTGCCATCCAGGTCATTATGTGTATCCGTCATCACTTTGTTTGTAGCTGGTTCTAGAGGCTCCCCATGTTCAACCTTGTTGGGTGTATCCTCTCAAGTGGGAATAATTTTTCATGTCACTGAACGGGATCCACTGCCACCTCACACAAGAGTGGGGGCAGGGCACTCCCCATCAAGGGAACACTAATTCAAGGCTCTAGAGTATTCTCCTCCGGAGTAGACTTATAGGTTTGATCTAGTTCTAATATGTTGGACAGCAGCATGTTTTTTCCTTCCATGTTCGTTCCCACCACGCTCTGCTGATAGCCCCCTGGCCCCAGATACTCCTTGGATAGATCAACCACTAGAGAGTCAAGCTCCCCACTACTGGGACTGTCGCTTCTCCAAGGCCAGTGATCTCTGCTTTAATGCCAGTAAGTCAGAGATTCTATTAATTGGCACATCCGCTCCCTCCTTTCCTGTCTCTCTCTGGCTGGCCTCTTTTGGCCCTTTTCCTGCTCCTACCTGTAGGCTAAAAATCTCGGGGTCATCTTCACTCCACAATCTCCTTCTCTCCTCAGATCTCTGATGTCTCTAAGAAGTCACACTACCAGCTGCACCTCCTCAGAGGTATCCTTCCTTTCCTCTCCTTCCCCTAGAAGCCCACTGTCTCCAGAACTCTGGTTCTCTCTAGGCTGGAAAACTGCAATAGCCTCTTTCTAAATCTACCTGCATCTACTCTTCGCCCTCTGCAACTCATCCAGAAAAGGACTGCCGGACTTGTCCTTGATCTCAAGCCCAGGAATCATATCGCTCCAGGACTGAAATCTCTGCACTGGCTCCCAGTGGCTGCGAGGATTAAGTTCAAAACCCTCTTCATTGTCCACAAGGCCTTCTGGGGCTTGGGGCCTGAATACCTTCAACTCTCTCTTCCTAAATATCTTCCTTCTCGAGCTCTTCACTCATCCGCGTCCAACTCCCTCGGGGTCAGTCGCTTCTCCAAGCAACGAGTTGCTGGTAGATCTCTTTCTTCGGCTGGGGCCTCCCTCTGGAACAGCCTCCCTGCCTCTCTGAAAATTGGGGCAAACCCATCTCCGTAAGCATCTCAAGACCTTCCTGTCATGATCACTGCTTCCAAGGAGCCAGGATCAGCCCAACGTCCTTGGAAGCAGGCCCCTAACCCTGATCCTAGGCACCAGCCGGTCCCCACAGGGACCTTTTGGACCTTGTCCTGGCGCCGGTGGCACCAGGCTCATCAGAAGCCTCGGTCCCGGCACGGGAAGCGCCGGGCTCATCAGTGGTGTGAAGATGCTTGGGTGGACTTACCTGCGGCAGACCATGCTGCTGACTTGCCAGACTCTTAAAAGTCCTCGGTGAACTGGGACTACTTTTCTTACCTGGGTGGGGCAGCACCACTCCACTGGAACTCTTCTGGAAGCAGGAACTCTTTTCTTACCTAGGCGGGGCCGTGGAAGGAGACGCCTCATCACTCCAAGGCTATTTAAACCACACCCGATTGATGAAACGTGCTTCGCGTTATTCTGCATCAGCAGCAGAACGCTCACCGAGTCTGCTCCAGCTTTTCTTCTTTAGATCCTGAACCTGCAAGAATTATACTCACCATTCCGGTACCCGAGCAACATCAGCACCTGCAAAAGATCAGAAACAACAGGTTAGCAGAACGAACTTTCACACACAGTGTTTGCTTACCTGATCCATCGGCAGCGGCCGTGTCTCACGCTGCACCTTCGCCTGCAAAGACAAACAGCACTATTTTACTTACCGGCACGCCGTGCATTCCGGATTCTTCATGCTGCATCTGCACAAAGATAAACAGCATTATTCTACTTACGGCACGCTGTGCATTCCGGATTCTTCACGCTGCATCTTCACCTGCATAGACAACAGCACTCACCGGCACGTGGCGGATTCCGGATTTCTTCTTTCTGCATCGTCGCCTGCAAAGACAAAGAAAGAGACAGTAAGAGCGCTTGCCATACTTACTCAATTCCAGGCGCTTCACTGCCACGCATAAAAGACTATAAAGACTAAAGGTGTCCAGAAACTTACCGGTCGTGCAGACAACGACGGTACTCATCCTCTGAAGTCAAGAGGCTAACGTTTCACCAGTGAAGGAACTGGCAACGGCACCCTGCACTAGACGCAGATGGAGAGCCCAGCATTCACCTATCTAAGGTGAGCAACTTGACCTGGGAGGGGGGTTCAACAGACAAGCTGGGAGGAGAGAGATAGGGACATTCAACAACCCAGACCTTTAATCCCCATATTATTTCACCTGCAGAAACCTCACCCTTCGAGTTCGACACACAGTGCGGAGAGGTTCGACCCCAGAAGCCAACCGAATCCTGCACATCACGTTTCGTGTTACGGACACCTTCCTGCCAAGACCCGCGCCTCCGTGGGAATCAGGTGAGCGTTACAGAACGCGAAGCCCACCACTAAACTCCTACCCAGGCGCAATGGAAACTTCAGATACCGACCAACTAGCCCAGTTGCTTGGGGAATTAAGAGCAGAAGTACATGCAGCTCGCCAGGAAACGAGCTCTCTAAGAAGAGAACTGATAATTTCTAAGGAGCGAACAGAGGACCTTGCTAGGCAGTTGTTACAAACTCAGGCAGGACAGACACCTTTGCCCGTTCCGGGAGGGAGTTATCCTTCTGCATCAGCTTCAAATCCAGTGCAAATCAATCTGCCCGGTAATGTGCCCTTGGCTCCGCCCGAACGCTTTGCTGGTGATCCAAAGAAATTCGCAGTGTTCATCAACCAGTGCCGCCTGCATTTTTTATGTCGACCAGCTGCATTCCCAACGGACCAGGCCAAGGTAGCTTTCGTGCTTTCTTATCTCAGTGGCAGTGCTGCAGATTGGTCGATCCCTTTAGTCACCCGGGATGATCCGGTTTTACACGATTTTCAAGCCTTCCAGTCCAGCATGGAGAAACTGTTCGCAAGACATGCACAAGGGCAGGCCTTGGACAATGAACTTCTCTCATTACGACAGGGTAACCAAGACCTCTTGGCTTATATAGCCTCTTTCAATAGACTCATTGTGGAAACACAATGGCCCGAGGACAAGAGAATAACGCTTTTCTACAGAGGCCTGCGTGGAGAGCTCAAGGATGTGCTAGCGCAGGTTGTGAATCCTCCACAAGAATGTTCAGACTATATTGACTTAGTTGTCCAACTAGACCATAGACTACAGAACAGGAAGGCAGATCGTTCCAGATTTGATACCCGAGTGTTTTCCAAACCACAGACCTCGAATAAGGGAGCTGACACTGTGGAACCCATGCAAATAGGGGGCATGAGAGGACCTTTGACCCTGAAAGAGCGGGAAAGAAGAAGGCAGCTGCAATTATGCCTCTATTGCGGTAATTCAGGACACTTTCTTCGGGACTGTCCCGTGAAACCAGCTAAGAAGACTGTAGGAGCCGCTGATACCTGTACCACAAGTTCTGAGCAGGGAAACGACCTCGCCCGACAAGAGTAGAGGTCCTCTTGCCGAGCGTTAAGATCTGTCCCGTGACCTCGCATTTCGTGATACCCATGGTCCTCATTAGTCCTGAACGTCCTGATCGTTTGCATGCAATTGAAGCTTACATTGACAGCGGAGCAATCGGTAACTATGTGGACCATGAAATGGTATCAAGGATGAATCTACCCCTTGTCCCTAAGGCAGTAAAAGACGTCATCACTACGGTGGATGGCACGGAGATAGCCTCCGGACCAGTAACGCATGCCACCCAAGAAGTGACGCTGTTGAGTGATAATGGACACCGGGAGAGAATAGTGTTCGATGTAATCAAGGCCCCTCAGTTCCAGATCATTCTGGGAATCCCTTGGTTAGAGAAGCACAACCCTCAGATTGATTGGCGAGCAAAGACGGTTCAGTTTCCAGAGTGTTCTACCACTTGTTATCCTCGACCTGATGTTTCACTGGCGACAATCTCCTCTGAGGAGATTCTCAAATTGCCTCCCGAATACCAGGAGTTCCAAGACGTCTTCCAGAAGGATCAAGCTAACACCCTACCTCCTCATAGGTCTTACGACTGTCAAATAGATCTGATACCTGGAACAACTCCTCCTTGCAGCAGGATCTATGCCCTCACCGAGCCAGAGAAACTTCACCTCAGACAGTACCTGGACCAATACCTAGCTAACGGGTTTATCCGTCCTTCAAAATCTCCAGTTTCATCGGCTTTGTTCTTCGTTCCGAAAAAGGAAGGAGACCTTAGGACTTGCATAGATTACCGCGCCCTGAATCAGATCACTGTTAAAAACAGATACCCGTTACCTTTGATCCCTGAACTCCTGGACCAAGTCAAAGATGCCTGTATATACACAAAGCTGGATCTCAGAGGAGCCTACCACTTGGTACGGATCAAAGAGGGCGATGAATGGAAAACGGCCTTCCGCACCAAGTACGGGCTATTCGAATATCAAGTGATGCCCTTTGGACTGTGTAATTCTCCTGCTGCTTTCCAATATTTTATGAACGATGTCCTCAGAGAACTCATTGACGTATGTGTAGTTGTCTACATTGACGACATCCTCGTCTATTCATCATCTGAAGAAGAACATCAAAGACATGTTAAAAAGGTTCTCGAGAGATTGCGTCAACATAGTCTTTTTGCTAAGCTTGAGAAATGCGTCTTCAACGCAACGGAAGTCGAGTTCCTGGGATTCATACTGTCACCTAACGGAGTCCATATGGATTCAAAGAAAGTTGATGCAATTATCAAGTGGCCATCACCAACCTCTGTAAAAGGAGTTCAAAGCATGTTAGGATTCGCTAACTTTTACCGCAGATTAATTCCTGAATTTTCCCGGATAGTCCAGCCCATCACCGCTCTGTTGAAAAAGAACAAACGTTTTGAGTGGTCTTCTGAAGCGGAACAAGCTTTTCAAGATCTAAAAGCTAAATTCATTTCTGCACCTGTTTTAAAACACCCTCGCCCAGAACTACCTTACATCATGGAAACGGATGCTTCTAGTCTTGCTATGGGAGCAGTGTTATCACAAAGAGATTCGGTCACAAACCAACTACATCCGGTTGCCTTTTGGTCCCGCAAGTTTTCGCCTCCTGAGATCAACTATTCAATTACAGACAAGGAACTTTTGGCCATCAGATCGGCCTTTAAAGCCTGGCGGCATTATCTTCTAGGAGCCAGACACACAGTCACCGTAATGACTGACCACCGCAATTTACAATACCTAAAGACAGCCAAAGCTCAGTCTTCCAGACAACTTCGTTGGGCTCTGTTTCTAGCAGAATTTGACTTTCTAATTACTTATCGACCAGGCAGTAAGAACGGAAAAGCGGATGCCCTCTCCCGGATGGGAGTAGATGAACATTTGATCAATCCAGATCCAATACCCATAATCCCAGAACAAAGGATTTTGGGTTTGGTCAGCACTCAATCTTTTGAAGACATCAAGACCACGGTGAAATCGCTCCTAACTCCGACCGATTTGCAGGACTGGCAATTAAAGGGAAAAGATTTCTCAGTAGATCAAGACCTACCATATTTCCAAGGACGATTGCACTTGCCCTGTGAGAAACTACAAAAACAAGTAATCTCCGGTTATCATGATTCTCTAATGGAGGGGCACCCTGGCATTACCAAAACCATGGAAAAGATCAAAAGACATTTCTGGTGGCCATCGTGGAAAAGGGATATTAGAGACTTTGTAATCTCCTGCGGTGTGTGTGCCCAGAATAAAAGTCAAAAGCAAAGACCAGCCGGCCTATTACAGCCACTTGACATCCCTCCCTGTCCATGGCATACCCTGTCCATGGATTTTATCACGGACTTACCTCCATGCTTGGGATATACTACCATCTTAGTAGTCGTGGATCTATTCTCGAAAATGGCTCACTTCATACCCTTGAAGGGTCTGCCTTCAGCCTCAGTATTGGCCCGGGAATTCTTGGCAAACATTGTTCGCTTACACGGTTTTCCTTCGGTTTTAGTCTCCGATAGGGGAAGTCAATTCATCTCCCACTTCTGGCGCAGTTGCTGTCGTCTAGCCCAAGTTGATGTAAGACTTTCGACCAGTCACCATCCCCAAACTGACGGACAAACCGAAAGGACAAACCAGACACTAGAACAATATCTACGCTGCATGCTCCAACAAACAGAAAACCCCTGGAAGGACATTCTTTGGATCGCTGAATACGCGTACAACAATTCGACTCATTCTGGAACCGGGAAGACTCCCTTTTTCTTGTTATATGGACACCATCCTAGAACATCCAACCTGGATCCTCCTCAAGAAATTGAAGCACCTGCTGTGGATCACTTGCATTCGGAGATCACCTGTGCTTTTAAGGAAGCCACTGCCCATCTGCAAAGAGCTAAAGCTCAATTCAAAAAAGCAGCCGATCGGCACCGTAAAGAGGCCCCTCACTACGCTGTAGGAGATCAAGTCTGGTTATCCACTAAGCACCTGCCTTTAAAAGGACCCCGCACTTTCATCCCGAGATACCTTGGGCCCTACCTCATATCTGCCATAATTAATCCGGTGGCTGCCAAATTGGAATTACCTACGCATATGAAAATACACCCAGTATTCCATGTCTCCTTATTAAAACCAGTACAACCAGAAACCCGATTGACTGAACTCCCGGAACCCGTTTTGGTAGACGGAGAACTCGAATTTGAAGTGAAGAACATCCTAGACTCCAAAATTTCCAGGTCTAAATTATACTATCTGGTTGATTGGAAAGGATACGGTCCCCAGGAAAGGTCTTGGGAACCCTCAGAACACGTCCACGCACCTCGTCTGGTCAAGAGATTCCATCTGAATCACCCCGACAAGCCGAAGCCCCCGGAGAAGACACACTTAGGAGGGGCCTTGAGGGGGGATACTGTCATGATCACTGCTTCCAAGGAGCCAGGATCAGCCCAACGTCCTTGGAAGCAGGCCCCTAACCCTGATCCTAGGCACCAGCCGGTCCCCACAGGGACCTTTTGGACCTTGTCCTGGCGCCGGTGGCACCAGGCTCATCAGAAGCCTCGGTCCCGGCACGGGAAGCGCCGGGCTCATCAGTGGTGTGAAGATGCTTGGGTGGACTTACCTGCGGCAGACCATGCTGCTGACTTGCCAGACTCTTAAAAGTCCTTGGTGAACTGGGACTACTTTTCTTAACTGGGTGGGGCAGCACCACTCCACTGGAACTCTTCTGGAAGCAGGAACTCTTTTCTTACCTAGGCGGGGCCATGGAAGGAGACGCCTCATCACTCCAAGGCTATTTAAACCACACCCGATTGATGAAACGTGCTTCGCGTTATTCTGCATCAGCAGCAGAACACTCACCGAGTCTGCTCCAGCTTTTCTTCTTTAGATCCTGAACCTGCAAGAATTATACTCACCATTCCGGTACCCGAGCAACATCAGCACCTGCAAAAGATCAGAAACAACAGGTTAGCAGAACGAACTTTCACACACAGTGTTTGCTTACCTGATCCATCGGCAGCGGCCGTGTCTCACGCTGCACCTTCGCCTGCAAAGACAAACAGCACTATTTTACTTACCGGCACGCCGTGCATTCCGGATTCTTCACGCTGCATCTGCACAAAGATAAACAGCATTATTCTACTTACCGGCACGCTGTGCATTCCGGATTCTTCACGCTGCATCTTCACCTGCATAGACAACAGCACTCACCGGCACGTGGCGGATTCCGGATTTCTTCTTTCTGCATCGTCGCCTGCAAAGACAAAGAAAGAGACAGTAAGAGCGCTTGCCATACTTACTCAATTCCAGGCGCTTCACTGCCACGCATAAAAGACTATAAAGACTAAAGGTGTCCAGAAACTTACCGGTCGTGCAGACAACGACGGTACTCATCCTCTGAAGTCAAGAGGCTAACGTTTCACCAGTGAAGGAACTGGCAACGGCACCCTGCACTAGACGCAGATGGAGAGCCCAGCATTCACCTATCTAAGGTGAGCAAGTTGACCTGGGAGGGGGGTTCAACAGACAAGCTGGGAGGAGAGAGATAGGGACATTCAACAACCCAGACCTTTAATCCCCATATTATTTCACCTGCAGAAACCTCACCCTTCGGTTCGACACACAGTGCGGAGAGGTTCGACCCCAGAAGCCAACCGAATCCTGCACATCACGTTTCGTGTTACGGACACCTTCCTGCCAAGACCCGCGCCTCCGTGGGAATCAGGTGAGCGTTACACTTCCTATTTGCTTCTGCTTTCTCTCCTCCTCTCCCCTGCTGATCTCCTGGCTAAAACTGAAACTGCACTGGTCACCTGGCTACCCTCTGCTCTTGGGCCCAGGTCCCCTTCCCGCCAGTTGCACACCTGCACTGCCCCCCTGGAGTCCCTTGCACTCTGGGTCTGTTTCTTTATCCATACAGCCCCCTACCAGCACTTGATACCTGACGTCTACACTTACCCTTGTACCTGCCACCAGCTGGCTGCACTTCTTATTTATTGTTCCTATTTATTGATTCTATTTATTTACTGATATCCTATGTGTTGGGGGCTGCCTCCGGTCTCCGGGGCAGCCCTCTGATGCCGTTGGGATCACGTCGGCGGACAGCCAGTGTGCCTTGGGCAGGGAGGCACCCTGCGGCGCCCGGTGTCACCGGGCGCAGGATCCGAAGTGAGGGGGTGGCACCCCCTGGTTCCCAGCGGTCGCAGCTCCGATGGCACTCGGGCCGCGCCGCACCCACAAGGCCACAACCACGTGGCAGGCCCACACACACAGTAATCACAGACACGAGTTGCCACTTCCTGGGGCTCTGCTGCTCTGCCCTCGCAGCGCCAGCAGAGCCCCTTTTATTAACTGGGCACGTGAGCGTCATGACACAGTCACGGCGCTCACGTTGCCCACAACAACTAGACCCCCACACAACATCCCTCCTTTATTATAAACAAACAAAAACCAACGACTCCCCACCGCAAACATTTGGTGCATTCCAGTCCGCGCACCAGCTAACAGCTACTCCAACCCAAACATTTTTTCTTTGGACACCGCAAGACAAAACAGGTGTGCTCCAGTCCCCACACCATGGGGCCCCATGACGGGGTCCTCCCACTCAGAAGATTCCGGGATCAAACTGTCCCTCGGCGCCGCTGCAGGACAAGAAGAATACATTCTCTTCGTACTCCTCCCCCACATCATACGGTGCTTCTCGGGGACTCTCCCCCACCTGGACCGCCGCCACTTTGGGGGTCCGTCTCCCCTTCACCTCACTCCCCCCTGACGCCCCCATCATGCCGGCTGGGGCTGGAGCGAGACACACTCGTGCGAAGTGGTCTCCTCTCCCGCACCTTCCACAGATTTGTCCCATCGCCGGGCAGTCCTGCGTGTGAGGCAGATCCCACCCACACTGTTGACATATTGTGGCATTGGGGTCTCTCTTCGGCCAGTCTCCCCTCCTCATCACTCTTCCTCCAGGCCACCTGCTGACAGCCGCCACCTCCTCAACCTTCACTCGCTGCGAGGGGACCTCCATCTTTAGCTGGTTTCTGGAGGAGTCCATGACTGAGGCCCGCACCTCCGCCAGTTCCTGGGCCCGGCCAAGCTCCAGTATTCGATCAAGGGTCAGCGCTGGGTCCCTCAGAACCTGCTTGCGCAGTTTGGTGGAGCTGCAGCCATAGATGATTTGCGCCCGGATCTCATCCTCCTCGAAGTTCCCCAGGTCACAGCCCAGTGCAATGCCGCGCAGCTTCCCGTGGAATGCATCAAGGCTTTTCCCTTCCTCCTGCTTCGCACACCTCATCCGGAACCTCTCATAGTCCCTGTTGACCATGGGTCTGAAGTATTCGTTCAGGGCTGCGACGGCTGCACCGTACGATTGATTTTGGGGCTTTGGTGTCTTGAACAGTCTCTGGACAGCCAGCCTGGCAGAGTATAGGAGTGTTGGGCGTTTGGCGGCGTCTTTGATCTCCATTGCCTCGAAGTACAACTCCAGGTTCTCCACCCAGGCCATCACCGGGCCCCCAGGCTTGCCGGCGCACCGAGGACGTCAAAATGGGGTATTGGTGCCAGCTGACCCCTACGTACCCCTTCATCGTCCGACATGCTGTTGGCAGGTGAGGACGTCATCCGCCAATCACCAGTGTTGGTGTGCGCTTGCCGTTGCCAGGCTCAGGTAGCTGTCGATGGGTGCCTGCCGTTCTCCCTGCCCAGGGGCGCACAAGCACTCCAGGTGGAGCCGCAACCCCAGGGCTTGACACCGGTTTGGCCTGTGGGGGCACTGCCCGTTTCCCGGTGACCACACCCTTGTTTAAGGGCCTTCCTCTTCTGGAACCCTAGAGGGCGCACAAGCACTCCGGGTGGAGCCGCTACATTCGGGCGTGGCACAAATGCGGCCTGTGGAGGGGTTATTGTCCCCTTTTCTTCCTTGCGAGGAAAGGAAACCTTTTTTTCTTTTTCTTTTTTTTTTTTAAACTAAGGTTTTCACCCGTGGCAGCCCGGGTGTTCAGCGGGTGTTCTCCCCGCTCCGTGCCGCGTCGCCGCGGGTCGGAGCACCAGGCCCCGCCTCCTCACGACTGGAGGGCCGCTCCGTGCGTCCTTACACGGCCGCCGACTGCGGCCGTGTGCGCGGGTCCGCGACTTCGCCCGCCGCAAGCACCAGCTGGCGGGTGCGACTTCCTTGTCGCCAGTGTTGGGGGCTGCCTCCGGTCTCCGGGGCAGCCCTCTGATGCCGTCGGGATCACCCGACGGCGGGGTGCACGTCGGCGGACAGCCGGCGTGCCTTGGGCAGGGAGGCACCCTGCGGCGTCCGGTGTCTCCGGGCGCAGGATCCGAAGTGAGGGGGTAGCACCCCCTGGTTCCCAGCGGTCGCGGCACCGATGGCACTCGGGCCGCGCCCCCCACACAAGGCCACAACCACGTGGCAGGCCCACACACACAGTAATCACAGACACGAGTTGCCACTTCCTGGGGCTCTGCTGCTTTGCCCTCGCAGCGCCAACAGAGCCCCTTTTATTAACTGGGCTCGTGAGCGTCATGACAGTCACAGCGCTCACGTTGCCCACAACAACTAGACCCCCACACAACACTATGTACTGCACTTCTCCTTGCCCTCACACTTTTCCCCTTCCCCACCTCCCCTGCACTTGTGCGATCTCAATGTCACCTGGCCTAGTATGGTCTTTGGCTCTGTCTTCCCTCTGTTCCCCTCCCTTGCCTCATGGCGCCTTGAAACACTTGCGTATAGGAGCATTATAAATGCCATATCATTAGCGGTCCATTTATTGCCGTTTGTAGCCATGTTCTCGTTCTGGATTCACTGTTTCCTTGCGGCATAGATGCGGGGCTCTTAGTCGGTGGCATCAGTGAGAGGCCGACTAATGATTTTTTTAGCTATCCAAAGTAGCTATACTCCATACACCGTCCTCCCTAAGCTCTCAGGTTAGCATTAATTTGGCCAGCAACCCAGTCGGTAATCACGCGCCAGGCCGTAGCCAGCTGCCCACCTTACACCAAACACTTAGCGAAGACGATTCGCGTGGAGGGCAGCTTAATAAAATGACGCCTCCTGACGTTCTTAAAGGTGCAGACACCGGCCCCAGCGACTTCTTCAGTTTCTTTCTTTATTCCGACAATAGACCATGCAATGTTCTTCCAGTGGTGTATAAACACGGCAACCAGCACGGAAAGGAGCATTTCAGTGAGAATCAGGTCACAATGCAGCAGAATGCAGCAGAATCACACCAAACACTCAGCGAAGACACTTCCACGCGTTATACAGGTGGTTCGATTCTTTCTTGTTGCAGTGTCCCTTAGTAGTCCTGAGATAATCCACTCCTGTCAACAAAATGAGCGTGTGCATTGTTAAATTACACATACTTGCGCTCATTCCTATTGCATTGCTGTCATGTCACTCGTATTTCTAAAATCACGCGTCTACCTTGTTTAGCCATGTCCCTTTTCTTTCTTGTCAGTCCCCTTGCGTCGGCACTCGTAATAGCATTGCGAGCAGCCGCCATCTCCTAATGTTTACGATCGTTTACATGGCAATCACGCCACGACAACATTTCTTAGGTAGTGCCTGAACGAGTGGCTGCTATACTATGGGAAACAGCATTATGAGTTGCAATGCTTGCGTTAAGTGTGCCCAACTTCTTCATTTTGTTTCCATATTGCATCCCACAACCTGACATTCACTTTTGTCCACTTTATTTTTGGATATTGAAGTTCCCTAAAAATCAGTTCATCTTTAGTTATATTTGGTGCACCCAAAAATCTATTTTACCATTTTACCTCCAAGCCTAAATGTGTTCTCATTTGATTTGATATTTATGTCACCTGCTAGTCCACGCATCTTTGGTTGTAAATGTTGTAGATTGTTTTCGCAATTAAGTTGGCATTTATGCCATTGTTCGCAACACTCCATTAGTAATTATATTAACTTAAATGATATTTACCTTCTCAATTAAATAGGCATTTTTGCCAAGGTTCGCAAAGCTCCATTAGTGCCTATATTAACTCTGCTGATTGTTTCGTCTGCCCTATCAATAAAATAGGTGAATAATCCCATCAACAAACCTAATCTTCACCACTTGTGGTAACTGACGGTCTTATATTTACAGAGTAACGCCAGCCTATATGTTACTCATAGATAAATGATCACCTATTCGTTAGCCTCTCCTTTACAGAAATGAGGCCAACTCGTTGTCTTTGTTCAAACCAATCTCCTTTGCTCGTAATTTACATATTAGCCTAGCCTCAGCTTGTCCTAACATTTTCACTTCGTCACCTCCTCTCTTACCTATTTTGATCTTTTTTAGACCTATAAATCTAATATCTTTCTTATTTTCCAACAGATGAAAGGCCTGACAGTGGTATGCTAAAGGAAACTTAGGATCTTGACTCCCAATAGTCCCAAGGTGCTCCATTATTCTAGTTCTTAGTTCCCTTTTCGTACTCCCTATATGCATAGGGAGTACGAAAAGGGGTATAGATCTGATTGCAGACACATATAATTGCGTATACAAGAAGTTTTGATTTGCCGTTTATGTTGTCTAAAATTCGAATTTTCATCCCTTTCCCCATCAGTGAATGTTTCAGAATTGACGTGTGCGTATCTGCACATAGTACATACTCCACATTTTTTAAAACCTTTTTTCCTGGGTTGTAACCATGTTCAGACTTGTTTAGATGGTTTGTCTGCTAGTAGTGATGGACTTAAACTGTTCCTCAGAGTTTTAGCATTTTTAAAGATCAATCTCGGTTTCCCATCTAAATGTTCTTGCAAGTGTGTGTCCAACCTGAGTAGATACCAATGTTTCTTCAATATTTGCCGCATTTGATAGTGGTTACTACAGTATTTTGTCACAAAGTTCATTTTGTAGTTGTCTTCCCTCAAATGTGTCTTCCTCTGATGCAGTGTCTCACTTCTTGGCAAATCAAGTGCCTTTTCTTTTGCTGTCTTGATGTTCTTAAATGAGTACCCTCTTTGCTGATATCTCTTGGTTAATAGGTCACATTCGTTATCAAAGTCTGTTTGCTCTTCACAGTTTCGGCAAATGATTTTAAAGCTATGTTTTAATGAATTTATATATGTGCTATTGATTCTTGATTGATGTAATTGGATACATTATAGAGATTGTAATGTATTTTAGAATGTTTGTATAGAAGGTTTTTTTCTTTACCAACTCACAATTAAAAAAACAAAAATACAACTACAAAAAAATAAAATGTGTTGTTCGTTTTAGTAGACTATTTTTCTACTTTGTGGTTGTTTATTTGTCTGTTTTTGTCTTTGCCTGTCTGGGGGATTTTCCTATGTTTTTATACCAATGTTTTGCTTTTTGCATCTGGAATATATTTCCTACTCACCTCTGTGTCTTCTTAAAGGTCCTTTTCACTTCCTGGATATCACTGTTAAAAGGCTGCCTTATTGCCAACCCCATTTATTTATTACTCTCCAGAATCTTCAGATTACCTATAATAAAGCTAGGATAGGCCCCTGGGTTTAGATGCTCTTGCTTAGTCATTACATCTATAGATCCCATGATGTTATGGATTGCTACGTTGAACCTCTCAAAAGTTTCCAGGGACCAGGTAAATTTATTTTTACCTCTGGCTACACATAGATTACCAGAGAGACAGACTCTGCTTTCTAATGGGCCATGCATAAACAATGCACAGAGGCGTTTATGGCCACTGGGCGCACCGTCTTCTATCCTATGTGCAACAAGGTCTTAGAACATCCTCGCTGCAGTAACTATAAAATCTATATGAGAAGATACATTGCTTCTCTACCACGTGGATTCATCTAGTGTCTTGCTGATAAATTATTAGACAAGCAATGTAGATTCCACTATTTAAAGAATTGTATTCATTTTACTCCATGAGGGGAAAACCTTTTCCTTTGATGGCTTGGGGTGTTGGATGAACCAAAACCATCCTACCGGGGATAGTCACAATCTACTTTGAAATACCCCACTACCAGCACTTTGCACGAATGTTTTTTTAATCCAAGATAGAAAAATCTCCCTCATGTGAGTGAGTACGACGTGCATGGTAGAATCTCAAAATTGCAATATATATTTATCAGAAGTATTTATTTGCCTCCTATTCTCTATTCATATGCACAGCTAAAACCCCAGCACACGTGTTGCTCCAAACATGAGAGCTGAAGCATCGGTTTGAACATACAGCTGTCAATATACTACCCTTTGGCCTTCCTTTGGAACCCTTATCAGCCTTTTGGGTATGTACAATGTAGCCATCTAAAATACTTCACTCAACAAAAAGGTTTCTTTAAAACCTAGGACGTCATACTCATTCAGCATGTTATACATCCCATCCTGATTCTTCAAAAGATTGACCAAGAGCAAATGTTAAAAACCAGGACTCGTAAATTTTTCGTTCTGCCCACCTCCCGCCAGACTGCTGGCCGGCAAGGATCAGTCGTCTATATTCGATTGTCAATAGGCTCATTGGCTGACATGGAAACAGTTTGGCAGGCATTTCCTCCTGGTGTACAGGAGATTATAAGGGGGCTGGATTTACTAAATAAATCAACAGGAAAGATGTTCATATAAAAATCAAAACCACGCATTGTCAAATCGTCCAATGACGATAATAGACACTTTCTGACTAATCTTGATAGAAGGGTTAATGCAAACAAGTTCAATTGAGCTTCATTGAAAAAGTAAACTAAAGCGATGTTTCTCGAGTTCAAAATTTTGCGATGGGAAATATCTTTAGAGATCATTAAAATAGTTTGGCGATTGAGGTAAAGGCTGTCTTCTCTTGGAAACATATATTCCAAAACGTGCCATATTGCTTCACTCCAACAGATGCTTTCAGGACTTTCTGTTAAGCGACCACTTCGCTGAAATGTTTGCATGTAAACCTCTCTGCTGCCTTGCTTGAGACTTAAAAGTCCATCCACAGGTGTGAATCTGGCTAATACTACCGGTCCTTGGTCCCTTTGGTTGCTTGTTGCCTTTCAGGGCTTTCTGTCTTGTAACTACTACACTGGGGTTTACGTCTATGGGCCTCTCTACTAGCTTTCCATTATTGAGACTGTAATGGCCACTCCTTACTATGGATTCGTTCTTGTATTGCTGGGCTCTTTGATTGTCTCTCGTGCCCTCTTTCCTTTTTTCAGGTGGTCCTGCCGATCAAGGCTATTATTCTGCCTTTTCTTTTCTGCAATGACGCCCTATGTCTCTTGATGTTATGAACTGAATTGCTCGAGAGCTGGTCTGAGGAGAGATCACTATTCTTCCAGCAAGCTCTTCGTGTCTCTCAAATTACTGAGTGGCCATGTCGCATACATGTAGACTTCCCTTCTTTTTTTTTATATGGGAGCCACAGGTATTTTCTTATTTTTGTTAATGTTTTCCTGGACTGGGTCCTTTTCCTCCATTCCTGTATTATTGGTTTAACTAATGGTGTGTATACATTTTTGGAAGGAGCCCTGTTTCTTTTTTGGAAAATGTTTGATTTTTGGTTTTCTTTGGTGGATCTTGGTGATACCTTTTCTTTCGCTTTTTGTTATTATTTGACCTCTCATTCCTTCTATTTCGCAAGTTGTATTAGGGATTAATTCAAGTGACAGACCGGAATGTTATTTCCAAATGGGATCAGAGGGGGCGATATCTTGTGTCTCCTGATAGGGGTAGTTATTTCTACCAGATCTGCCCGGCTATTAATACGTTTGTGTTCTAGGTCAACATATATTATTGAACCCAACCTTGCACATTCTGCCTGGAAAGATACAGAGGGCGGTGTGTCATGAACAAACATTCCTCGGATAGCACTAAAGGTGACAGGGGACGAACCGCTGGCTGCGTGCTTGAGACAATAGGAGAATGACCCTGGGTTCACAGCCCACAATCCTGGTCCTGGGGATTCAGAGCACCATTTTTAAAAGCAATTAATTGATTACAGCATTTATTTAAATCTTCGCGGTCAGTCATAATGGTGGGTAGGGAGTCCTGGATTTCAGTAACTTTAGTCATTTTTACCGTATCTTTGTTCAACTAGGGATGATAGGTTATGCTGCATCTCTGTTGCAAGTGACCAGGTTTACCATCTCAAACCCGTGACCCCCCGTCATGGAGCACACACTCAGACATGCTTACAGTCCGGGCTCCACAGTCGCTCTGAAGTGGCCGTAGAATGCCCCGTTTATTTAAAGCACATGCAACTGTGTTGCGTCACACCACCGCATGTGTGTGCCCTTAAAGGGGCAGTCACCACACTCCTCCTTTTTCATATCAAACAACAAAAGAGGTAAACTACAAACACTTCAAAACATTACACTGTACCCAAACTGAATACTGCTTTAATCACATTCCACCTAGTCCCAAAAGTCAATTGTCAGTCCATGGGATGGCCGACTAGCTGAAGGGCCCAAAACATAGTCATTAAGATGGGCAGGCTTCTCCCTCCCGACCCTTTGGGGATACCTCCTGCCTGCCTGCCGGATCAAGCACTCCTCACCTGTATGCCCCCGACCCAGGGGAACTCAGTGGATGGGCCAGGCCACCGGCCTCGTCCGGTACATCACCACAGTCTCTTCTTACGCCTGGTCTCTCCAACCTTCTTGAAGAAGCTAGCGATGCCGTGACAGTGGCAATCCGGTCTGAAGCAGTCACCATTGAGCTGTGCACCCCCACCACCTCCATTGGACCAGGCTCATAAACTAGTGACAGCTGCTTGCCTTGAGGGTGCCAGTTCTTCACAAGTACTTAATCTCCCAGAGCTAGCTGCTGGGACCCGGAGTCCTCTACTCATATTCTCTCCCTCTGTTCTGAGTCTCCTCTCATGTTCTGCCTGAGAATTGTCAATGACAGCTGGTCCACGCTCCCGTACTTCAGGTATCAGACCGCTCGGACATCGCCGAAACATTGCCTCTACCGGTGCCACTCCAGTGGATGTATGCGGGGTGGCTCTGTATTCCCTCAGGAATTGATACAGGGCCCGCTGCAGGAAGTGTCCTTGGTTGTGGGCGATGCAAAATACTTTGTTTCATGTTCTTATAGAACTTTCCGCTTCGCTGTTTGCACTGGGCCCTACAGGTGTGATCTTTCGATGTTGTATCCCATAAACCCCATCAGCTCGGCGAAACTATCCCCCTGGAATGATGGTCCATTGTCGGAACACAGGGTCTGAAGCAGGCCATGGGTGGCAATGATCTTCTCTAGAGCCACAGCCATCTTGTCAAAAGAGATGGAGTCGATAAACTCAACCTAAGGATACCACAACCATTTGTCGACGACCACCAGGAAGTGAGTGTCACGGCCTGTGGACCTGATGTCAGCATGAACATTCTCCCAGGGCCTTGTTCCCCGTGGCATGGTCTCGATCAGGGGCTCCTTCTGTGCTGGGCCCGCCATCTGGCACCACACACAGGTTTATACAAACTACTCCACCCATCTCTCAAGGTCCGGGAACCATACCTTTGTCATAGACAGGCCTTGGTTTTGGCAATGCCTTGATGGCCCTGGTGTGCCAACTCTATGACTTGGGGGACCTTGCATCTTGGTATTACTATGCAGGAGGAGGAGTACCCAACTCCACGAATGCCAGTTCATCCTTGACCCTCCACAGTTGTTCCAGCGCTGATCTTGCCTCCTGGGTTCTCTGGGCCATCGTGTCGTCCTCCATAACGCTTTCTGAAAGACCGCCTTTAGGATGGTGAATGTTAGGCAGAATCCTGTGCAGTTCCCTTAGGGAGCAGTGCAGAAGATTAGGACTACAGGTGAGAGCAATAAATCTCCTTTGGTACCAGTCTGTACCACAAAGATTTAGTTGGTAGCTGTGGCTGAGCAGTCAGACTTATCTCAAGAGGGAGATGAGCAGTATTCAGGGTTTACACAATAGGCCTTCAGTACTATGGAACAAGGAAACACTGACCAAAGCTTTGTAGTAAAAGAATATATATATTGATTTTATACACTTCTCGGTAAACACATCTATCACAGTTCTTAAAGCAAGTTAAATTCGGTCAAAGAAAGTATACACAACTCCCTAGTTAAATTGTAGACAAGTTTGAGCAAGAGTGAAAACTGAGCAAAACGGCACAGTGTGCCCCAAACACAAATGGCACTCTAGCAATTTCTCACAAGGGAGGGAAAGCACAAGTTATACAGAAATATCTTCTTACACACCCTAGCAACTCTTTCCATAAGTTTGTGAACCAGTTTAAGCAAGGCAGTGCATCAGTATAGAAAATACTTAAATAAAAACTGAGCAAAATGGCATTTCACAAGGTTTAAAAGTGGGAAGGAAAGGGTGGTTATAAGAAGTAGGTGCACCAACACATTTCTAGTTCAGAAGCAATCTAGAGAAGGCAGTTCTAACATATTTAGCCAGAGTCAGTAGGCCTGTGCCAGTCAGTGGTACAGGGCAAGGGCCCAGGAGCAAAATGTTCTTGTAGCTGCAGTCAAGTCTTTGGTTAAGGATTTGAAAAGGTGGATGCAGAAGTTGAAAGACAATGTTAAGAGAGAGGGGCAGCCAGCCCAACAGGTAGGTAAAGGATGTAAAACACCTTTAGCACTACCACGTAGAAAGGGCGGCCTGGCGGAACAATGTACCTTATGAATGAAGAAGTAGCTCCTGTAGTGGCGGTTATTCATGGTAGTTCCTGCAGTTCGGAGGTTCTAGCAGAGGAAGAGAGGCTCTCATTGTGGAGGAAGGTTCGAGTTACTGCACTACCCAGGGATGAAACCAGCCGCGGTGCTGCCCGACGAATAAAAGGTTCACTCCTTTAAATCGCGGTCCGGGTGGACTGGTGCCTAGCTATCCGGTCTCCAAGTACGGGGTACTGGCGATTCGACCAAGGCAGGTCCGGGAAGGCAATTGGCAAACTGGTTGGCCCCACCAGCTCAAGGGAAGAAGGCTCTTGCAGATGAAGATCTTCTCTCGTCGTGTGGAGAAAAGTAGATGAGAGACGCTGCAGCAGGGCTTCACCAGGGGTTCAGTCGTTGCAGATGTCTTTGGCTTCTCTCCTCTTCGGCTTCTTAGTTCCAGTGGCGACGTCTTGCTCTTCCAGTCCTCAGGACCCTGCTTTTATGCAAAAAGATCCCCATTCATACAGCCTAGCTGTCAAGCACACAGTGACGTGGTCATCTTGGCGGGAGACCCTCCAGCCTATCAGGATAGAGTGTGACATGGATTGCTGAGGCAACCCTGTCCAGGGGTCCTACTCCCCCCTCCCACACAATGGACCCACACCAGACTCAGTGGCGCCGAAAGGAGGGCTTCTCGGCAGAAGCCCGCCAAAAGGACGAACAAAGGATCCCCGACCTGGGTTAGGAGTTTAGAGAAAGACACAAGAAAGAAGTTATATTAAAGTTCTGGCAAATAAAACCTACCGGAGTAAAGGTAATATTAAAATACATCCGCGGTATGTTAGAGGCTGTCAGAAAATGTGGTAGCCTCGAACAATGGGAAAATCCCATAGGAAAATATTTGCGGTTGAATATTTTCGGTAGTAACCGCTGCCACCAGCCAGAAACTTTTGAGAGAAGGACTGTACGGTACTGTCAGCGTTGCCGCCCCTGTTCATGGTTTGAGCAGAATCACCCTCCTCCTCACCTGAATCCGAGTCCTCTTGCTGTAACTTCTGTAGTCTTCCTTCCCATATGCTCCTTTTTTTTATTTACAGATGTGGCCTGTCACGGAATGAAGCCACTGTGGGAGTTGAAGACAACAACCCAGGGGCCCCTTTCGGGAACAGCCGGAACAGGGGAAAAAGCCCTTACGCATAAAAAACCCCTTTGTAGAATGTAGATCGGTCTCGGATGATGCAACAGGGGAGACCGGGTCACTGGAAACCGCTGTTTAAAAAGGTAGCCAAGGGCGGAGTGGAAAGCGAGGGATGAACGGAAATTGGAGCAAAAACTGGGAGGAGGTATAACAAAAAGGTAGGTAAATAGAGCGAAAGCAGAGGGGGATGGCCGGAGCGCCAGGGGACAAAATAACAAGGCAATAAACAATGTAAGCTAGGAACGAAAGAGCGGAAGGAGAAGGAAGTGAAGAAGGGGAGCGGACAGAAAGAAGAAAGCCGCCGAAGCGGGAAAAAGGGGAGGAGGATACAAAGCAGTGTACCGTGTGTACTGAAGCAGAGAAACTAAGCGATGCCTCCCAAAGAGGAAAGACGGAACGCCAAGCCAAGGGTTGCATCGCACTGTCCGCCGGAAGGGGAGGGGAGGTAAACCTGCCGGCGGACAATGTCGGAACAACTAGACCGCTCAACGTGGTTCTGAGAATTAAACAGTACTGCCATGGTTGTTCAAACGCCAGCGGTTCCAGAGACGTCTGCCGACTCGGAACATGACAGGTACCCTCTCGAAAATGAACATGAGGGAAAAACTATTAACCCTTCCCAGTACTTCCATAGTAAGATGGGTTGTACTCGTTTAGTTCACAAAAATTGACTAGTAAAGTCAATGGGGACTTTACATGCCCTGGGTGATAGTAGTCAGTCCCAGGGTATGGAGTCTATGTTTGGGGGTTGCTACGACACCCCTGTGTCACTGCACGGAGGGTGCTGTGTAACACATGTGAATAAAGATAGTTTCTATGGAGGTGGGAGGAACCCCATAGACATTAAACACAAAAATAGCCTAGAACACACATAGCAAAGATGCCTAAGAGTGGGAAAAAGAGTCTCACTCTTAGCAGGAGAAAAAAACAAACCCTTCAAATCCAGAAAAGCTGCTGGGGGACTCTATAGGTAAGGGAAATTAGCCATAACATGAGCATTCTCCTGAAACACAGTGAAACACTCATCCTCAGCTGTCACATTGCCTCTTTCTTGATTAGGAGCCTCAGGGGGCCGACCTGGATGCTAGGTTCCAGATGAACCGGCCACAGTAAGTGACCACCCCCAAAAAACATCGGTTCTCGGACACATTCTCTGGGAGCTTTGTACCATGTCTTTGACCTTACGGGCATCAGGTGATACTCCCCACTCCTTAAATCCGAAGAATTCAATGGTTTTCTGGAGGAACTCACACTGTCCTTATGCAGAGTTAGTCCGAGTGCCTGCAGTTCTCCAGGGTCTTCACTAGCCTCTGCTTGTGCTCTGCCAATGTCTTCGCTAACACCAGGATGTTGTCACTGATGTTGAGGACTCCATCCAAGTCAGCCAGGGCCACACAAATGATATTCTGGAATACCTCTGCCACGTATGACACTCCGAAACTCAGGCGTTTGTATCGATAGAGGCCTTGATGTGTAATAAAGGTGGTTATGTACCATGAATCCAATGCAACATCACTTGATGGTACCCCGCCCGAAGGTCAGGTTTTGAAAAGCATTGCGCCCCTTGCAGTTCTGCAATGATGTCATCAATCGTAGGAGTGATGTGTCTTTCGTGCTTAATGCCCTTATTGGGAGCCTCATGTCCACCCAAATTTACACCAAGTCAGGTGGCTTGGGCTTCCTTTCAATAACAATTGGAGACACCCATGGGGTTGGGCCATCTACTTTCTCAATTATATCTAGTGCCACCAAACTGTCCAGCTCTTTGTCAACGAGATCCCGCAGATGAAATGGGGCTTGGCAGTGTTTGAGAGCAATTGGTTGCATCAATTCGTCAATATGCCGCCTCACTATGTCACCAGCCATGCGGCCTATTCCCTCAAAGCTAGCAGCCCCTGCACGTCTTCCACATACACTGTGTATGCAAAGCTCACAATGCAGAGTGCTTCCTCTGCCACACAACTCAGGAGGGTATTGCTGCTGATTCTTGTCATGTAAAACTGGGCCTTGATGGATGACCCTCCATGCTTGACATTGTCCACAAACGCCCCCAGCCAATGGAATCGGCAGCTCGCCACCAAAGGTAATTATGCGCGTCCTCAGCTTCTGTAATTCGGGCGGCACAACCATGGCGTTGTAGTGCACCCCGGCCACCACATTAACTCGCGCCCCTGTTTCCACCAGCTCCGGCACTGTTGATCCGTTGACTTTCACGAGGCACCATAGCTCTCTTCTGGTAGTGGCACGCGACGCACTGACGCTCGAGACAAAAAGAAATGTCTCCTCCTCTTCTTCCTCTACCTCCTCGGGAGGTGCACCATCCTCCCCATGGTTTACCTGGGAGACATTGGGCGGGCACTGCGGCCTAAAAGATCCTGCCCCCACAGTGCCCTCTGGTACTACCACCGGCAACGGAGCCCTGCACATGCGGTCATAATGGTGAATTCTTGAAGCACGCACCTCCGACACCTCCTGGCAGCGTCCGAGCTCCATTATGTGAGGCAGCGTGAGTCCAGGTTCTCGGAACGCCTGTCTGCGCAGTTTGCCAGAAGAACATCCCTGTATGGGTTGGTTTCTAATCATTGTATCAGGATTTTCCCAGGCGCATAACAGGGACATCTGGTGCAGCTGTCCATAGAAACTGTCCATGGACTCATCGTCTTTCTGTCTGGCACTGCACATCGCAAAGCGCTCATATTCTGCGTTGGCAAGCAGAATAAAGTGCTTGTGCAGTGCAATTTTGGCTGCCATGTACGTTTTGTCAACAGGTGTCAGGACTAAAAGACTTCATGAACCGCCAGTCCCGCTGAGTAAAGAAGTGGGCCCACTTTGCTGTCCTCAGTCTCCCCAGTGACTCGGAACTACATGTTGAGCCTATCAATCCAGAGTCTCCATCTTGGTCCAAGACTTGACGGGGCCCCTGAGATATCAAACTCTGGCAATGGTATGGGCGCCCCCAGCTGTCTTGGCACACATGCCGCCGCTGATGCAGCTGGTCCTGGGGCTCCTGCACTGGCACCGTGGTCATTCATGATAGTGAGCGCACAGGCACCCATCCAGATCACTGGGGCCGCAAATCACTGGTGGCTTCCTCCAGGCAAACTGCGCCAAGATATTGAGTGTGACGATGTTGCCTAGACACACCCCTTGCAGTCACTTCTGATGATTCATCTGCACCAGCACACAGTCAACAAATGCCCTGCTTGGCACCCTGTCCAAACTGTCCAAAAATTGGGCATATAGCCACTTGCCACTATATATCACCCAAGGGCCTACCAACAGCAGCCCTTTCCACCAATGTCCAAACAACCAGGAATAATGTAATTGTACTCCTGGTACAAGGATAGGATGTCCAGAAATTGAGCGGGGTGGGCATAGGGGTATTGTGCGATTTGACCTTATCCAAACGGTTGCATGTACAAAAAGTCCTAAAAATGCTACCACCAAAGGTTCGAACAACAAAAGTTTGAACCTTTGATGGTAGCATTGTAGTTAAGTTTTAACAAAACAAAAAAATGTGGGCTGCGTGGGTGTGCCTCGCAACACCCCACTCACCACACTCTAAAGTATAGTGAGCAGGGTGTTGCTGGGGACACCCCTGCAGCCCCCGTTTTTTTTAGTTTTTTGCTTTTTTTCGTGAGCTGCAGAGGTGTCCCCCGCAACACCCCGCTAACTATACTGTAGAGTATAGTGAGCGAGGATTGCGGGCGAAACCCCTGCAGCCCCCGTAAAAAAAAGAAAAGGACCCTGCAGCGCCGGTTCACGATCACGGAAGTGAAAGGGAACTGGCGCACAGGGACTCAGCGTGAATAAAAAGGTAAGTAGGATATGTTTATGTAGGGGTGTGGGTTTGTTGAGGTTGTGGGTGGGGCGTGTGTCGTGGGTGTGTTGCGGGTGTGGGTGGGGGTATGGGTATGTAGGGGTTGTGTATGTGTGCTCGGATGGGAAATGTGTGAACTTTTGGTGGTTCGCACATTTCTCATGCAAACTTTCTGGCCGTGGGACAATCAGCCGCGGTCGGGTCACGTAGATCCGGGCCCAGGGGACAAGAACAATGGACTGTAGGCCTCCTACAGCTCCTCACCTCTCACTCAATGCTTTAAAGTGTGTAAAAACACTCCAGAATGCAGGATGCGCAGCACATTGCTGTCCCCTGTATAGGGGTTCAACAAATTGCATGTGGGGTTGCACGAGCACTCCTAGTAGGAGCTGCAACCCACCCCACCCCGTGCACAAAATGGCAGCTCCCCGTGTGGAAACTGCCAGCTCTGCCGCATAAAAACGGGAGAAAAATGCCTCCACATTTCTCACTGCCTGCGCCCGGGTCTGTGTCAGCTTACTACCCTGACTTGTCGCCACTGTTGCATGTGGTCAGGTTTACCTTCTGGCTCCCGTGAGCCCCCGTCATGGAGCACACTCTTAGACGTGCTTACAGTCTGGGCTCCATGGTCGCTCTGACTGCCATGGAACGCCCTCTTTATTTAAAGCAAACACAGAGTTGCATGCTCCGCCACGTGTGTACCCTTAAAGGGGCAGTCACCACAATATACGTTAAGCACAGAGCTTATGCTTTCACATCCTCTCGAAGTTGATCGAAGACCTTGACAGGAGAGTTTAACACAAAGTTCAAGGCAGCAAGGGATGAGCAAATCGGAGGTTCCGAAGAGCTGGGGTTTGGGGGGGGGGGGGGTGATCAGTGGTTGTGAGAATTTTCATTGGAAGGGACCTCATTGAGGAATCACCTCTATAATGGTCCTCTTCCATATGCAGAGAAGTGAACAAATCTGGGGTTGCGATTAAGGAATCTCGGGAAGGGGGAAACCATTATTCTGTCTTGTTTTACCCCCATCTCGCCCCTCCCCCCAATTCGTAGCGCAGATGTAGCCGCACAGGTCACAGGCACTTCCTGATTTGGTGGTAGTTCAAATAAAGCCGTGCCGCCATTTTGGCTAAGTTGGGGGGGGGAGCACTGCAGAATATATGAGGGATATGATATCGCCCTCGCTCGCACTCCTTCCTCGGAGGAAAAAGTCTGGGATCTTACGTTTGATATTTGTGGACGTGAGCGTAGACAAGCCCCTGGGGAGTCATTGAGATACGAGGAGGCGTGGGAATTGCATAGTCCATCCCCCTACTCGAGGGTTAAAGTCCCATATCCGCTACAAACGGTATTCACCTCCGATATCGGAAGGAAGTCCTCGGAGGGAGTGGGTCCTCCCGTGCTTCCAGTATTGTACATGGTGGCTTGTTTTACACAAATATAGACACAGTATAGACAGTAAGGCCTGCTGAATGTATGAACTGATCTCCATGTGGCTGCTTTGCAGGGGATTAAACAATCACGTGGGTGGTCCACGGGTGCTACTTCCAACACTCCTGCACCTTCAACTGCAAGGTCAACTGTGCTTGTCTCATGCTATTATGTAGTAATATAAAATACTCCAGACACAGACCAACTGTGAGCCAGTAGATTTATGTACATTAGATACATATTCTTTGCTCTTAAGTAGAGTTAGGTATCCGTTTATCTTACGTACAGTTAAATGTAGAGGCACCCACCGGCCATCCTAATGCCCCAGCTCAGGCCCCTAACTGACACATTCAGAACATTCACATACCAAGTATTTTTCAATATCATCCTGGCTGTGAGTTACAGCACAAACGCTCTGTCATAGAAGTTCAATAGGACGAGATAATGTTCAGCCAGGGTATCATGAATGGAAGAATGGGACTGAGGTGTGGGCTGCACCAGCAGGAGATAAACAGTATGTCCCTTCCAAGCGCTCCAGTTCTGTGCTGTATGCTTAATATGTATGTTAGGCCAGGAATAGGAGTCCTCTTACAGGGATTCCACCATAATGTGATATACCTCCCAGAGTAAACTAGAGAATATATGGGATGCATTATGCTTGCTAAGTTTCTGTCATTGTAAATGTTTTTGTAGGCCAATTACCAATCCAGAGTGCATAGTTCAACAAAACTCAGCAGCAGGGTTTGCAATAGTGAATGGTTTAAATGGCTAGTATCTTGATGCAGTTTAGTGTGACAGTTGAGAAATTATTCACTTCATGCAATGTTACTCCCATCCTGTCTAATGTAAGCTACTTCTCATTTTAAATTGCGGGCTTTTTCCAGAGACGCTTTTGTGTGTTTGCTGTGAGCTTTCCTGGGCAGGATGCACTTCAGACGATTTACAGCAGTATCCTGGCACAGCATATGGCACTTACTAATATGGCACAGACTGTACAAAAGTCTCAGTTGCAGCTTGTCAGTGCGGCACTGGGTAAGCAGAAACATCCATTTATTGTATGAAATGTATTTTAGAACCCTTTAGCCCATCACAAGTAGTTCACATATGCAGTGCATCACTTATACACCTCAATAGAAAACAAAATGATCAAAAGCACGAAACATCACTGCATGCCAAGATTTCATCCATCTTTAGTTTCAAGTTTTTAAATAAATCAGGATCAATGCATCTCAACTTTTTGACGATTACTTCTGTCCTCATAGAGCATGTAAGTTAGAAGAGTCATATAGCGCTAGAAATGAAATGAGTTCATGAGTTCACTAAAACAGCGGCATTCATCATGTATAATTGCGAGTATCCTTTCAGTGACATCTCTGCTATCAGCATTCTTTCCATTCAGGCTTTCACCTCACCATAGAACAGTATACAAACAGTTTGTATCTCTATGCCTATCATGCCGGAATAGTTCTCCAGCATGGGGTCTGGCATGGATTCACATGCTCATGAATATTCCCCGTCGTCAGGCTGGGAATCCTCGGTAAAGAAAAAACCAGTATCAGTTTCGTTTCTGATCTGTCTTTCGTAGTAACAACCAATCACTGGTCTCTGCGTCATACTGACCACAGCCAATGACTGCCCTCTACCTAAGCACCGCCTCTGGCAGCCATCTTCAGATTTGGAAGCACGTGAAGTGGCAGTATGACCAAGTGAAGAGCCGCAGAGGGGTAGGCGGGAGGGTTCGCATGTGAATCCATGCCAGACCCATGCTGGAGAACAACAGTTACAGGTAAGTAACTTGTTCCTTCTCCAGCATGGGGTCTGGCATGGATTCACATGCTCATGAATAAAGAATACATAGCAGTACACACATGCACAACCACGGGAGGTGGCAAAGGCTCAACATTAAGCAGTACATCAAACTCAACATTAAGCATCTTACCTCCTCACCAGGCTCACCTCAGGCGAACAGGTTGCGCAGCACTGCTTGGCCGACCCTGGACTCCTCCCTGGAATCCCGATCGACGCAGTAGAATTTCGTGAAGGTGTGCGTCGACCTCCACGTAGCAGCCCTGCATATGTCCAGCAGGGGCACACCAGAAAGGAACGCCGTGGTAGCTGCGATCGCTCTGGTGCAATGGGCTCTCGGACGGCCAGGCAGCGGTCGGTTTGCCAACCGATGACAGTACATGATACAGCCGGAGAGCCATCTGGAAATGGAAGCCTTCGAGAGAGCCTTCCCCTGATTGACAGGTCCAAAGTTCACAAAGAGTTGTGACGTCTTCCGAAAACACTTCGTGCGGTCCACGTAGAACTTCAGCGCTCTAGCCACATCCAGCGAGTGCAAAGTCCTCTCAGCCGGCGACGAAGGCGACGGGAAGAACACAGGCAACACCAAGGGTTCGTTGAGATGGAAGTCCGACGGTACCTTGGGCATGAAGGAGGGGTGCGTCCTGAGCCCTACCCTCGTGTCGTGAAAAGTCAATTTGAGAAAAAAAATACAGGTGTACACACGTTTCGCACTTCGCTATGCAAAGAAGCATAAATACCTCACGCACTGTACAGAAGGCATTTCTGACAATGGATGCCGATGGATTATGTCTGCTTTTTGATCACGGGAAACCATTTAGATTTTGCCTGCAGAGTGGTAAAGGAAGGCAGAAGTGTACCGTGCCCAATCCACCTGCAAAAAACACTGACTATCCTTTGAGAGAAAGAGTTTTGTTTTGTTACATTATGTGATGAAAAATATGTCTGTATTCGCTGATTATTCCTTTTTCGTTTACAAAGGGAAAATACATATCAATTATCACTTATATTTTTGATATTCAAATAATATGCAATAATTTACAACCTTCATACAGAAATTAGAAGAGGACTAAAGATACAATTAGTCTGAATGAGCTATTTAAAAGCAGAAGCAGGTTTCTCCATCACGGGCTCTTCACTGATATTTGGAAACGCGTGAGACGAGACCTCGGAACACATTTTTAATATACTGCGGAGAAAACGCTCTATGTAAAATAAAATAATTTCTAACCCGTATGAAATGCGTAAAGCCTATGTGGCCAGCTATGACTGCTAGTTTATCCCTATCAAAATCACATCAGACATGTTCCCTACAAAGCTACCAATACAAACGAAACCACAGGGGAGTAATGGATAGTCTGCAACAGGTATTTTAAATCATCTAGAAGTGAATACAAAGAACTGTTGCTTTAAGGCTGGATACCTAATGGCAGTTGAGGCCAGTTATTTTTATGCACTGCATGAGTATTAAGATAATAAGCCTCCACTCGATCTACCCCTAATAGGTCTGATGCCTAAGTGGAGGTCAGTGTCTTGTGTAGGAATTCAATGAAAATAAGAATGAAGGTCAGGTCTTTTCCTTAAAGAGTGCCCTGTGAAGCCACCGAGGAGGACGGTAGGGGCAACAGACAAGGAAGATACCAAGGAAGATACCATCAAGGAATCGGAAAACTCCCCAGCCCGGCAAGTGTAGGGGTCCACTTGTCGAGCGAAGAAAGTGAACTACAGACCTCCCATTTTGCACTGTGGTCTTGATCAATCACCAGCAACCATCTCGGATGCACGCAATAAGAGCGTACATTGACAGTGGGCCGTTGGGAATTACATCGACCAGGATCTTGTGGCAAAGATAGGGCTTCTGTCACGCCCTAAATCAACCACCGACACTGTTTCCACTGTCGACGGCACAGAAATAGCTTCTGGTCCAGTATCCCAATGCACTGCAGCTTTAACCCTTCTGTGCCAGGATGGACACCAAGAATGTATTGTTTTTGACCTCATTAAGGCACCACAGTTCCGGTTGATTTTGGGAATGCCATGTTTGGTAGCTCACAATCCTCGAATCGATTGGCGAGCAAAAGAATTGGCCTTTCCCGAGACTTGCGCCCACACATGTTATCGCCAAGAGAAACAACCTATAGACACCAGAACCTCCACGCTTGCGACTGTGGCAATCGGCACCCTACCAAGTGAATACCAGGACTTTCAAGATGTCTTTCAGAAAGAACAGGCTAATACCCTGCCAACGCATAGACCATACGATTGCCAAATCGTCCTGATACCCGGCTCACAAATCCCTTGTGGGCGAATTTACGCACTCACGGAACCAGAAAACCAGCACCTGAAAGCCTATCTTGACCAATACCTGGCCAGCGGGTTCATCCGTCCCTCGAAGTCTCCAGCAGCCAGTCCTCTATTCTTCATACCGAAAAAGGAGGGGGACTTGAGAACATGCATCGATTATCGCGCACTGAACCAGATTACCGTAAAAAAACGCTACCCCCTACCACTGATCCATGAATTGCTTGATCAAGTCAAAGATGCCCAAATCTACACAAAACTAGACCTGAGGGGGGCATATCACCTTGTTCGCATAAAACAGGGGGATGAATGGAAAACCGCTTTTCGCACCAAATACGGCTTGTACGAATATCAAGTAATGCCCTTTGGCCTTTGCAACGTGCCTGCAGCATTTTGTCATGGGCGCTACTCCCGAGGGGCCAGGACTGGCCCAGCGCCCTCGGAAGCAGACCCGTCTTCCACTACTCCGGACCCAGCAGACCCCTACAGGGGCCCTTTGGACCGTGTCCTGGCGCCTTTGGCGCCAGGCTCATATTGATAAACAGTGTAATAATGCTTGGGTGGACTTACCTGAGGCAGACCATGCTGCATATTTACCCAGAACAATCCAGTCTGGTTGAAGTCCCCAGCCATCGGGGCTGGGAGGAACTATTCCCTCCATTCAGGAACTCTTTTCTTACCTGGGTGGAACCGGTGGAAGAACACACACTGGAAGCACTTCTCTGCTATTTAAACCACGCCCGATGGTAAACACGTGCTTCGCGTTATTCTGCATTCCAGGTCCAGAGTCATCTTCAGCTTCCGCGCAGCAACCTGTGGATGAAGAAAGACACAGAACAATACTTACCAGATCCCGGAATCCAGTCACCGGCAAAACCTGCAAAGAATAAACATAAGGTTAGAAAAGTGCAACTTGCTCGCAGCCGCACCCGCTTACCTGATCCATCCGTGATTGCAACGGAGCTAACTGCGGCCTTCTCTTCGGCAGCTTCTCTGCACCTGAAAGGCAAAGGGCATAATTAAAAAGGGGTTCGGGTGATGGCAGTCGCATTCATCTTAACTTACCAGTTTTTGCACGTGCAGAAGCGGCCGCATCAACCGCAGCATCCCGGCACCTGAAAACTAGAAAAAGGACATTATTAGAGGTGCCATAAAAAGCGGCCAACGATCATTATACTTGCGTGCATCGGCACGTGCAGTGGCAACGGATATAAAGCCCGCAGCATCCCGGCACCTGAAAACTAGAAAAAGGACATTATTAGAGGTGCCATTAAAAGCGACCAACGAACATTATACTTACGTGCATCGGCACGTGCAGCGGCAACGGAAAACTACGCCCACAGCATCCCGAGGCCTGAAACAAAGGAAAAGGGACATTATTGAGGTGCCCATCTTTTAAAGCCTAAAGACTACAGTATACTTACAGGCATCCGCTCGTGCAGTAACGGCGGCAACGCTCTTCGGCATCCCAGCACCAGTGCCACAACTAAGGCCGCAAAAGACTTGAGCCTCAACACTGAACTCATCCAGTGACGTAACTGGAATCCACGGACCCCTGCACCAGACGCAGGATGGAGAGCTCAGCATTTATACGCTTAAGGTGAGAGCTCGCCGAGACAGGTAGAAAGCTAGGCTGTGGGAGAAACTTACCCTGCAAGTCAGACATTCGATAAGAGGAAGCCCAGTCCTGAGAGTCGTCCGAGCTCTACGCTTCTCAATTGAAGAAACGATAGCAGCCCAGCCGGGATCAGCGCCTCCGTGGGAATCTGGTGAGCGTTACAGAACGCGAAGCCCACCAATAACCTCCTACCCAGGCGCTATGGAAACTTCCGACACAGACCAACTGACCCAGTTATTAGGGGAATTAAGAGCTGAAGTTCATGCTGCCCGCCAGGAAACTAATGCCCTTAGGAGGGAATTGATAAGAACAAACTGATGATCTCGCCAGACAGTTATTACAGACACAAGCGGGGCAAACCCCGCTACCTAATTCAGGAGGGAGCTATATCCCAGCGGCTTCAGCCAATCCTGTCAAATCAACCTACCCGGAAATGTGCCATTGGCACCGCCTGAACGCTTCTCTGGTGACCCTAAAAGGTTTGCGGTGTTTATAAATCAATGCCGATTGCACTTTCTTTGTAGACCTGCAGCCTTTCCGACTGACCAGACTAAGGTAGCCTTTGTGCTTTCTTAACTTAGCGGCAGTGCCGCTGATTGGTCGATCCCTCTAGTTACACAGGATGACCCGATCCTTCGTGATTTCCCGACCTTCCAGGCAAATATGGAAAGACTTTTTGCAAGGCATTCCCAGGGGCAGGCCCTGTACAACGAACTCCTTTCCCTACGACAGGGCAATCAAGATCTTTTGGCCTACATTGCATCATTCAATAGGCTAATCGTGGAAACCAGATGGCCTGAGGACAAAAGAATCACGCTTTTTCACAGGGGTTTGCGTGGCGAACTCAAAGACGTCCTTGCCCAGGTAGTGAATCCTCCTCAGGATTGTTCAGAGTACATTGATTTGGTGGTCCAATTGGATCACAGACTACAAAACAGAAAGGCGGATCGATCCAGGTTTGAAACACGAGTGTTCCCTAAGCCTCAAAGTCACACCAAAGGAGTTGAAGCCGTCGAACCTATGCAAATTGGGGTTGTAAAGGTTCCCCTAACCCAGAAAGAACGCGACAGGAGACGACAAATGCAACTATGTCTCTATTTTGGAAAATTCAGGACATTTTCTTCGAGATTGCCCGGTGAAACCACCTAAGAAGACAGTGGGAGCTTCTGATAAGAGTTCTGAAAAGCCTGAGCCGGGAAACGACCTCGCCCGACAAGTGTAGAGGTCCGCTTGCCGAGCGTAAAAACCAGTTCTTTGACCTCGCACTTCATAATGCCAATGGTCCTCGTAAACCCAGAGCAACCGGATCGTTTGCATGCAATTAAGGCATACATTGGTAGCGGAGCAGTTGGAAATTATGTGGACCGCGAATTGGCTTCCAGGATGAACTTACCTCTTTGTCCAAAGGTGGTTAAAGACGTCATTACCACGGTGGATGGGACGGAAATCGCCTCCGGACCAGTGACCCATACCACTACTGAAGTGACGATACTAGGCCAAGACGGGCATCAGGAGGTAATTGTGTTCGACGTGATCAAGGCTCCTCAATTCCAAGTAATTCTAGGGATTCCTTGGTTGGAGAAACACAATCCTCAGATTGATTGGCGAGCAAAGACGATAAAGTTCCCAGAGTGCACACCAACTTGTTATCCACGACCCAACATTGGCCTAGCGTCAGTAACGGCTGACGGTCCACAATTACCTCTAGAGTATCGAGAGTTCCAAGATGTTTTTCAAAAGGAACAGGCTAACACCTTGCCACTCCACAGATCATACGATTGTCAGATAGATTTGCTACCCGGTGCAACTCCCCCTTGCAGTAGGATTTACGCCCTTACCGAGCCTGAGAACCTTAATCTGCGACAGTATTTAGACCAGTACCTGGCCAATGGCTTTATCCGTCCGTCGAAGTCCCCTGCATCCTCGGCTCTGTTCTTCGTACCAAAAAAAGAAGGTGACCTCAGAACCTGTATAGATTATCGTGCTCTGAACCAGATAACAGTAAAAAACCAGTACCCCTTACCTCTGATCCCGGAACTCCTTGACCATGTAAAAAACGCCTGTATTTATACTAAGCTTGATCTCCAGGGAGCTTATCACTTGGTACGGGTCAAGGAAGGAGATGAATGGAAGACGGCCTTTCGCACTAAGTATGGGCTATTTCAATACCAAGTGATGCCCTTTGGACTATGCAATGCACCGGCCGCCTTCCAATATTTTATGAATGATGTCCTCAGAGAGCTCATTGATGTCTGCGTTGTCGTCTACATAGATGACATTCTTGTGTACTCATCTTCAGAAGCTGACCATCGAAATCATGTTAGGGCGGTCCTTGAAAAACTTTGCCAACATAAACTTTTTGCCAAGCTCGAAAAATGTGTTTTTCATGTCACTGAGGTCGAATTTTTGGGATTTATTCTGACACCCAAAGGAGTCCACATGGACTCGAGAAAAGTAGACGCTATCCTCAAATGGCCGTCTCCTACTTCCGTGAAAGGCGTTCAAAGCATGCTAGGCTTTGCCAATTTTTACCGTAGATTTATTCCAGAGTTTTCACGAGTGGTACAACCCATCACCGCCCTCTTAAGGAAAAATAAACGATTTGAATGGTCCGCAGAAGCAGAACAAGCCTTCCAAGAGCTGAAGGCTAAATTCACCTCGGCGCCAATACTGAAATATCCACGCCCGGACCTCCCTTACATCGTTGAAACCGACGCCTCCAGCTTAGCAATGGGAGCAGTCCTATCACAAAGAGATCCAGAGACTAACCAACTGCATCCTGTGGCATTCTGGTCTCGGAAGTTCTCGGTGCCTGAGATCAACTACACCATCACAGACAAAGAGCTTCTAGCGATTAAATCAGCCTTTAAGGCATGGCGGCATTATCTCCTCGGGGCCAGACACACCGTCACAGTGATCACCGATCATCGAAATCTGCAGTATCTGAAAACCGCCAAGGCTCAATCCTCCAGACAGCTTCGCTGGGCTCTATTCTTTGCTGAATTTGACTTCGTGATCACTTATCGCCCCGGCAACAAGAACGGCAAAGCGGATGCTCTTTCCCGAATTGGAATGGGAGATAACGTTGCCAATCCAGAACCTGTACCAATAATTCCTGAACAAAGGATCGTGGGTCTGATTTCTTCACAATCCATTGAGGATATTGAAGAAAAAATTAAACAACTTGTAACCTCACCAGACTTACTGAACTGGTTACAAAAAGGAAAAGATTTCACCGTAAGCAATGACTTGCCTTATTTCCAAGGACGATTGTTCCTACCACACGCCGATTTACAAAGACAGGTAATCTCCTGCTATCATGATTCATTAATTGAGGGTCACCCTGGCATTGCCAAAACCACAGAAAAGGTGAAGAGACACTTCTGGTGGCCTTCGTGGAGAAAAGACATAAAGGAATTCGTGATGTCCTGCGGTGTGTGCGCTCAAAACAAGGGTCAGAAGAAGAGGCCGGCTGGTCTTCTGCAACCATTAGACATCCCACCGTGTCCCTGGCATACCCTTTCCATGGACTTCATCACAGACTTACCCTCCTGTTCCGAGTACAACACCATTCTTGTTATTGTGGACCTGTTTTCTAAAATGGCCCACTTCATTCCGCTAAAAGGCTTACCTTTCAGCATCAGTCCTAGCTAAAGTATTTCTTGAAAACATCGTCCGGCTACACGGCTTCCCGTCAGTACTAATCTCAGATAGGGGGAGCCAGTTTATTTCCCACTTTTGGCATAGCTGTTGTCGATTAGCTCAAATCGATGTAAGACTTTCGACCAGCCATCATCCCCAGACCGACGGGCAAACCGAGAGAACAAACCAGACTCTCGAGCAATATTTACGATGCATGCTACAACAGTCGGAGAGTAACTGGAAGGACATCCTTTGGATAGCTGAATATGCTTACAACAATTCAGTTCATTTGGGTACCGGGAAGAGTCCCTTCTACATCTTGTATGGTATTCATCCTCGAACCTCCAACCTTGATCCACCTCAAGATCTTGGAACACCCGCCGTGGATCAATTGCACACCGTTATTACCCAAGCTTTTAAGGAAGCGACTGCACATCTACAACAAGCTAAAGAGAGGTACAAAAAAGGAGCAGATCAACACCGAAGCAATGCCCCTCAATACCATGTTGGGGATCAAGTCTGGCTGTCCACCAAACATTTATCGCTTAAAGGGCCTCGCAACTTCAACCCCAAATACCTGGGACCATATCCAATTACGGCCATAATTAATCCAGTGGCCGTTAAATTAGAATTGCCAACCCATATGAGAATACATCCTGTATTTCACGTATCTCTTTTGAAACCCATGCAACCTGGAACCAGATTGACCAATCCTCCAGAGCCCAGTCAAGTGAATGGGGAGCCCGAATTTGAAGTAAAAGACATTTTCGACTCTAAAATCATCAGATCGAAGCTATTCTACCTAATCGACTGGAAAGGCTACGGACCTCAGGAAAGGTCATGGGAACCCTATGACCAGGTCCATGCTCCTCGTCTAGTCCAGAAATTTCACCAAACCTTTCCCGATAAACCAAAACCCCCGGGGAGGACAAGTTTGGGAGGGGCCTTGAGGGGGGGTGCTGTCATGGGCGCTACTCCCGAGGGGCCAGGACTGGCCCAGCGCCCTCGGAAGCAGACCCGTCTTCCACTACTCCGGACCCAGCAGACCCCTACAGGGGCCCTTTGGACCGTGTCCTGGCGCCTTTGGCGCCAGGCTCATGAAGGGTTTCAGTCCCGGCGCCATAGGCGCCGGGCTCATATTGATAAACAGTGTAATAATGCTTGGGTGGACTTACCTGAGGCAGACCATGCTGCATATTTACCCAGAACAATCCAGTCTGGTTGAAGTCCCCAGCCATCAGGGCTGGGAGGAACTATTCCCTCCATTCAGGAACTCTTTTCTTACCTGGGTGGAACCGATGGAAGAACACACACTGGAAGCACTTCTCTGCTATTTAAACCACGCCCGATGGAAAACACGTGCTTCACGTTATTCTGCAGCAGCAGCAGGACGCTCACCGAGTCGGCTCCTGCATTCCAGGTCCAGAGTCATCTTCAGCTTCCGCGCAGCAACCTGTGGATGAAGAAAGACACAGAACAATACTTACCAGATCCCGGAATCCAGTCACCGGCAAAACCTGCAAAGAATAAACATAAGGTTAGAAAAGTGCAACGTAAAACTATGCCCACAGCATCCCGAGGCCTGAAACAAAGGAAAAGGGACATTATTGAGGTGCCCATCTTTTAAAGCCTAAAGACTACAGTATACTTACAGGCATCCGCTCGTGCAGTAATGGCGGCAACGCTCTTCGGCATCCCAGCACCAGTGCCACAACTAAGGCCGCAAAAGACTTGAGCCTCAACACTGAACTCATCCAGTGACGTAACTGGAATCCACGCACCCCTGCACCAGACGCAGGATGGAGAGCTCAGCATTTATGCGCCTAAGGTGAGAGCTCGCCGAGACAAGTAGAAAGCTAGGCTGTGGGAGAAACTGGCGATTGGTGGGAGAAGGAATCCCATCAAACGGTGATTAACCCTGGAAACTTACCCTGCAAGTCAGACATTCGATAAGAGGAAGCCCAGTCCTGAGAGTCGTCCGAGCTCTACGCTTCTCAATTGAAGAAACGATAGCAGCCCAGCCGGGATCAGCGCCTCCGTGGGAATCAGGTGAGCGTTACACATTTCAATACTTCATGAACGATGTCCTACGGGAATTGATTGATGTCTGTGCTCTAGTGTACATCAACAATATTCTAGTATATTCCGCATCAAAGCAGGACCACGTTAAACACGTCCGATCCGTATTGGAGAAACTCTGTCAACATCAGCTCTACGCCAAGCTCGTCTCCGAGGTGGAATTCCTGGGCTTTATTCTCAGCCCGAAAAGAATCCGAATGGATGTACACAAGGTAGATGCTATCCTGAACTGGCCATCCCCAAATTATTTCAAGGGGGTTCAAAGTATGCTGGGTTTTGCAAACTTCTACCGCCGGTTCATCCCAGGATTTTCGCAAATCGTGCATCCCATCACGTCATTGCTAAGGAAAAGCAACAAAAAGTTCCAGTGGACAACAAAAGCCGAGGAAGTTTCCCAGGAACTCAAAGCAAGATTCACATCTGCCCCAATCTTACGCCACCCTCGCCCTGATCTCCCATACCTGATGGAAACTGACGCCTCAAGCATGGCTATGGGAGCCATCCTCTCACAAAAGGACCCTGAAACGGGCCAGTTACACCCTGTTGCCTTCTGGTTGCGTAAATTCACACCCCCTGAACTCAATTACGCTATCACAGACAAAGAACTCCGGGCCATTAAGTCAGCCTTTAAGGCATGGCGGCACAACCTCTTGGGCGCCAGACACACAATCACTGTAACAACTGACCACCGGAACCTCCAGTACCTAAAAACAGCAAAGGCCCAATCCTCACGACAACTACGTTGGGCTCTTTTTTTTTTGCTGAATATGACTATGTGATTACATTTCGACCAGGGGTGAAAAACGGGAAGGCCGATGCCCTTTCCCGTATGGGGGTGGAAGAGCAAGGGTATCAGACCCCTGACCCAATAGCAATCATCCCGAGTGACAAGCTCCTAGGAATCACAGCAACCATAACTCAGAAAGAATTACATGAAGAAATCCAAAACCTGATGAGTCTGGAGCAATTACAAGCGTGGAGTGCACAAGGAGAACATTACATGATAAAAGATCAGTTGCCCAACTTCAGGAATCGTTTATTCTTACCAAACCAAGAACTACGAGAACAAGTCATGTCCGGTTATCATGATTCCTTGATCGAAGGCCACCCCGGAATCGCTAAAGCCCTAGCCAAGGTAAAACGAAATTATTGGTGGCCCACGTGGCGTAAAGACATTATCGAGTTTATCCTATCTTGTGGAGTGTGTGCTCAAAACAAGTCCAGAAACCGGCTGGGCTATTACAACCATTGGAAATCCCACCAGCACCCTGGCACACGTTGTCCCGCGATTTTATTACTTACTTACCACCCAGTCAAGGGCTTAACACTATTCTTGTGGTCGTGGACCTATTTTCAAAAATGGCACATTTCATTTCTCCTAAGGGGCTCCCAAATGCTTCCACTCTGGCAAAGGTATTTCTTGAAGGCATCGTACGGCTCCATGGGTTTCCTCCAGTTTTGGTCTCAGACCGAGGTACTCATTTTGTATCTAACTTCTGGAGAAAATGCTGCTCTATGGCCCAGATCGACATCCGGCTACCCACCAGTCACCACCCCCAAACGGATGGTCAAACTGAGAGGACAAATCAGACGCTCGAGCAGTATCTGCGTTGCATGTTACACCAAGCTGAAGGAAACTGGTTTGACCTATTATGGATAGCTGAATATGCTTATAATAATTCCCTACACACCAGCACTGGGCAGAAACCCTTTTATACCATGTATGGCAGGCACCTACGTACTTCTGAGTTGGACGTTCCTACAACCCTGGAAATGCCAGCAGTCAAAACCTTGCACAGGACCATTTCTCAAACCTTTGAAAGGGCAGCTGAACACCTACTGCAAGCTAAGAATCGCCAAAAGAAGTTTGCTGATCAACACCGAGCAAAGGCCCCCAACTACCAAGTGGGAGACAAAGTCTGGCTGGCGCCTAAACACGTGTCCATTAAAGGAACCCAAACTTTCCGTCCAAGATACCTGGGTCCATTCACTGTCACCTCCATGATAAATCCTGTGGCGGTCAGACTAGCTTTGCCATCAAACATGCAGATTCATCCTTTGTTCTACGTGTCTCTCCTTAAACCTGTTCAACCTGGGACCCGGGTAGCAACGCCACCGCAGCCAGTAGTAGTCACCGGGGAGCTAGAATTCGAAGTCAAGGACATCCTGGATTCAAAGTACGTCAGATCCAAATTATACTACTAAGTAGACTGGAAGGGGTATGGGCCAAAAGACAGGACATAGGAGCCTTGTGAGTACATCCATGCACCTCACTTGCTTAGATGATTCCATCAAAACCATCCAAACAAACCAGACAGAAGAGCCACCTTGCGAGGGGCCTTAGGGGAGAGTGCTGTCATGATTCCTGCCCCTCATGTCCCCAGCCCTCCAAGATGTCAGGGTGGAGCCAGGCCACGATCACCTACATGCCCTCAAGGGCCTCTCCATCCCTCCAAAGACCCACTTGGAGTCAGACCTAGCGCTTGTGGCACCAGACTCACTCTCTCCCATAGGATAACATTGGGGATTGGACTTGTAGTGCATTGATGGATGCCCCCACATATTTCGGTTCCCAGAACTGCTTGTGCAGTCTAGTCTTTTGGGTGTTGTTCAGCCCAGAGACACCTGGGATACCCAGAGACTATTTAAGCCACCCCCAGGCTGAGAAACATGCTTTGTGTTTTGTGCACCTGCAGCGTGACACTCACCGTGTTCGGATCGGTCTCCAGTAGGCCTGCACCTTTCTTCTGTGCTCAGCACCTGCAAGAACAAGAACACTGTTAGGAACAGCCTTACCTTACAGCGCTTCTGCCCATCATTCATCGCTTCTTCTGCTCTGCGGGCATCTTCGGTGGTGTCATTCCACACCGCTTCCTAAGGAAAAGGGAAAAGAACAGAAAAAAAGCATTAGTAAGCATTCAGCAAATCTTCGCTTATTTTTAAAGAATGTACGAGCTTCAAACGCTTACCTGAATCCCAGTCGCTCTGGGGGAACTCTGTCTCCGGAACTTCTCAGCCATCTGCAAGAGGGAAAAGACACTCCAGGTTAGTGTGGAAACATCTAGAGGCGCCGCATACCACGCTTACTCACCGCATTTCTTCTTCATAACCAGCATCCACGCTGAAAATGTTGCGGCACCTAAAAGACACAGAAAAAGAACTCAGTTCAATACAAATACGAAAGGGTTGCATCACGCATCGCGCTCTCACTCACCTTCAGCGCTACTCATCTCAGCAGCACCATCCCCGGACGCCGGCCATCATCGAAGGAAGGAAAGGAACGAAGTTATAGAACTGTTCAAAAGACTCATTATACTTACCTGTCGGACTCTTGCCAGTGAAGTAACTAGGCAGCAACGAGCCTGCATCAATCAACGTGCCCCATTGCTGAAAGCAGGATTGAGAGCACACTTTCCAAGAAAACAAGGCCCAGTCTCCAGTCAAGTAGACTCCAGGGAAGGGTTCGAGGTCGTAGGAGGTCAGAACAGGCTGAGTGACGTTCCCGTGGATACCAGGTGAGCGATACAGACTTGTGATATAATCATTCTGGAATGGGAATGACTATTTCGATCTCCATCGTAGAGTGGCCCAATGTCCTTGGAACTGGCCTCGAG
Organism: Ambystoma mexicanum; assembly: GCF_040938575.1. Classification (NCBI taxonomy): domain Eukaryota; kingdom Metazoa; phylum Chordata; class Amphibia; order Caudata; family Ambystomatidae; genus Ambystoma; species Ambystoma mexicanum. The sequence goes on from NC_090926.1 coordinate 1,048,675,775, forward strand.
TCATGCATGCAGCAAGGTGGACAAGACATCTGGCATTGTACGCGCAAACGTAGCAACCCTCATTAGATGTTCTCTCTCCCTCCTTTTTCATGGGCTGAAATCACATGTATCATCTTCCTCTGCATTTCTCCTTTGTCTTCCCCTTAAAATGTTAGCAGCCCATGGAAACAACTCTAAAGCAGCTTGCTCTGGGCAGAAAATGCTTGAGACCTTGGCTCATTGGTAATGGGCAAATCTACACGAGCTCCTAGAGTGGGAAGAATCAAAGGAATGTCTGCTTTGCTTGGACCAATAAAATAAAGAGTGCGAACCAGAAGAAACGGAAGTCAAAGACAGACACTGCACATGCATCTATTATACACCAAAATATTAACCCACACCATTTATGGCATTCTGCAATTTCTTGGGCTTGCTCATTTCTTAAACCCGTACCATTTTCAAGATTCCTCATTTTTGCTATAGTAATTTAAGGAAAGAAAAACACTACTCCGGCAATAGTAGTATATTCAGTATTTGTAGTAGCTCCTCTATGATTGCTATAAGCAGCCTCCTTATTATAGGGACATTTTGTTTATTATTTATATTTTTAGAATCCTGTAAAAACGTGCGGATATCCACATCTCTTCTAACAAGTGCAGGATAAACTTGAAGAATAAACACAATGATACAATGTACATTATTTTCGGGGAGATCCATAAACTCAGTCGAGCAAGTATTCAGTAAGAAATGAATCGGGGTACTGTTCCCATTTCCGATTATCGAAACCAAATTCGAAATCCAGTTCAGGCGTATTTGTAATGTGTCAACAACTTTCCAAAGTTCATTTTTAAAGAACTCTGTGCCTCAAGAAATTAATTTCCACGCCTGCTATAATATCTATAAGGAGTGTCCAGTGAGAGCCACAGTCCAAATGCAAATCTGCATTTATTAGTCAATCTGTTGGCTTATCGTTCCTCTTCCTCATCATCGATCAAGTCTGCACAAGCTGAAATTCTTATTTGTCTTGCTTCTGGATCAATCATTGGGGGTGCGATGGTCTCACTGGTGTAGAGCTTGACGTCGTTGAGGTGAATCCAAGCTTGTTTGCCTTGAACTTTTACTGCTGAGGGATTAACATCCTCCACTATGTACGGTCAAACAAATCTTGGCTCATGCCACTTCCTAGTAAAGTTCTGGATCAGCACTGTATCTCTAGCAAACAGTTTTGGTGCTGATAGTAATCCTGAAAATGTAGTTGCTGAATGGTTTTAATCAGTGGCCTGAGACTGACCCTCCTACCGCTTGACTTGATCTGAAATGACAGAGATACTAGCAGTCATACATGTCAAATATTCATTTAATTAATTTCCTAACATTTTTGCTCTGCTCTGGGCATTACTTCTACTCCTCGATGGAGGAGTTAAAAGCGTTCTCATTTGTCTTTGTGTCACTAGCTCGTGGGGTGTGAGGTGGTAGTTAAACTTGGGTTGATTCCTTAGGGCATATAAAGCTAGGGGTATGCAATATAGCCATCTTTCTTTCAGCATCAATTTAAGCTTGGCAACTCTTTCCTTTAGAAGGCCGTTGAGTCTCCCACATATCTCGTACCATTAGCTATTCTGGCCTTATAGGTGATAGCTTTGACGGGAATGATGGCTTGTTTGTACAGCCTGGAGGCCCTTGTTGAACACCAGACTAAGGGCGTCTAAGGGTGTTTTCTTCCAACGTGTTTCCCCACTCTCAACCCTCACCAAAGACAAATTATGGTGTTCCAATAAACAGAATGTCATGTTATTAAAAAGTGATACCCTACACAAAAGAATTCTCACCAAGCGATCCACGCTGAAACCCACTCGTCTGGCCACTGCAACCACCACCCTTCACCGCTTCAAAAAAGTCTTTGAATTGTAAACTTTATATATCCTAAAGCACATGAAACCCTCGAGATATAAAGATGATATATGCCCTGCCTCTCTCATCAATGTTTGTGCTGAAGCATTGACACTTTCATCACTGCATCATCAATGCCTCAGAAAGGCCTCTTTCATGGCAGGCACTGTGCCGTCCAGCCTTAACGAAGCCTACGGTCTCCCGCTGCTAAAATAAAATCCTCCCTTGACCCTGTCCTCCCTAACAATTACTGGCCGATTACCACTGTCCCCTTCCTACAAACAATTCTGGACAGAGCAGCCTATGTTCAAATGCAGCACCAACTAGAAGTCAGCCATATCTTAGGAGTTTTCCAGTACAGCTTCCGTCCAGGCCATAACATGGAGTCAGCACTCCTAGACCTCAAAAACAAGATTGTTGAGATCAGGGATGAAGGGGTCCCTGCAACGCTTTTCCTTCTAGATCTGTCTGCAGCATTCAATCTAGTTGACCATAAAATTCTCTGCCACCATGTTACCACCTCAGCGTTCTTCTCACCTGAAGCCACGACCTAGATTGCCTCCTTCTTAGAAGTCATAGCAATGAGGGTGTTTGCTGAGAACGCTAGTGCTCTACCAGCTCCAGTTAAATGCAGAGAACCACAAGGATCAAACGTCTCTCCTGCACTCTATAACATATTTACTAAACCACTCTTTGACCTTCTGGACTCCTTCAGCCTACACCAACTATGCCGACAAATTCTCCTGCCCCTCTCTGAAAACTATGTGACCATCCAAGCCTGGATTGCAGCACACAGCCTCTGAACAGTGAGAAGACCAAGCTCCTTCTTGTCGGACCTTCAACAGTGCTAAGAAAACCTCACCACAATTACACTGCCTTCAACATCAATGGCACCCAGATTCCAGTCTCCTTGTGGTGAACACACTGAGGTTAAACCTCAATGCTACCCTATCAATGAACCTCCAAGTGAACGCTATCTCCTCCTTGGCAGCATACACAACCAAGTTGATAAACCCCTCCAGCCCCTTCCTATCCACAGATAGCTGTCTAACTATTGCACATTGTGACAGGGCCAGCGTTACAGCCCTGTCAATGGGGGGGAAGCCCACGACCACCCAAAGTGAGTGCCTGGTTGCCGGCGGGCCCCCTCCCCACCCTTCCTTACCTGCAGCGATGGAAGCCGCAGGAGAAAACAGATGATTTGATTAAATCAAAATTATTGTAAAAGGCCCCATGGAGGCCACTTGGCCACCAGGGATTACAATATTATTATTTTAAAGTGCTTGCAGCCCTTAAGGAGTCCAGCATTCTGGGACCCCAGCAGGCTCCATGTTCGAAAGTGCTCAGGGCATTTGTAACCCTTTAAAGCCCTCCCATGTCCTTCCCCTGTCTATTGGTCAAAGGAAGTAGCCATTCCAGGGAGGGGTGGGGCATTTAAGGAAGTGTGTGTCAGTGTGTTCATGTGAGTTAGTTGGGTGAGGACAGGAGGAGTTAGAGGACATCCGAGAGACCAGTGAAGGTGAGAGCATTTTGGAGTGCGAGGACATTGTTAACCTCATTAGTGCCAAGGACGAGGTATCTCGTCCTTGGAATTCCCTCCCTGTTGCCAAGGACGAGATACCTCATCCTTTTCGGCACTTTGTTTTGTGTGATCCCTGCAAAGCACTCAACTCCCAACCACCACTACCCGTCATTACTACTATCCCACTCCACTACCCTTCTCTTTCTCTCTCTCTCACACACAAAAACTCTATAGAACTCCTCCTTAACCCTTTAAATGCCATGGATATTTCCCCCCAGTGCCAAGGCCTTTTTTGGTGATTTCGGTATTTGGCCATTCAAAGCCTTGTAACATTTATGTTACATGCGATATCTCAGCCAAATTTTGCTCCCTTATTTTCCCACATGTAGGTGGTCGTATCGCCACCCGGGAATCCTAGGTTGCTGTACGGGATGAGAGAATATAACCAAAAAGTGCGAAAATGTTGTGTTTTTTCAAAAAATACAAATAAAATGATGTACAAAGAAGCCTGTGGTTTTTTTCCTTGTAAGAGCTAGGAACAAATGGTTTGCTGTGTTGAATTCCCAAATGTCCTGGCTTTCAAGAACACGTTGAGTGGAAACGAAAAAAAATATTTTGATGTGGTTATCAACTGTTTTGTGAGAGGTAGGCGATTTTGGCCATTTTTGCGAATTGGACATGCATGGACAGAAAGGAAGAAAAGGGTAGGAAAGCCGAATTGGAGGACAGAAAGGCATATATTTCTGAAAAGTAGACAAAATTCCAAGTTTAGGAAGGGGTGATTTGCATAGGTCAGGCAACAAATAGGTAGGGGAAAATGCCATAGATTGGGGGAAAAGTGGGAAAATGACAGGAAAAAAAGGTATGTGTTGGACATGGTTGGCTTGGTACGGCAATGGCTTCTATGAATTTTGAGAAAAGCAATGCTCCGCTACATTCCCCCGACTCTTGCAGTTAGGAAAGCACACATTTTTTGCAGTATTTTACAAAACAAGCAAACACAAGACGTGCTTCGGTGAGTGGACACAGGGAAACATCTCTGAAATTGGCTAGAAATGAAGACAATTCTCAGACATTTCGCTCTGGCCACCCACCGAAACATACCGCCAACAACACATGGCCTACCTTCCAGCGTCCCCACACGTGTACCGATGAAAACGGTACCTCACCACACCTTCCACCTTCCACACCTGAATAAGGGAGCAAGCAACAGGTTACATTCTGGCCTTACTTTATTGAACTGTGTAGGATAAGCCAAATCCTTACCTGAACTTCGTCAGCTACCACGAGGAACTCTTCGCTGGGGTCAAGCTGCAAACTGCAAGAAATCGGACAAGAGTGAAAGTCAGACATGTGAAATCTTACGAACTACATACTTTTTGGAGTCAATATTGTTCTGGAACTCACCAATTCCTTCGAGCCAGTGAAGCAACTGGTTACCAAGGCGCCCCTGCACTCAATGCAGGATGGAGAGCTCATCTTTTCAAACCCTCAGGTGAGACTATAAGAGGGTACATCAAAGGTGATCTGTGGGGAGAACAGCGGGGGTGGGGGCATTTACTCTCAACTCCACGGGTGGTTAATTCCCTTTCTCCTTTTGCAGAAGAATATTCCTACGGGCCAAGCAAACGAAGCTAGGTGGACCAGTCCAGTCCATCATCTCGGCCCTACGCGTCACATTGGCGGAGACCGCAACTGTCCGGTACAGATCGACACCTCTGTGGGAGCCAGGTGAGCGTAACACATCCATCATACGCTCCTGCGTCCATCATCCTGGCAGGAACCTGATCCAAGCAGCGCATCCACAGAATCTCTGTGCACCTAAGGGGGAATAAATAAAGAAAAGACATTAATAGCAAGAAAGGAAAGCAAGGACATTTTAAGACTGCTATAACCAGATTTACCTCCTTAAAGACACTTGAATGGGTTAGCACCAGTGAAGTTAACTTGGTCTCTTCAACCTGCAGAAAACTACGCGACCCTGCACAGAAGGCAGGACCGAGAGCACCCCAGACATCACAACAAGGTGAGGAGTGGGCCATCAGATCGAGTCCAGGGGGGGCTGGTGGGAGGAAACAAACTCTGTTCCTAAGTCCATTCCTCCTTTGTTTTCAGGCCCGACCGCCGTAGACGGCATCATCCGGAATGAGGAAGGGTCCAGGGGTGAATCCGGCAACCAGGGCATAAGGGCGTTCCCGTGGATACCAGGTGAGCGTAACATAGAGGTAGTAGTTGGTTGGAGTAACTTGCGTAGGACTAGAGTGAGAGTTAGTAGTAGAAGTGTGAGCAGGACACCATATCCCTGGGAGAGTCCCTGAAGGTTGACCAGGTGCTAGTACAGAGGGTGAACGGGGCACCCTATCCCTGGGGTCTGTAACCGTGAGGGTGGTGCGCAGCACACCTTATCTTGGAATAGTAGAGACAGAGAGAGGTAGTGGTAGTAGCAGAGTGGAAACAGTAGTTGTGGTAGTAGCCGATAGAGTAACAGTGAGTGGGAGGATAGAAGTAGATATTGGTATAGAGTTGAAGAGGAGTTAGGATTAGAGGAATAGTAGGAAGCAGAGAAGTGGGGTGAGAGGAGGGAGGGAGAAGACGGAACAGAGGTAGAGTAGTGGGAAATATCAGTCATAGTAAGAACAAGAGTGGGAAAAGAAGTAAGATCGAAGGGTGGAGGTGGAAAGGTGGCGTGTGAGATTGGAGGGACAGTGACATGGTGGAAGGAGAACAATAAGAAGGTTCAGTATAGAAAGGGTCACGAGGGAGAGGCTTTGAAAGGTAAGTGTGATGCTGGGTGAACAAAGGCACCATTTCCGATTTTCCCAACAACTACCCAACGATAGTGAGGGAGAGTTAGAAGTTCCCTAGGGAGTCAGATAGGCAACGACTTACATAGAACCCCATTAGTTGTTGCGAAGAAGAGAGACAGCTAGGTGTTACTGATAGTCACAAACAGACCGTTATGGACGTCTGGGGCTGGGAGCTGGGCCACAAGCCCAGGGAAGTCGAGAGAGGAAATGGACGGCCCTAGAGCTAACTATTCCCCAGTCTCCTAGACACCAAAAATTGAATATAGAAACAGCTATTCAAATGGATTGTGTCCTCCCATGTATTCCTCATCTTTGATATATTCAAGTGTGCTTGCACTTGCTTTGGATTTTCTTTTCATAGGGTCGAGCATCGTGCAGCATTGAATCTTGGTCCTTAACGAACTCTGTAGCGTCCTTCATGACGTCGATGCTGATTATATATTGGCACGCATGCTGACGGTTACCTCAGTTCCTTTTTACCCACATTGCTGCGTGCTTCGGAGCTACTCGCCTCAGCGATAAAACTTCTTCTTACTTCGAGAAATGGCTTCCACACCGAATATGGGCTTCAAACACTATTCGGACTGTGGGGCCAATATGTCGATTACAGACCTGCACTGTGTTTGTCTGTGATGCTTGGGATCGGGCCACAAGGTCGGTGACTGTGGCTTGTGTCAGTCGATGAAGGTTAAGGCCTTGCGGGAAAGGGAGGAGGAACTCGACACAGGTAAGCCCTATCCCAAATCCCCGGCCCTTGCCATTTCAAAGAGTAAATCTTCCTCTGATTCGAGAGAAGTCTCTCCTGTTAAAAAACAGTGTGAACAGCGCCTTGGTATAAAGCACTATATAAATAAATAAATCAGTCAACATAGACGTTTGAGGTCTGGTTCACGATGCTCGTCATTCTCTTCCTATAAAAAGGATAAGAAATGGCATCGCAGGTCGTCATCGTCGTTATCGTCTTCATCTTCATAAAAGAGTTAGTTGCCCAAAAAAGAACTTGACTCCAGCGGAGTTAGAAAAATTATGCTTAAAAATGTTAGACATTTTAAAAAGGTATGCTCCTCCGAGTGTTCCTCTAAAGGAGTGGCCACCTCTCGCCGTCTATTGAGACCACTAGGGAGTCCCATGTGTCCCCTTCCCTTGCACCTAAGAGCCCGAGAAGAGAGGTTCCTCGACATAAATCGGAAGCATCTTCTTCGACGCACAAGAAAAAGCTGGTGTCTGTTACCTAGAAACATTCACTATCGCCATCGAAGCCTTCTTAGAAGGATTCGAAATATTTGTCACCTGAACCTTCGAGGCATATAATTCATATTGAGCCTTCGAAGCATCATAACGTGTGGACGCATTCGTCGACAGGTTCAAAGAAATGGTTGACCTCATCGGAGCATTCTTCGCTCTCGAAGATTGTAAAATCTATTCCTGAGCCTAAATTATTTTGTATTTATGGAACCAAGTACCCCTACTGAAAGCTCTGCCCCCATGTTGCCTATATGTTGGGAGCCAGAGTGTGAGACACGTGCAGTGCCAGTGAAAGTGCCTATACTGAAAAGAATCCTGGAAGTAAGGTACCCATTGAAGAAACCACATATGCACTCACAACAATATGATGCTCATTTGAATGAAATCCCAGATGAAGTGTGAAAAATGGGCAAAAGAGAAAACTGGTGATGTCATGCAAAACAGAGCTGATGCATCTAGAAAAGAGGGAAGAGGCTAAAGACAAGACATTTTATAGGATCTAAGGAGGAGGTGTTAAAGATGAGCAAAATTTCGAGCTTGTGATGAAGATGCTCATGCTACGGAACCAAAGAAGAAAATGCTATGTCATTTTATAATTGTACAGAAGCAGTAATGCAAGTAGGCAAAGTATTCTTAAGGCTGGCTACGTAGCGGATAGATTGCGGCGATGCGCCAATGTATACTCATAGGAGCATATGGAATATGGATCTTTCACAACGCACTTTAGCAGAGTCTGGACCCAGTGGATAGAAAGGATTTTTCAGTGTAGCGCAGTTGGAAAACGACGTAATGACAGCAGTGAATTCAAGAAAGGCTTGGCTGGCCCAGCACCAGGATGTCAAGGCCACTGTGAGCTTGGATGTTCATGCAGTAGCTACAAAACGTAAGAAAAGAACAAACTCCTGTCTGATGTGAGGTGCAAGAACATTGAAGACGTCAGAGGTTCATCATTTAATATTATTTTTAATACAGAAAAGCTCTGACACATTGTCTGCAATCACATGGTTGGATGAAAATAGATACTGGATTGAGCTGCATCGAAATCAAGAGACAAAATATGCCTATACTCCCTTTTATTCTCAGGTATGGAGAACATTTGCAAGGCCATGATCAAAAGCTAATTGAATAGCAGACGGCAAGAGGGATGATAGATGGCAGGCTAATTAGGTGGGAAGCTATGGTCATGACCAGCCCACCAGCACCTGGGTGCCAGCCAGCCTGCGTACTGTTAATGTGTGTGGAATATTACAGAGGGTTACAAGGATTCAAACCAATTATAGAGGGCCATGTAATAGAGAGTCATAGTGACTTGCACTAGAGGAGAGCTTATATGCCCGTCTGATGTTAGAGACCCAATCACTTCCCTAACAAGTAAGGAACATATACCTAGATGTTACCTCTAAGCCAATCACTTTCCCAAGTGGGTTTTTGCAGTTTGCCACGTGAGAAGATTGAGCATATGTTCGTTGATGTTCATTGTACTCTCTGTTTTAGACAATTGATATTAAAACAGACTTACTTTGCCAACTTCCTGAGTCAGTCTGATTATTGATGTTTGAGTTTTTTTTGCATCCCCATCCATCTCAAAGTATTGTTACCTCGTCTTAAAGGGCTTTTGTCTGGGACACGGGTTAAATACCAATCCATTCCAAGACCTGATTTCTTTAGGCAAATGAGTTCTATCTTTGAAGATGATGAGGAGGAAGAGGATTAGCCCCCTTTTGGGTATAAATATGGAACCCAAAATGTTCCAGAGCAATTAATATTAGAGGAATCCAAGATGCAGAATCTTGTAGATACATTAAAGGAAACCAGTAGTTGGGAAACATCACTAGAGACAGAATTTGATAATGCTGAGACAGCTGGTTACACTGATCCTTCATACAGACAATTGATATTAAAACAGACTTACTTTGCCAACTTCCTGAGTCAGTCTGATTATTGATGTTTGAGTATATTCTGCATCCCCATCTATCTCAAAATATTGCTAGCTCGTCTTAAAGGGCTTGGGTCGGGGACACTGGTTCATGTGGTAGCAGAGATGATGGTTAAAAACCCATCGACCAAGTCAGCTTTTAAGTGTCTCGAAATATCGAGTGTCCTCCGCCATTTAGCTGGAGAAATGTGAATCTCCTTGTAGATAGATATCTGCCATTAGTAAAAACGTGCAAGTCACTGAAGAGGTAGATGGGACGGGTTCCTCTTTCACGGAATCCCCTACCTGTTTCTACATGCAGCTGAGCGGACCGAAGGCTGAAATGGCTGATTGAGGACAAGGCATTCTCGAGGGTCAGAAGTTGAAAACGCGATGGGTGAGTAGACGAGTAGACTGAGAGAGAGGGCAAACAATGAATGGGTACTGAGTGGGGAAAGGGATAACGGGGAAGGAGTAACAGAGGGTTGGTTTGGGTATTTGTGGATTAACGACAAAGAGCGTCATAGTTTAAGGTATATGGATGAGGAGTGATCCATATGATCAGCCGGGAATCCTACATCAGGGACGTTTAGAAGGAGTCCACATGGACTTACCTAGTCTACGAACGATCAAGGATTGTTACAGAAAACAACTCATACTCTGATCAGAGTCATTATTAGGGGCGAGAGTAGTCACAAGGAGCATTGACGGAAGTATATGTGAGCCGGCCAGTCTGTCAGTTTGTCTGGCTGTATATTGTACATGTTGTATATGTTAAAGAAATTATGAAATATTGAAGGATGAGAAGTAAGAAGATTGTGGGAAAAGTCTGAAATCTGATTATTGTTTTTATTTAGTTGACTTATGGTGTTCATTGAATAGGTAGATTGAGCTAAAAAGTGATATATAGACTTGGAGCTGCGACGGTTGGTGCATGCTCATATTGTATACATTTTCTGAAAAGTATTTATCTGTGTAAAATAACGGTAAGTATTGGCAGTCGATTATGACTAGTAATGATGGAGGATGTTACTCCGCTTATACTCTTTTGCAAACAGTTCCCGAAACACACACCCAGTCTTAAGCAGGACAATGCAGAATGGGTTAAGGATACGGCAGATGAAATGTTCATGCCATGGCCCCAAGGGGGATCACTGTCCAAAGCAGTTTTGCAACACATGATGACATACTTGCACACATCGTACATGTGAAAGAAGCTGAAAAAGAGGTTAACTAGCTTAGAGCTTTGGAAGATGTACCAGGAGGAAAGGGAAGACCCACATCCTGAACACTGGATGTTTAACCAGTGTGAAGAGGGGGGTATTGATACTTCTGCTCCCCGTAGCACACCTGAAGTAAATGGCGATAGTGCAAAAGATGAAGGATTATATCCTTTAAGAGAACTTAAGGCAGCAACAGGATATAGTAATCTGACATATGAGCCGCCTGCATGTAGCAGCGACGAGAGTCCAAAAATACTACAGAAAGAGATAGATTCCGTGACGGCGGTAACAAAGTTTCCGTGTCCGCAAGGTTGCGGAAAGACTGTCCGACTACGTGCTGTCGGTCACGCGCACCACTCAGATGCGGAAAAGTTGTTGCCGCCATCACGGAAAAAGCCACGGAAATGGACATAGCGCTGCCACAAGTAGCGCAAAAACCGTGTCCGCCTCCGTCGCCACTGACACGGAACCGGAAATACCATGATCGCCAAAACAGGAAACAGAGAGGCAGCCATCATATAAAGCACAATCCATTGCCATCCAGAGTCAGCACAAGCAGAATCCACACTGTGAGAAGGCAAAGGGGACCTCCAGCATGTCTGCCAGGATTCCAGCTCAGAGGCAGCGCAAACAGCGCTTTAGTGAAGCAGAGCTAACTGTTCTGGTGGAGCATATAGTGGAACATGCAGAGATGCTGTTCAGTGCCGATCAACGGCGTGCCACACAGCAGCGGAGGAAGGAAGTGTGGGCGGAAGCAGCACGCAAGTGCACTGCTGTGGGCGTGACTGTGAGGAGCGTCAAGGACTGCCACCAGCGGTGGGACGACCTCAGGCTGAGGGTTCGGAACCTGATCTCCACACACCGCCAACGCAGCAGTGGGGCAGGTGGAGGACCCCCTTCCCCACTGAGGCTGCAAGCATGGGAGGAGCGTTGCAGCAGTGTCCTCCACCTTGAGGGCATCCATGGGATCGGGGAGGCAGGAGTGAGCCCACCTGCAGATGCTGGTAAGTGGTGAAACATGAATGCCACATGGGAATATGTTGATGGCATGACTGGGCCAAAGGACCCATTAACACCCCCCCCCCCCCAAGCAGTGCATGACTGGGCCAAAGGACCCATTAACAACCCTCCCCAAGCAGTGCATGACTGGGCCAAAGAAACCATTAACAACCCCCCCCCCAGCAGTGCATGACTGGGCCAAAGGACCCATCATGATCCGTATGGCAACCAATATCACAACAATGCATACCCCCAACAATCAGATGCATGTAACTAACACTATTGAATGATCAACCTGTCTGATGCATGTGATGCACCCATCAGCTACCACCACAACACTAATTGCATGTCCTCTGTGTCCCCACAGCCGTGTCAAGTGACAGTGATACTGCACAACAGTATCTGCACGTGTCCAAGCCACTGCACAAGAGGATGCTGCCAGCAGTTCGGAATCTCTGCCCCCAGTACCAACTGCAACAAATGTGCCGGCCACCACCACCAACATCCCCAGCGTCTCCACACTGCCTGAGTTAACACAGGTGCCACGGGAACCCATTGTGCCCACCCAAACCAACACAGAAGGCAGCTGCACTGCAGAGGAGGCGGCCTGTAGTGACAACAGTGCCCCGGCAGAGCACTCTGATGACCTGGGATCCTTCCATCAGCTGGAGTTTAGTCCCACATCACTCCGAAGTCCCATGTGGTCACCCACCCCATCTATGGCAGAGCTTAATTCCCGCATGCAGCGGATGGAGGAGCAGCAGGCTACCCTCACCCAGCTGGTGGAGAGGCAGCTTGAGGAATCTAGGCTGCAGAGGGTGTGCTACAGCACATCAGTGCGTCGCCTATCAAGGTCCATTGGACGCTTTGCCAGCACTATTGTCACCTTGGCACGCCATGTGCGGGAGGGTAATGACAACACCTCCAGGCTCATAGAGTCCATGTTGATTGGGCAAATATTGCACGTATGCCATCTATACCTGATTCTGTGCCATCCAATACCACCACCCCATCCAGCTCCACTACTGCCAGTCCAAGGAGGCGCTCGAGTCTGTTAACAGGGCTCTCGGGTAAGGATGCACAGGCACAGAAGCACACACGGAAGTGATGGCATGTCAGTGGGGCACTGCAGGACACACGTGGACCTGAAGGGTGTGAGGGGTGGGTACGTTTGGGTGGTGGGGGAGGTTGTTTTGGGTGTTTGAACATTGGGGCCTGGGTGGGGGCGAGTATGTTTGGGTGGTGGGGGAGGTTGTTTTGGGTGTTTGAACATTGGGGCCTGGGTGGGGGTGGGTATGTTTGGGTGGTGGGTGGGCACTGGTGTACAGCTTCCCTAACCATTGCACCTCCTTCCCTGTTGTTAATTCATCAATATATCATCATTTGAAATCAAAGCATACATGTGTGGACATCTATCATTTCATTTGCAGTACAACAAATCATTTATTGTCATCACCATGTCCATGCATTGCTGAGAATGTGCTGTGCCTCAAAAGTAAATGCGAATCAGTTCATCCCGTGCTCTTTGGCCATCAAGTGGACCCCCGGGGTGGGTGGTGCCATCCCATCCCCATCCCCATCTTCATCCCCATCCCCATCTCCATCCCCATCTTCTTCATCTGCGTCTGGGGGCATTGGGATGTTCCTGTGCAGGCAGAGATTGTGCATCATGGCACATACGAGCGTGATTTTACCTGTCTTCACTGGGCTGTACAGCGGTGATCTGCCAGATCTGCTCAAACAGCGCAACCGGGACTTCAGCAGTCCGAATGTCCTCTCAATCATTCCACGTGTGCGGACATGTACCCTATTGTACGCCTCTTGATGCCTGTTCCTTGGTCTCCGTACAGGTGTCATCATCCATGGCGTGAGTGCATATCCAACATCACCTACATGGGATGTAGATGGGGGGACATGTCAGTGTTTGTTGTATCATGTCTTAATCTGATGCTGTGCTATTGTTCATTCATGCATGTGTGCCATGCAGTGGTTGGAAGTGTTTATTGGCCATCACAGTGGATGTAGCCAAATGGATATTGACCTACACATTTACGTGCATGTGTACTCTGCCCTACGGGTGACATTTGATTGTGAGTATGGCATAGTGCAGTGATGTGCACGCATGGCAGAGTCACTCCACTGTAATGAAGTAGTTAATGCAGGACGTCTCAATTACAGGCATCATGTGCATTGGGAGGGCAGTGTTCCATTTGTGGGTGAGTGTTTGCAGTGGCACAAGGCTTATGGGACAGTGACAGTATAGGCTGTGTGTGTCATGTGGCAGGGTGTGTACGGGCACACTGTGTTGACCTGTCATGTCTTCCTTTGTGATGTTTGGGATCCCCTGTCTATTTGGTTGATGGCAGGGGGGGTGGTACATGTGCGGTCACAGCGGCACACTCACATTGCTCATTGGCCTGGAAACACACACACCACTTCAACAGGGTCGGAGCATTGTCAGCTGTATTCACCTGAGCCAGGTGTTTTGTCCAGCATAGCGTTCCATGTACCGTGGCAACGTGGAATTCCTCAGTACCATTGAGTCATGGGTTGAGCCTGGGAAACGTGTGCAGCAGTGTGTTATCAGTAGCGTGGCATCACATACCATCTGTACATTCAACAGTGATACTGTCTCCTATTGCGGAACACCATCATCTCAATTGGTACAGCACGTGGTACTGTTAGCTCAATGTGGGTGCAGTCATCTGCATCTATGCAATTTGGCATGCCTGCTATGGCATGGAAGGCCAACTTGGTGACAATGATCTCGGGGAGGGTACGGGGTAGGGCTATGTGTTCCGACACATGGCGCAACAGAGCATTCAGTACCTGTACCAGGATTTTTGAAAAACAGGGTTGTGATATGCCATGCAGCTCACCGACCGTTTGTTGATAGGTGCCAGTGCCAAGGAAATGCAGCACAGACACAACCTTCAGGAGGGTGGGTGGGGGTGTCTATGTGGCTGCTGATGTTGTCCTCAATCATGGCAGTGATGTACAGGATTGTTGGACGGTCCAGCCGGTATAGTGTGTGGATCTGTCCTGGGGTAAGGTTCCAGGTGAGGCCCTGATGCGTGGTATTGCAGGCTGCCTGCAGGGTTGTGCCGGCTGGACAATGGGTTTGCCATAGGTGCAGGGTTGGCTGGTTGGCGCCTGCGCCTCCTCCGCCTCCGCCTCCTCCTCTGCACCATTACTGCCATCATGTGCAGTGCTGCCTGTTGGTTGAGTGGGCCCAGTCCAAGTGCAACTAGAGCTCCTGCCTGCATGGTTTTGTGTTGTGTTGGGCTGGGTGTGGCCCTTTTGTAGGCTCCCAGTGTGCTGCTGGGTCCAGCTGGGCTGATTTGGTGCACCTGTGCCCTGATTCAGTTCAGCAGGCACTGTTTAACGTCATGTTCACATTGGCGGCGGTACCGCCACCGTGATCACGGTTTTAACGCCATTTTTCTGGCGGTGTTTCCGTGTCCGCGCTAGTTGTGATGCTCGCGGTGTTTCGTATTGCCGGTAACGGAGGGGTTTCCGTGCAGGTGGACTTTACGGGACCCTTAACTCCGCGGTGGCGGTTGGGGGAGGTGCTATATCCAGGGCCGCGGGTCATGATTGGGCAGACGCGGAAACGGTGCTGGTATGGTTATACCGGCAGCGTTAATTCCGGACCGGTACACTTGTAATGAGGCCCATGATCTCTAAATTCCCATGGGACAAAGAGAGAGGTTAACAACGAGGTATTCTTTAGATATAAAAAGAAGAAATGGAAATCCTTTGTTTTGTTCCCAACGTAAGTTTAATGTCTCATTAATTAGATCCATTCAGTACATGAATGTATTCCTTTGATTTTTGTAATTTATTCTCATAAGGATTTGGCAATTTTGCTAATCCGTCTTTGTCAAAAAATCTTAAAAAAATAAAGAATAACCCTTGACACGTGTTTCTCCGTCTGAGGTTAATGACGGTTCTTTAGGAGGGATAAGCCTTACAATCGGCTTTTTTTCAAAACAGCACAAAGATGTAAAACAAAAGATGCAAATTGTTCAATAGATTTCTATTGTCTGTTGTAATAAAACACAATGATGCTTATTGAATTGTGGACTAACATATGCAGAGCTATGATAAAGGTGTACTCACTATTATGATGTAACATTAATCCCCCCATTGGTTAGTGGTTGGAATTCAGCTTTGTGCTGGCTGTGACTTGCTTGTCGGCCTGTGTTTTTAGCACGGCTCGAGAAATGCCCTGATAAGGAAGGAACGAACGGTGATCTTAGAATCAGGTTTACATTTGCAGCACGTTTATACTTATTTTGAAATGGCTTTAATCTGAAAGAGGATATATATATAATGCGGCGACTCCCGCTTACCTGATAATTTGTGTTGCTTGCTTCATTTGGATATTGTCAGCATCCCAGCATGATAACTAGCATACGCTGTTAGCAAGACTGTGGTTTTAAAATTATATGGACTTGCGATCACGTGTGACTCATTGTCACGTGACCGCGAGTCCTCCATCTTGGATAGGGAAGAAATGTACTAATCGAGTTACAGAAACGTTCTTTTCCTTATATCCTAATGAATATATTTTTGAGAAACTCTGACTCCGGATTAACATGTCGGCCTTCTGTGCTCTGTTGTATAATCTAATTTCTTACAGCAGTGCAAAGTTGTGATAGCACGTGGATTACTGTCACATGGTCACATATCCCCAATGGACAGTGTTTCAGAAGGCTATGGAGTCCATCCTGCTATGGCTTATAATCCAGGATTCAGTAAGCTAAACTGTTCTTCTGCTGTGGAAGCAATCATTAGATCTTTTTGTGAAACAAAAAAGATTATATAATATTAAGCAGTTTTTAAACATAAAAAACTATAGTAAAATATAGTAGGAAAAAAGAAACTTATACAGTTGTTTAAATATGCTGTTCCATACACCTATACAATACCTGCTTGGGCTGAACAGCCTTGTTGTACACTTGGAGATACTTTATAGAAGGTGAATCTCAGTGTCCACATTCAGACCGCTGTGACAAGTGTCCAGAGTACAAATCCAGTAGGCTTCTATGGATCTTATACATTTTTCCACATTGCCACCTCTTGGTAGTTTGTTGATTTTTTCTATACCATAGAATTATATGTTATATTTGTGCTCTCCTTTGTGCTCTATTGAATGGTGATACCCCAAGGGGTACTTGATGTCTTCTTTAGTGATTACTCTAAGGTGCTCTTGAATTCTTATTTTCAGTGTTCTGGTAGCACTGCCTACATAGAGTTTTCCGCATAGGCATTCGATTGTGTACACAATCTGTTTTGTATTGCAATTTGATGAAGTCATTCACTTTCTCCAGCATTGGACCTTTCATGGATTCACATGCTTAGAATATTCCCTGTCGTCAGGCTGGGAACTCTCGGTACATTTATAAAGACGTTTCCATAGGAAAAAATGTCGACACTTTTTGTGTCTTATCTATGTCGTTTTGGGTCGCTTGTGCCTGCCCCAATAGGACGTAGCCGTATAAATTTCCCCGCCCCCGCAGCTCCCTTCAGAATTCAACCGTCTTCCAAAGTAGTGGGATCACCTTGTGTCATCTGCTATTTTACAACGTTGATTTTTTCGTTTTCTTTCCCAGTGTCTGTGAAGGTGTTATTCTGTGTGTGTGCTACATGCGGATTAATAAAGGTGTACCAAGGAGATGGACATATGGACTGTCTGTATTGTCTCCACTCTTATCATTCAGCGGAAAATTGTGGCATTTGTAAAGGCTTCTCGCAGACCGAAATAGACGTCTGGTGACGTGGCTAAATGACGGAGCGGGAGTGTACCCTCCCTCGGAGGTAGTCTCTACACATAGTTTGGCCTCGAGAGCTAAATCTCCGGTGGTCCCCCGCCGCTCTGTATTTGCAGAGCCGCCAGCGAAGAAGTCACGTTTGACGGATAAAAGTTTCTCTGAGAAACATTCTACGAGGGAATCATCAAAAACAAAAGCTTTGTCTTCTTCCTCGTCGTCAAAAAAGGAGAGAAAAGACCTGTTAAAGGCCTCCTCAGGTGACCATCATAGGTCATCCTCGAGTCAAGATTCGTCGAAGCATAAGTCGAGCTCAAAAAAGGCGGGAACGCCTCAGAATTCTGCACCACAACCACCGTTGTGGTCGACGGAAGTTCGATCATCGACGCCCTCATTACGATCAATGCAGGGCATTCCTGCAGTAGCGATGTCGATTCAGAAGACGACTGTTGATAAGTTGTCATCGTTGACGGTGGCCCCTCCGGAAGGCTGGCAGTCGGAGGTATACGATCCGATCTTACCAGAGACCCTGTTGCAAAAGGAGGTGGCCTTTTCCATATCATCCGTAGAATAAGACCGTAAACCGGTGGTTGGGCCAACAGAGCTTGGATTACAGTGGGTCAGCTCGTTGATGGTCTCGAGTGGGCGAAGTATCCCAGTTACAACGCCTCTACTCAATCCGCAGGGGGTGTTGTCCTTGGAGGTATTGTCCACATTACAGACTTTATTGAGCCGATTGGACGCAAAGTTGCCTCAAGTTGGTGCTGCAGCAGTAGTACATGCTACGCCAGCCAATGACAAGCCAGGTTCTGCCCCCCGGTCAATGGCTAGGGTACCAACAGATCTTCCGGTTGATGAACATCCTCCATGTTCACACCCGGAGGAAGGAGAACTACCAGAGTCCGAGTCAGAATGAGGAGAGTCTTTATCAGACATATCATCATCCCCTTCAAGAGACCTGACATGGGAGTCGGAGGCTGAGATGGAAGCTCCAAGAGGTCCGGCTCAACCAGCACTGCCGGATGACATTGGTTCCTTCCACACAATGATGGGTAAGGCATGTACCGAGATTGGCCTGACCCAGGAGGAAGAAAAGAAAGACTGCTTATTGTTTGATCATTTGGGGAAGAGGAGGAAGTCGGTGTTTTCGGTCCCCATTTTAGATCAAGTATGTCAAGAGGGGTTACAAACCATGCGCCATCCGTTTTCGGAGCCTGCGACTAAAGGTAGACTGGAAAAGAAATGTAAAGCTCCAGAGTCGACTCCAAAATGTTTTTCTTCTCAACCTTCTCTGGAATCGGTGGTATCGGCAGCTGCTGCAAGAAAGGCGAGGTCACAACATAAATGTACAACCCCCCCCGGACAACGAGGCCAGGAGGCAAGATGCCTTTGGCAAGAAAGTAGTGTCGATAGGAGCAACAACGGTAAAGGCAGCCAACTCTCTAGCTAGTGTGGCGAGATACGACAGAGAGATGTGGCATCGTTTAGCCCCCATACTGGAACATCTACCGGACGAGCACAGAAAATCTGCTATGTTGCTGCTGCGTGATGGGGAAAAGGCTTCAAACCACTCAATAAACATTGCCGTAGACCTGGCGGAATCAGGTTTTAAACAAATAAACAATGGGGTGGTTTTGAGGAGGCAAGCATGGCTCAAATGCACAAACTTTCAACCAGAAGTACAATATAAAGTGCTCAATATGCCTTTTGAAGGGGAACAATTATTTGGGGAAAAAGTAGACGAGGCCTTAAAAGGCATGAAAGAAGACTCGGACACAGCACGCTCTCTTGGAGCCTTTCAGAGTGGCAGAAGTTTTCATTCTTTTCGTCCCTTTAGAGGGGCATCAGGAAATTCCTGATTTGTGTCATCCAGGGATCGGGGCTTCAGTAGGCCATCGTACTCCTCTCAAGGCTATAAGATAGGTACCCAAACTGCTCGAAGAGGACGAGATTATCAAGCTTCAAGGAGAAGAGGAGGTTATTCATCATCCACGAAGGACAAGCAGTCATAGACCCAGCAATGACAAGCTTCAGGAAGTCCTGGGAGGCAGAGTGTCTCGCCGTGTCGACGAGTGGGAGAAGATAACATCAGACCGGTGGGTATTAGACACAGTGAAACTAGGCCACTCTTTGCACTTCAAAAGCATGCCACCGCACATTCCACCTGTGTTTTCGGCGCAGCCCCATCTTCAAATATTACAACGAGAAGTGGTGCTTATGCTACAAAAAGGGGCTATAGAATTGGTCCTGGTGGCCGAGAGAGGTCAGGGAGTTTACTCCCGGTACTTTGTTGTCAAAAAACCCAACAGCAAGTGGCACCTCATTCTAGATCTTCGAGATCTCAACAAGACACTAAAAAATCTAAAGTTCAAGATGCTTACGCTTCAGGGAGTTATCCGATCTATCCAGCCGGGGGATTTTCTGGCGTCGTTAGATCTACAGGACGCATATTTTCATATACCAATGCGTCGACGACACAGAAAATTTCTGAGGTTCGTAGTCGGACGAACCAACTATCGATTCAAAGTATTCCCATTCGGACTAAAGTCATCTCCCAGAATGTTCACAAAGTGTTTGGCTCCAGTAGCAGCTTGGTTAAGAAGACTAGGTCATCATGTTTACCCCTATCTGGATGATTGGTTGGTAAAAGGGTCGTCTCCAATAATAGCGCAAGCAAGTCTAAAGGCCACCATGCAACTTCTGCAACAGTTAGGCTCTGCAATCAACTTTGAGAAGTCCTCCTTAACTCCCTCAAAGAACTCAGTGTTTTTG
Organism: Ambystoma mexicanum; assembly: GCF_040938575.1. NCBI lineage: Eukaryota > Metazoa > Chordata > Amphibia > Caudata > Ambystomatidae > Ambystoma > Ambystoma mexicanum. The sequence continues at coordinate 1,048,695,901 of NC_090926.1, forward strand.
GGTGCAGAGTTCGAAACGCAGTCAGGATTGGTGAAACCATCTGTGGAGAGAGTTCACAAACTCAGGCTACAGGCAAAGGAGTGGAAAGTCAACACCAGGGTGTTAGTAAGGAAATATATGTCACTACTAGGGGCCATGGCGTCATGTATCCCCTTAGTAAACAACTGTCGTCTCTTCATGACACCAATTCAAGAATTTCTGGCAGATCGATGGTCCCAGAGTCGGGGCTTTGGTTGTCACAGGTTTCCCCCCCTTCTCACCTGTCTGTATTGTTTGTTTGGGATCTTCGAAGTTGCCTTCCTACGCACTGCTCGGGTCTTGTACAACCCCGTGCGTGAATCCTCGGATTCCAGTGTGTGGTTCGTAACCCGACTCCAGGAAGCGTTCAGATGTCCGGGATAAGTCCAGGAATGACGAAGAGCACACTCGGCGAATGCGCTCGCAATCCAGGAGTGCAGGATGAGGAAGAAAGGGAAGGATGATAGGAGAGGAGAATCAGGGGACTGGGAACCAGGAGCAAGAAGAAACCGCCGTACGAACTCCGGCCGCACACATCTGGCTACTGCAAGCGGTAGCGTTGAGACGCGCGGGGCTGCGGGGCGTGCCTCTTTTGTAGAACATAGAGCGTACGATGTGAAGACTGGCAGACAGCGTTCCGAGTTCCGCGGCCAAGTTGGGAGTACAGTTGAGTTTAATCCCCTATGGGTCAGGAACCACGAAGTCCAGAAGGGATGCGTACGGTGGGTCATGACAGCATGCCTCCTCGGAAACCCAGTTCCTCCGGCTTTGCCCGGGTGTATAAGGTGGCACCTTCGGAGCAGTCTGGGGGCATTTATGTTTGAGGCTGGTTCCCAGGTGCGTTCACTGGGAGGATACCCTTTCCATTCGACCAGATTCTGTAGCTGTCCATGTCTGTACCTGGAGTCACATATTCTGGAAACCTCGTATTCTAACTGGTCATTGACAATCACAGGGATAGATCTTGGAGCAGTTTGTGAGGACTGGACGTATGGTTTCAACAGAGAAGTGTGAAAAACTGGATGGATTCTTTTGCAGGATTCTGATAGTTTGAGTCGGAAGGCCACTGGGTTAATGACTTCCTTTATGGAGAAAGGACCATAATACCGGGGAGCCAATTTATTTGGTCGTAAGTGTCGAGGCAGAAGTTTCGAGGATAGCCAGACCTTATCGCCTATTGTGTATGATGGTCCTGGTCTTCTTTTGGAGTCAGCATAGCGCTTGGTGTCCATTCGAGCCTTTTCAAGGTGTTCCTTTGCTTCTTTGTGTACGTTGATGAGGGTTTCAATCCAGGAGTCGACTGTAGGTACAGGGGTAGGATGCGGGAGAATGGATGGTAGAACCGAAGGGTGGAATCCTTGGTTTCAGAAGGAGGGACTGGTCTTGACAGCCGAGTGATCCGAGTTGTTGTAGGCAAACTCAGCCACAGGGATTAAGAGTGACCAATCGTCCTGGACCTTGGTGGTAAAACAGCAAAGATATTGTTCCAGAGTTTGGTTCACGCGTTCAGTAGCCCCATTGGTTTGTGGATGATAACCGGAAGATAGGGCACGTTGGATACCTAGTATGTGACATAATTGTTTCCAGAACTGAGATATGTACTGGGGTCCCCTGTCAGATATGATTTTGGAAGCTAGTCCGTGAAGTCGGAATATGTGTTCCAGGAAGATTCTGGCAAGTTCAGAGGAGGATGGTAGTTTATATAAAGGTGTAAAGCGAGCCATGTGAGTGAATAGATCAATGGTAACCATAATTGTTGTGTATCCCCTGGAAGGTGGTAGTTCCACAATAAAATCTGTAGCAATGAATTCCCAAGGTCTTGTTGGCAGCGTTGGTTGGAGTAGGAAACCTGCCGGTTTCTGGTTGTCATGCTTGTTTTGAGTGCAGATTGCACAGGTTTGGATGTAATGCTGGACGTCATCCCTCATTTTCGGCCACCAAAACTGCCTCTGTATTAGACGGAGGGTGTTGGTGATGCCACGGTGTCCTGAATGAAGGGTATCATGGCATAGGCTTGTGATCTTTTGTCGTAGTCTCTGAGTGGGGATGACCAGACAATTGTCCTTGAATAAATATCTGCCCTTCATCTTGAGGTTCTATTGATTCCTCCCACTATATTCCTTCCAGATTTCAGAAGACTGAGTTTGAATCCGAATGACTTCTAAGAGACTGATTGCTTGGGCAACGAATATTGTATGGGGAAACATCTTTGGAAAGGATCAGTCTTCAAGAATTTCGTAGTCCGGACATCAGGATAAGGCATCAGCTATTATATTGTGTGTTCCAGGAACATGATGAATTTGAAACTGGTACTGGGCGAAGAAGAAGGTCCAACGGGCTTTAGCGACTGTTCCTACATTCCAAGGACTGCAGGACTTGAAGATTCCGATGGTCCGTGCGGACCTGAACAGGATGTTTCGATCCCAGGAGTAGATGACACCAGTCTGTGAAGGCTTGACGGATGGCTAGTAGTTCCTTTTCCAAAACATAATAGTGGGTTTCGCTAGGGGTCAAGGTGCGAGAAAGGTAGGTGATGGGGTGTTCTAACCTGTCATCGAATTCTTGTTTCAGGACTGCCCCGATGGCGTTGTTAGAGGCATCAGTTTCCTCCAGGAAGGGTCAATCAATGTCAGGTTGGGCCAGGATGGGGGCTTGTGTAAACTCTGACTTTAACCGTTGAAACGCCTCATCTTGGACTGCTGTCCAGTGAAAGGGTGTATCCTTCTTCAACAATGAGATGATCGGATGTACAATCTCCGAAAAGGAAGGTATGAATTTCCGGTAGAAGTTAGCAAGCCCCAGGAAGGATTGAATTTGTTTCACAGTTGTGGGAACAGGCCAGGATAGATAGAGTCTACTTTCGAGCGGTCGATTCCAATTCCTTCTGGGCTGAGGACGAATCCGAGATAGTGAACGGTGGACACATGGAAAAGGCACTTTTCGGGTTTAGCCAGGAGCTTATGTTCACGTAGATGTTGTAAAACTGCCTTAACATGTTCTTCATGCTTCAGAGGGTCCTTGGAGTATATTAGTATGTCGTCCAGGTATACAATGACGAAGAGGAACAGCATATCGGAGAACACCCGGTCCATAAAACATTGGAAAACTGCTGGGGCATTGGCAAGTCCGAAGGACATAACCATGTATTCAAAATGACCAAAAGGTGTTCTAAAGGCTTTTTTCCATTCGTCACCTTCCTTAATACGGATCAGATGGTAGGCACCTCTGAGATCTAATTTCATGAACACTGCAGCTCCTCTTACCGCTTCCAGGATATCTGAGATTAGGGGCAATGGGTAGCGGTCTTTGAGGGTGCATTGATAAGCCCACGATAATCTAGGCAAGGTCTAAGCTCCTTGGTGTCTTTCTTAGGAACAAAAAACAATGAAGCTCACGCCAGGGATTTGGATTGTCGTATAGTGCCATTTTCTAAGCTGGTATCCAGGTATTCTGGGAGGGCTCTTTTCTCAGGTTCTGATAAAATGAGCATTCTTCCAAAGGGAATCACTGCTGAAGGTTCAGTACAAATTGCACAGTCTTCAGGTCTGTGAGGAGGAAAGGCTTGAACTATGGCGGTTGAAAACACATCAGTGTAGTCCTGGTAGGCCCTGGGAACCTGTGAGTGGACCTTGTTGGTTAGTTAGCATATCTTCAGGAGAGCTTGAAGAGGAATCTAGGGATAAACAGTGGGACATACAATGTTCTGAATCAAGAAACAAGGATCCTGCTGCCCAGTTGATCTAGGGGTTATGCTTCTCTAACCAAGTCATTCCCAGTACCATTGGGTAATGGGCAGATATTAAAATGTTGAATTTGATCTTCTCTTGATGGTGGTTTATAGAAAGCATGATCTCTTTGGTTTGCAGGGTAATGGGTCCTGAAGAGAGAGGTCTTCCATCGATAGCCTCTACAGGTTGCATGATGTCTCGAGTTTCATAAGGGATGTTATTGGTAGTGTAACGCTCACCTGATTCTCGCAGAGGCGCCGGTCTTGACTGGGCAACTACCGTATCTTCAAAGGTGATGTGTAGCACCCGGTTGGCTCTTTGGGCTGGACCTCTGTGCACTGTATGCCTGACGTGTAGAGTAAGATGTCTTAGGTAAGTGAATGCCGAGCTCTCCATCTGCCTCGGGGCAGGGTGCTGTAACCAGTTTCTTCACTGGATAGGTAGCGCAGGCCTCTTGACTTCAGAGGACTGCTGTCCGTCGTTTACTGCACGAACGGTAAGTTTCGAGTCATTCAAATGTCTTTAAAGTCTTTAGTAATGATGTCTCTTGTTTTGCAGGGTTCCGGCGATGGCGGATGACGGGCTGAAGTGAGTTGAAGATGGAGCCCGTGTGATGAATAGAAGCGCCTGGAAGCACGTAAGTAAGCGCTTGTTGCCTGCTTCACTATGCGCTCTAACTGTCTTTTTATTTTGCAGGTACAAGTTCGGAGCGGCTGCAGGGTGCCGGAATACCCACTGGATTAGATGTGGAAAGGAGTAATGGCACGTGAGTATTAAAGTTCCCCAATGTCTTTAAACGCACCTTGTTTTGTCTTTCAGATGCGGGATGCAGCGCCGAAGGCCTCCGGAGCGCACGAAGAGTAGGTAAGCCTTTGCCTTTCAGATGCCGGAATGCTAACCTGTTCTTTCTTGTCTTTATAGGTGTTGCTGAAGACTGGATTCAGGATGGTAAGCCTTTTTCCTTAGGCCCAGGACCGGATGCAGAAGACACGATGAGCGTTCTGCTGCAGAGGTTGCAGAATAACGCAAAGCAAGATTCATCCACCGGGTGTGGTTTAAATAGCCTCCTGTAGTGCTTAGGTGTCTCCTTCCACAGCCACGCCTAAGTAAGAAAAGAGTTCCTGGGAAGAAAAGAGTTCCTGCCTTCCAGAAGAGTTCCAGTGTTCTGAATCTAGGGAGTGGCTCCAGCCCCACCCAACAGGAAAAGTAGTTCCAAACAGAAGAGGATCAGAGGCTCAACTGGCAGGCAAGTAAGCAGCATGGTCTGCTGAAGGTAAGTCCACCCAAGCATTATGAGCCCGGCGCTTCCAGCGCTGGGACTGGGCATATTTATGAGCCTGGTGCCACTGGCGCCAGGACTGGGTCCAAAAGGTCCCAATTGGGACTGGTTGGCACTCGGAACCTGGGTTATGGATCTGCTTCCAAGGGAGTTGGGAAAACCCTGACCTTTTGGAAGCAGAGATCATGACAGTACCCCCCCTCAAGGCCCCTCCCAAACCGGGCTTCTCCGGGGGTTTTGGCTTGTCAGGAAATGTTCGGTGAAACCTTTTGATTAGGCGAGGAGCGTGGACATATTCAGCAGGTTCCCAGGATCTCTCTTGGGGGCCGTAGCCTTTCCAGTCAATTAGGTAGAATAGTTTAGATTTGGAGATCTTGGAGTCCAGAATGCTTAAGACTTCAAACTCGAGTTCTCCATCCACTAGGATAGGTTTTGGAGATTTGGTTAGTCGGGTTTGAGGTTGCACGGGTTTTAATAGAGAGACGTGGAAGACCGGATGTATCTTCATGTGCGGGGGCAAGTCCAACTTGACCGCTACTGGGTTTACTATGGTAGTGATGGAATAGGGACCAAGGTATCTTGGGTTGAATGTGCGTGGCCCTTTTAGAGGTAGATATTTGGTGGATAACCAGACTTGATCCCCTACTTGATATTGAGGGGCTTCCTTCCGATGTTGATCTGCTCCTTTCTTGTATTGTTCTTTAGCCCTTTGAAGGTGAGAAACAGCTTCCTTAAAGGCTTGGGTGATTGTAGAATGCAGGTAGTCTACTGCTGGTGTTTCAAGATCTTGGAGGGGATCCAACTCCGAGGTTCGAGGGTGACTGCCGTACAAAAGAAAAAACGGGGTTTTCCCAGTTCCCGAATGGACAGAGTTATTGTAGGCATACTCGGCTATCCAAAGGATATCTTTCCAAGTTTTTTCAGTTTGTTGCAGCATGCAGCGTAAATACTGTTCCAGAGTTTGATTGGTCCTCTCGGTTTGTCCGTCGGTCTGAGGGTGGTGACTGGTCGATAGTCTCACATCAATTTGAGCCGACCGACAGCAACTTCGCCAAAAATGAGAAATAAATTGACTACCTCGATCCGAAATTAGAACCGAAGGAAAACCGTGCAGTCGGACGATGTTTTCGAGAAATTCTCGGGCCAGAGTTGCTGCTGTTGGCAAGCCTTTGAGCGGAATGAAATGCGCCATCTTGGAGAATAAGTCCACGATTACTAGACTCGTATTGTATCCGGAGCATGGAGGTAGATCGGTGATGAAGTCCATAGAAAGCGTATGCCAAGGGCGAGGTGGGATGTCAATGGGGCGTAAGAGGCCTGCTGGTCTTTCCTTTTGACTCTTGTTTTGGGCGCATACTCCACAGGACATTATAAAGTCTCTGATATCTTTTTTCCAAGACGGCCACCAGAAGTAGCGCTTGATCTTTTCTGAGGTCTTGGCTATACCGGGATGACCTTCCATTAAAGAGTCGTGATAACAAGAGATTACTTTTTTCTGTAAATCTGTGCTGGGTAGGTATAATCGTTCTTGGAAATACAATAAGTTGTCCTTTACTGCAAAGTCCTTTCCCTGCAGATGCCAATTCTGTATGTCTGCTGGAGTTACAAGTTGCCTGGCTTTATCCTTAACTTCCTCTATGGATTCTGTGGCGATTATACCCAGAATTCTTTGTTCGGGAATGATTGGTACAGGTTTAGGGTTGACCAAGTGTTCTTCCACTCCCATCCGAGAAAGGGCATCGGCTTTACCGTTCTTTGTACCAGGTCGATAGGTAATTATGAAGTCAAACTCGGCAAAGAATAATGCCCAACGGAGTTGTCTAGAGGATTGGGCTTTTGCGGTCTTCAAATATTGCAGGTTTCGGTGATCCGTAATCACAGTAACGGTGTGTCGGGCCCCCAGCAGATAATGCCGCCAAGCCTTAAAGGCAGACTTGATAGCCAGAAGTTCCTTGTCAGTAATCGTGTAATTGATTTCAGGAGGCGAGAATTTGCGGGACCAAAATGCCATGGGATGCAACTGATTGGTTACCGGGTCCTTTTGTGATAGAACTGCCCCCATGGCAAGGCTTGAAGCATCAGTTTCCACGATGTAGGGGAGTTCGGGGCGAGGGTGTTTTAAGATTGGTGCAGAGATAAATTTAGTCTTCAAATCCTGGAAAGCTTGTTCCGCCTCGGTAGACCATTCAAAACGTTTGTTTTTCTTTAACAAGGCAGTGATGGGCTGGACTATTCGAGAGAATTCGGGGATAAACCTGCAGTAAAAGTTAGCGAAGCCTAACATGCTTTGCACACCTTTTACGGAGGATGGTGATGGCCATTTGAGAACTGCATCGACCTTCTTTGAATCCATACGCACTCCGCCAGGTGATAATATGAATCCCAAGAATTCAACTTCAGTCACGTTGAAAACACATTTTTCCAACTTAGCGAAAAGTTTGTGTTGACGCAATCTTTCGAGGACCATTTTCACGTGTTTCCGATGTTCAGATTCCGATGAAGAATAAACGAGGATGTCGTCAATGTAAACAACAACACATACATCTATGAGCTCTCTGAGGACATCGTTCATAAAATATTGAAAGGCGGCCGGGGCATTGCAAAGTCCAAAGGGCATGACCTGATATTCAAATAGCCCATACTTGGTGCAGAAGGCCGTCTTCCATTCATCGCCCTCTTTTACTCGTACCAAGTGGTAAGCTCCTCTAAGATCCAGCTTTGTATATATGCATGCTTTTCTGACTTGGTCCAGGAGTTCAGGGATCAAAGGTAACGGATATCTATTCTTAACGGTGATCTGGTTCAGGGAGCGATAATCGATACAAGTTCTAAGGTCTCCTTCCTTTTTTGGAACGAAGAACAAAGCTGAAGAAGCAGGGGACTTGGAAGGACGAATAAACCCATTTGCCAGGTATTGATCCAGGTATTGTCGAAGGTGAAGGTTCTCAGGCTCGGTGAGGGCATAAATTCTACTACAAGGAGGAGTAGATCCAGGTATCAGGTCTATCTGGCAGTCATAAGACCTATGATGAGGTCGAGAGTTAGCCTGATCCTTCCGGAAAACATCTTGGTATTCTAGGTATTCGGGAGGTAACTGGGGAGTCTCTGAAGAAATTGCGGCCAGTGCAACACCAGGTGGAGGGTGACAAGTAGAGACACATTCTGGAAACTGGACCGTTCTTGCTCGCCAATCGATCAGAGGATTGTGTTTCTCTAACCAAGGTATTCCTAGAATAATCTGAAACTGAGGGGCCTTGATCACATCGAACACGATCTTCTCATGGTGTCCATCTTGACTTACTAGCGTCACCTCTTGAGTGGTATGCGTTACTGGCCCGGAGGCTATCTCCGTACCATCCACCGTAGTAATGACGTCCTTTACAGCCTTGGGACAAAGAGTTAGATTCATCCTCAAAACCATTTCATGATCCACATAATTGCCGATGGCACCGCTGTCGACGTAAGCTTCAATTGCATGTAATCGATCCGGATTATCAGGGCTAATGAGGACCATAGGTATCACGAAATGCGAGGTCACGGAACTGGTTTTCACGCTCGGCAAGAGGACCTCTATTCTTGTCGGGCGAGGTCGTTTCCCTGCTCAGAGTTTGTAACTTTGGTAACTGCAGCTCCTACTGCCTTCTTGGCAGGTTTCACCGGACAGTCTCGAAGAAAGTGCCCTGGGTTTCCGCAATATAGGCATAATTGCAACTGTTTCCTCCTTTCCCGCTCCCTTTGTGTTAGAGGACCTTTCAGACCCCCTATTTGCATGGGTTCCCCGGAGTCTACTCCTTTGGAAGGAGTTGGTGGTTTGGAAAATACTCGAGCATCAAACTTGGAACGATCGGCCTTCCTGTTCTGCAGCCTGTGATCTATTTGAATGACCAAGTCTATATAATCCGAACAGTCTTGTGGGGGATTCACTACTTGGGCTAAAACGTCTTTGAGCTCTCCACGTAGACCTCTATAAAACAGCGTAATCCTTTTGTCCTCAGGCCATTGAGTTTCCACTATTAGTCTATTGAAAGATGCAATATAAGCCAAAAGGTCTTGATTACCCTGTCGCAACGAAAGAAGCTCATTGTCCAAGGCCTGCCCCTGTGAATGTCTTGCGAACAGTTTTTCCATACTAAGCTGAAAGGCTTGAAAATCATGGAGAACCGGATCATCTTGATTAACTAGAGGGATCGACCAGTCTGCCGCATTGCCACTAAGGTACGAAAGTACAAAAGCTACTTTTGCTTGATCAGTTGGAAAGGCTGCTGGCCGGCATAAGAAGTGCAACCGGCACTGATTGATAAATACTGCAAACCTCTTTGGGTCACCAGAAAATCGTTCGGGCGGAGCCAGAGGTACATTCCCAGGTAGGTTGATCTGCACTGGATTCATAGAGGATGTTGAAGGAAGATTTGCCCCTGATGCGGGTAACGGGGTCTGTCCGGCTTGTGACTGTAGCACTTGTCTAGCAAGATTGTCTGTTCTCTCCTTGGAAATAATTAGTTCCCTTCTTAGAGCATTAGTTTCCTGACGAGCTGCATGCACTTCTGCCCTTAGTTCCCCAAGTAACCGGGCTAGGGGGTCAGTATCTGAGGTTTCCATAGCGCCTGGGCGAGATTTTTGCGGTAGGCTTTGCGTTCTGTAACGCTCACCTGATTCTCGCAGAGGCGCCGGTCTTGACTGGGCGACTACCGTATCTTCAAAGGTGATGTGTCGCACCCGGTTGGCTCTTTGGGCTGGACCTCTGTGCACTGTATGCCTGACGTGTAGAGTAAGATGTCTTAGGTAAGTGAATGCCGAGCTCTCCATCTGCCTCGGGGCAGGGTGCTGTAACCAGTTTCTTCACTGGATAGGTAGCGCAGGCCTCTTGACTTCAGAGGACTGCTGTCCGTCGTTTACTGCACGAACGGTAAGTTTCGAGTCATTCAAATGTCTTTAAAGTCTTTAGTAATGATGTCTCTTGTTTTGCAGGGTTCCGGCGATGGCGGATGACGGGCTGAAGTGAGTTGAAGATGGAGCCCGTGTGATGAATAGAAGCGCCTGGAAGCACGTAAGTAAGCGCTTGTTGCCTGCTTCACTATGCGCTCTAACTGTCTTTTTATTTTGCAGGTACGAGTTCGGAGCGGCTGCAGGGTGCCGGAATACCCACTGGATTAGATGTGGAAAGGAGTAATGGCACGTGAGTATTAAAGTTCCCCAATGTCTTTAAACGCACCTTGTTTTGTCTTTCAGATGCGGGATGCAGCGCCGAAGGCCTCCGGAGCGTGCGAAGAGTTGGTAAACTTTTGTCTTTCAGATGCCGGAATGCAGTGTGAAGACCTCCGGAGCGCACGAAGAGTAGGTAAGCCTTTGCCTTTCAGATGCCGGAATGCTAACCTGTTCTTTCTTGTCTTTATAGGTGTTGCTGAAGACTGGATTCAGGATGGTAAGCCTTTGCCTTTCAGATGCCGGAATGCTAACCTGTTCTTTCTTGTCTTTATAGGTGTTGCTGAAGACTGGATTCAGGATGGTAAGCCTTTTTCCTTAGGCCCAGGACCGGATGCAGAAGACACGATGAGCGTTCTGCTGCAGAGGTTGCAGAATAACGCAAAGCAAGATTCATCCACCGGGTGTGGTTTAAATAGCCTCCTGTAGTGCTTAGGTGTCTCCTTCCACAGCCACGCCTAAGTAAGAAAAGAGTTCCTGGTAAGAAAAGAGTTCCTGCCTTCCAGAAGAGTTCCAGTGTTCTGAATCTAGGCAGTGTCTCCAGCCCCACCCAACAGGAAAAGTAGTTCCAAACAGAAGAGGATCAGAGGCTCAACTGGCAGGCAAGTAAGCAGAATGGTCTGCTGAAGGTAAGTCCACCCAAGCATTATGAGCCCGGCGCTTCCAGCGCTGGGACTGGGCATATTTATGAGCCTGGTGCCACTGGCGCCAGGACTGGGTCCAAAAGGTCCCAATTGGGACTGGTTGGCACTCGGAACCTGGGTTATGGATCTGCTTCCAAGGGAGTTGGGAAAACCCTGACCTTTTGGAAGCAGAGATCATGACAGGTAGTGACCCAATCATGATCTATGAATATCCCCATAGCCCCACAATCCACTAATGCCATAATGGGATAAGATTCTTTCTTGGAAGGCAATAGAAAGGCCTGCAGAATCACAAGATTGTTTTGTCCAGGAGAGTTCAAGGATGGAATAGATGTGGAGCAAACATCTCTCTCCCGAAGCTGTGCTCCATCTAGGATCGGGAGCTGGCTTTTCCTGAACGCCATGGAGGGGCGATAGGCACTCTCTCACAAGATGTTTATCAGAGGCACAATACATGCATAGACCAGTGTGAATCCGTTGCATCCTTTCTTGCGGAGTAATGTGTCCGCGAAAGGCTCCTACTTGCATGGGTTCTGGGTCAGTGGTCAGGGAAGAAGCAGGCTCAGGTCTAGGGGAAGGTTCTGTGGAGGCCTTTTGGTAGGATACTTTATTATTCTTCTTCTCCGCCTTTCTTTCCTGGATACGAAAGTCAATTTGTAAAGAAAGATCCATGAGAGCCTGGAAGGAACTTGGGCAAGCTACCCTGGCTAGCTCGTCTTTTATCTCTTCATTCAATCCTCTTCGAAAGAGGTTGAAACAGGCCTCTGAGGACCAGTCTGCTACCTTGGCTAGTTGCTTAAAGCGTGTCACGTAAGTAAGCATATCCTTGGATCCTTGTTGGAAGTCCAATAAGCGTTCTTGGGCACTGTAAACTTGTTCTGGGCGATCGAACATGGTTTTCAGCACCTGCACAAACCCGTCATAGTCATCCAAGAGGGCATCAACCGAATTAACTAAGGGAGTTGCCCAAGTTAATGCATTCCCGGAGAGATGTGAAATCATAAAACCCACCTTTGCCCTTGGGGCGGAGAAGTAGTAGGGCTTAAAGGTGAAGTACACCAAACATGAGTCGAGGAAGCCACGAAGGTTCCTTGAAGAGCCATCATATTTATCCACCACTCTGCCCAACAACACACCTTCCTTGGTTGCGGAATCACGTGATAGGACTAGTTGTTTCAGTGCCGCATTTTTGGCTTTAAGGTTTTGGACTTCTGTTATTAACACCTGCATGCCGCGCATGAAGTCTTGAAGTGCAGCCTCCATTTCCGTAACTGTATCAGTTTGTTGGCATCTCAATCTGTCACAGGTTTCCCCCCTTCCCACCTGTCTGTATTGTTTGTTTGGGATCTTCAAAGTTGCCTTCTTACGCACTGTTCGGGTTTTGTACAACCCTGTGCGTGAATCCTCAGATTCCAGCGTGTGGTTCGTGACCCGACTCCAGGAAGCATTCAGATGTCTGGGATAAGTCCAGGAATGACGAAGAGCACACTTGGAGAATGCGCTCGCAATCCAGGAGTGCAGGATGAGGAAGAAAGGGAGGATGATATGAGAGAAGAATCAGGGGACCGGGAACCAGGAACAAGAAGAAATCGCCGTACGAACTCCGGCCGCACACGTCAGACTACTGCAAGCGGTAGCATTGAAACGCATGGGGCCGCAGGGGAGTGCCTGTTTTGTAGAACGTAAAGCGTATGATGCGAAGACTGGCAGACAGCATTCTGAGTTCCGTGGCCATGTTGGGAGTACAGTTGAGTTTAATCCCCCATGGGTCAGTGACCACGAAGTCCAGAAGGGACGTGTACAGTGGTTCATGACATTGGTCAGACAAATTTACTATCAGCAACGGGCTTCTGCGAGCACTGCAATGGTGGCAACTCTTCGAAAACCTATCGAGAGGGATGCCTCTGCGGGAACCAGAGTTTCAAATGACGGTAGTGACAGATACTTCTCTGACTGGATGGGGAGCGCATCTGGAGTACCTGCAAGTGCAAGGCCTGTGGTCGTCGGAAGAGTCAACCCTTCATATCAACGTGCTGGAATTGAGGGCGGTACGTTGGGCCCTGAAGTCCTTTTTTACCACACATAAACGGATCAGTCGTGAGAATATTGACGGACAATACGACAACAATGTTCTACCTGAGAAAGCAGGGAGGTACTCGTTCCAGAACCCTCTCGACCGAAGCTCAAGAAATATGGCATTGGGCCCTCGAACAGAAATAAGTATAATGGCCTACCATCTGCCGGGAGTAAAAAATTTACAAGCGGACTCTCAGTAGAGAGATGAATCAGCTGCACGAATGGGAGTTGAACGAACAACAGCTGGCGAATGTTTTCAAAAAATGGGGCCAACCTTCCCTGGATCTCTTCGCGACGAGAGAGAACAAGAAGTGCACACAGTATGCAAGCAGGTGGCCACAACCCAACTCACTGGGGGAAGCATTCTCCTTCCCGTGGACAGACAAGTTTGTGTACGCGTTTCCCCCATTGCCACTCATACGAAGAACTCTACAAGGGATTCACAAATACCCATGTCGGGTGATCTTAGTGGCTCCTTATTGGGTGAGACAGTCCTGGTTCTCCGACCTGCTCCAGCTGTCGATAGTGCAACCAGTGAGGTTCCAGAAGATTCCAAACCTCGAGACAAGGGGGAAATGTGGCATCACGATCCGGACAGACTCAGTCTGACAGCCTGGCTCCTGACTTCTCGGAATTTGGTACTCTAACCATTTCATCAGACTGTCGTCGAATTTTACAAGCCGCGCAGGCTCCGTCCACGAACACTTCGTATGCATGTAAATGGAGGAGATTCTGCATGTGGTGCAAGGATCAACCAGGACTGGAACCCCTGAATATTACATCAGAACAGCTTCTTCCATACTTGCTACACTTAGCAGAAAGGGGTTTGTCTTTTTCTTTGATAAAGGTTCATCTGCAGCCATTTCAAGGTTCACTCGTAAAAGACATTCAACACCACTGTTTGGTTATTGGTTAGTTAAACACTTCATCAAAGGCTTATTTCATACTTTTCCCCCCAACTAAAAAGTTTCCTCCGAACTGGAGTCTTAACCTGGTACTGGCAGAACTAACGAAAGCTCCTTTCGAGCCGATGTCATTGTCAATCGGCCTTTTTGGTGGCTATTACTTCGGCACAACGACTTTCGGAACTACAGGCGTTAGTCATTGATCCTCCATATTTGAGATTTTTCAAAGACAAAGTGGTGTTGGCAACTGACCCTCATTTCATACCAAAAGTTCCAACTGTCTTTCATAAGCATTAGTCTATTGTACTGCCAACATTCTTCGCAACTGCTTCATCTGTCGTGGAAAATGCTCTCCATACATGGATGTGAAAAGAGCTCTAAAGTTTTACCTTCATGATACTCAAGATTTTAGAGATACAAAACAACTATTTGTGGCTTATGGCCCTTCGGCAAAGGGAAAAGCAATCTCAAAACAAGGATAGGCTCGCTGGGTCTCGTCGACGATTGTTTTTTGCCACACGAAGGCGGGGAAGCCGCTAGAAAAGCATCCAAGAGCCCATTCCACGAGATCCACTTTGTCTTCGGCGGCATTGTGGTCCGCGATTCTGCTGGGAGATATCTGTCAGGCGGCATCCTGGTCGGTGCCACATACATTTACCTGCCACTATTGCCTCGAGCAACAACATGCAGAAGATATACAGATGGGACGAGCAGTCCTATGTCATCTGTTTCATTATGGTAAGCCCTATACAGGGGTATATCCTTCTATCAATGTATATTAATGTGTGTTTTAATGTTAACCTACAACGACTAAACGTTTTTTCCATGGCAAAGGGCATGTATGGCTATGATGGTATTGGTTTGCATATACACCTCCAAATCAGGAGTACTGCTATACAATCTATTCTAAGCATGTGAATCCATGAAAGAACCAATGCTAGAGAAGGGAATAGTTTCTTACCTGTAACTCCATTTCTCCAGCATTGTTATCTTTCATGGATTCACATGCGCCCGCCGGCCTCCCCTGTATGCAAACAGTTATACCCCAGACTACTTTGGGGGGTTAAAATCTGAAGGGAGCCTCGAGGGCGGGGATATTTATACGGCTACATCCTATTGGGGCAGGTGTAAGCGGCCCAAAATGACGTAGATTGGACACAAACGTGTTGACATTTTTTCCTATAGAAAAAACATCTTTATAAATGTACTGAGGGTTACCAGTCTGCCGACGGGGAACATTCTAAGCATGTGAATCCATGAAAGATACCAATGCTGGAGAAATGGAGTTACAGGTAAGAAACTATTCCCTTCTGTGTTGTTCCATTCGGTAACTTGATGTCCTGTCTTCCATTTACTGAGTGGATGCAGCTCTTGCATTTCCCTCACATATAATTGCCTTTAAAAGGCTTTTGGTTCCATAGTTGTGATGATAAACTTGATCTGTGCTTTTGCTGGTGAAATGAGAGTGACTCTGGATATCCTGTATGCTTTTTGCTTTCCTAAAAGTAAAGTTTGCCACGTCATCTAGGTATCCTGATATGTCTCTATACAGTTTGAGAATATGGCAATTTTTCTTCAGTCTGATTTCTTTGGTATTAGAAGTCTAAGTAGTGATAAATCTTATTTTGTTGAAAAGATCGGTTTGAGATGGAGAACTCTTGTTGAACAGAATTTCTCTTGTTGTCCTGTAAGTGGTTTTATCATATTTTTTATATATAGATGTCTGCAATTATACCCTCTTCCTTTGAATTTCTCCATTGATATTTTAGCATGTTTTTCATATTCATGTTGTTCCATGCAATTTCTTTTCCTCCTCAGCATTTTGCCATAAGGTATATTTTGAATGACATGTTGGGGGTGATTGCTGTCCGCATGCAATATTGTGTTCCCAGCTGTAGATTTCACAAATAGAGTTGTGTATATTTTATATTTTTTACATAGAAAGGTAATGGATGTTGTGCTCTCATTGATGGTAAATTTGAGGTTGTATTGATTTGAGTTTAAGCAGTGAAATACTCTTTTAAGGCAATTGTATCTCTGTTCAATATTATCAAAACATCATCGATGTACCTTCCACAGTAGATGAAGTTATTGTTTTTAGTAAAAGCTTCATGTTGCCAGTCATGCTCTAGGTCGTAATGTCCCACATACCCACATAGAGGTTGGCGTATGTGAGCACAAATTTTGCGCCCATGGCGGTACCTTGACGTTGCCTATATATTTGATAATTGAACTAACAGATGTTATTATTGAGAGTAAAATTTAACTTTTCCAGTAACATCTCGTTTTGGCTGTAATAGGAGACTGACCTTGTCTTCAAAAAGTAATTAATTGTTTCCAGACCTTTAGAGTGTGGTATACTTGTATACAGAGAAGAGCCGTCCAAAGTTATGAGACTGTAATCTTTTTCCCAGTTGTTTCCTTCCAGCTGTTGGATGACATGCTTTGTATCTTCAATATAGGAGACCAGACCTGACACTAGATTCTGGCCTCAACCAGCAAGGGAGTCCAAACAAGATCCAAAAACGTAAGATCCAACATGAAGACATACTAGTAAACCATGGATCTTTCACTACATTTAATACAAGCACTGAATAAATGACTTACATTCCGACCCTCTCAACCTCCTGAATACTTTACTCTAAATATAGAGCTCTACAGATTTTGTAGACGTCTCAAACTTAAAAAAAAAAACATTTTGCACAAGATTTCATGATTAAGAGACCTACAGTAACAGAAATTCCATCAGATGTAACAGATTCTCATATAGAGGGCACAGTCAATCTACTTAACATAGGAGATATAGAAGATGCCCACACACTCCAATCACTAACGGCAGACTTTAACATAGAAACCGAATTAAGTGAAGAGACAACATTAAAGCCAAAATCTACATTCATTCCACACTTGACACAAGACAAAGTTATTGATCTGTACTACAAAGCCACCGTCCAAGAAATTAGGCTGAAATATCTTTCAGGAAAAAATCCAAAAATCCGACAGAACATGTCTTTGAAAGAAAAAATAGAAATTGTCAAACTATGTAGAAATCCAGACATTACCATCAAAAAGGCAGACACATGTGGCAATATCGTACTGATGAACACAATAGAGTACCTAAAATCATCAGAAGAACATCTGAACCAAGACTTCTACTATGAAAAACTAAGCACCAATCCCATCTCAAAACTAGTGCAGGATTGGGCGCTCATGACTACACATTGGACAGATCTAGGCTTATTATCTGTAGATGAAAAGGGATTCCTAATCAACTCACATCCAATATAGGAACTATATATTTCATCGCTAAAATACACAAACCATTCAGCACACTCCCATCATTCAGACCTATAATTAACAGTATAGGTTCAGTTACCAAACCCACATCTAAATATATAGATAAACATGTACAGCCTCTAGTGTTAGGTCTGGCCTCCTATATCAACGATACAAAGCATGTCATCCAACAGCTGGAAGCAATAAACTGGGAAAAAGATTACAGTCTCATAACTTTGGACGTCTTGTCTCTGTATACAAGTATACCACATCTAAAGGTCTGGAAAGAACTGATTACTTTTTGAAGACAAGATCAGTCTCCTATTACAATCAAAATGAGATGCTACTGGAAATGTTACATTTTACTCTCAATAATAACATATTTTTGTTCAATGATCAAATCTATAGGCAAAGACAAGGTACCGCCATGGGTGTAAAATTTGCGTCACATATGTCAAACTCTGTGGAACATTGCAAGCTACAGCATGCCTGGCAACACAAAGCTTTTACTAAAAACAATAACATCATCTACTGAGGAAGGTACATCAATGACGTTTTGATAATATGGAACGGAGATACAATTGCCTTAAAAGAGTATTTTGACTACCTAAACTCAAAGCAATACAACTTGAAATTTACCATCAGTGAGAGCACAACGTCCTTTACCCTTCTGGATCTGGAACTCTATGTAAAACATTATAAAATATACACAACTCCATTTGTGAAACCTACAGCTGGGAACACAATATTGCATGTGGACAGCAATCACCACCAATGTGTTATTCAAAATATACCTTATGGCGAAATGCTGAGGATTAAAAGAAATTGCACAGAACAACAGGAATATGAAAACCATGCTAAAATATCAATTAGGAAATTCAAAGGAAGAGGGTATAATTGCAGACATCTTCATAAAACATATGATAAAACCACTAAAAGGACAAAAGCGGAATTACTGGTCAACAAGAGTTCTCCATCTCAACCAGATCTTTTCAACAAAATAAGATTCATCACTACTTACACTTCTAATACCAAAGAAATCAGATACTGAAGAAAAATTGTCATATTCTCAAACTGGATAGAGACATTTCAAGATATCTAGATGACAAGGCAAACATTACTTTTATAAAAGCCAAAAGCCTACAGGATATACTGAGTCACTCTTATTTCACCAGGTAAAAGCACAGATCAGGCTTATCACAACTATGCAACCAAACCCTCTTAAAGGCAATTATAAGTGCGGGAATTGCAAGGGCTGCATCCACTCAGTAAATGGAAAACAGGACATCAAGTTACGGGATGGAACAACACAGAAAGTGAATGACTTCATACATTGTAATAAAAAAACTGGTTGTGTACGCAATCAAATGCGTATGCGGAAAACTCTATGTTGGCAGTACTACCAGAACACTGAAAATAATAATTCAAGAACACCTTAGAGTAATCACTAAAGAAGACATCAAGTACCCCTTAGGGTATCACCATTCAATGGAGCACAAAGGAGAACCCAAAGATAATATCAAATTCTATCGTATAGAAAAAATCAACAAACCACCAAGAGGTGGCAACGTGGAAAAAATTCTAAGATCCAGAGAAGCCTACTGGATTTGTACTCTGGACACTTGTCACAGCAGTCTGAATGTGGACGCTGAGATGATTCACCTTATATAAAGTATCTCTAAGTGTACAACAAGGCTGGTCAGCCCAAGCAAGTATTGTATAGGTGTATGGAACAGCACATATAAACAACTGTATAAGTTTATTTTTTCCTACTATATTTTACTATTGTTTTTTATCTTTAAAAACTGTTTAAAATTATATTATCTCTTCTTTCACAAAAAGGTCTAATTATTTCTGCTACAGTAGAACAACCGTTTAGCTTACTAAATTCTGGACTACAAGCCATAACAGGATGAACTCCATAGCTTTATGAAACACTATCCATTAGCTAATTTTACCCTATCCAAGATGGGGGATATACGACCATGTGACAGCAAACCACGTGCTATCACAACTTCGCATAGATTATACAACAGTGCACAGAAGGGCTACATGTTAAACTGGAGTCAGAGTTTCTCAAAAAATCAGAGTTTCTCAAAAATACATTCATTAGAATATAAAAAGAATGTTTCTGCAACTCGATTAGTACATTCTTACCTATCCAAGATGGAGGACTCGCGATCACATGACAATGGGCCTCATTATGATTTTGGGGGTAGCCATGCCCTTAACAAGGGCATGGCTTCCCCCAAACCCGGGTCCTGGACCGGGTCCCGCCAAAGGGATTGTCATAGGTATCAGGCAGGTAGTTGGGGCAAGCTGGGTGGAGGCTTGGCAGGCCTGGCATAGGCACACAAAGAACCCATAGCAAATCCCTACTTTAATCCCTTCCTAGTGTTTGTAGCAACTTCCTGGTTACCACTTCCTGTTGCCAAACAGGAAGTGCATGATGATTCATGAGCTCACTAGTGTTTGGGAGTGGCTGGCTATATAAGCCACACCCAAGATTCTTCCAGTGCTTCGTGTTGCTTACTGTGAGCTGTTTCAGCAACACACTTGCCGTGCTCTGGATCAGCCAGCATCTGCTTACATGCTCCGGATCATCCTGTTTCTGCTTACCTGCTCTGGATCATCATGCTTCTGCTCACCTGCTCCAGATCATCCTACTTCTGCTTACCCACTCCGGATCATTCAACTTCAGTTTACCTGGTTCTTACTCCACACCGCAGCTATCTCCATTCAAGAAGGGACGTCTACACCGGCACCTGTAAGAACAAAGAAGAACAGCGTTAACACACGCACATCAGTAACCCTGCGCATACTCACCGAATATTCCCGCGATGCTGGAATCCAGATTAGTTGCACGAGCGCATAAACTCCTGTAAGAAAGAAGAGACATTATTCATTGCGCTCGCTACAATAACGTGGACACTTATTTCACTGCGCTTTCTCTCTCTACGTGGTGCAAAACCACCAAGCCTCCATTAGCGCTGAACCCGGACTCGAGGCGCTAATACCACATAATTTCTCCTGCAAGGGAAAGGGAGAGACATTACCAGGCACGCCCGAATTGAAGGCGCTGCGCAAACTTACCAGCAGCTAGCTTCTATACGCAGCGCTACTCACCCCCAAAAATACCGGCAACCAAAGACAATAAGGACAATTTTGGACACTCAACATTCTCTGTGCAACCTTCAGTTGTGGGAAGGGCTTTCTAGCCAGTGAAGAAACTGGCGCTTTGAACTCTCGGCCTCGCTGTGAAGGCATAAAACAGTGTTTGGCATCTGATTACCCATGCCAGAGAAGTGAATCGCGCCCCTGCAAATGCAGGATGGAGTGCACACCCTACTAAAGATCAAGGTAAGCCCATAGGGGAGACATCACAGCACACAGTAAGGAGAATGGAAGGGCCCAGGGGAATCGGGTGAACTCAGGTCTGAGTGTACACCTTGGATTTGACAGGTATTCCTCCGGGTGAAAGAAGGGAAGTTTGTTTGTTTGTTTGTTTGTTTGTTTTATTCACTTTTTATGCGAAGTGAAGACTCGGGGTCAAGGGAGGCTCGTCCATCGCTCCTGCAGAGACACAGGTGAGTGTGACAGGGATTAACTGGGCCATTCTGACATTTGCAGGCCCGGTAATTCCCTTTCGCGGGACCCAGAGCCGGTACGTCCCAAATATCACTTGAGCCCCACAGGGCTCAATGGGAATGGGGAGGATGGTAGCAGCGGGTCCCATTTATAATGGTACCGTTGCTACCGTCCTGTTCTGCTCGCGGGTTCCGCTCTGCATATCTGGTCTGACCAGACGTGCAGAGTGGCCCCGCGAGCAGACTCGTACTGTGGCAGCCCGGTATGAACGGTGCCGGTGCCTTACGGGCACCGTTCATATCGTGGCCGCCACGGTCGTAATGAGGCCCAGTGAGTCACACATGATCGTGAGTCCACATAACTTTTAAATCACAGCCTGGTTATCATGCTGCGATGCTGACAATTTCCAAATGAAGTAAGCAACGCAAATTATCAGGTGAGCGGGAGCCGCCGCATTATATATAGAGCCTCTTACAGATTAAAGCAATTTGAAACCAAGTATAAACGTGCTGCAAATGTAAACCTGATTCTAAGATCAGCCGTTCCTTCCTTATCAGGGCATTTCTCAAGCCGCGGTAAAAATGCAGGCCAACAACCAAGTCACAGCCAGCATAAAGCTGAATTCAAACCACTAACCAATGGGAGAATTAGCTTTACATCCATAATAGTGAGTAAACCTTTATCATAGCTCTGCATATGTTTATGGAGAAACAGTACTGACCTCACAGACAGCGCACTATCATCCAATCATATCAATGAATTAGACTGGTGAAATGATAATTAGTTTCTTAATAATTCAAACTTGTAGTAAAAGATAATTCCAAAGTCATAGTAGTTATTGGAACTTCTGTATTACATCTCATACAGATTAATGATGTCCAGTAAACATATCTTGTAGATATAAGTCAATTTTACTTCTGTATTCTTATTCATACAGTTAGTATGGCAATGTATAGTACATGCATCATGCCTTATACAGTTATTGAGGGTACGTATAACAATTGCATCACGCCTATACAGTTATTGTGGGTACGTATAACAATTGCATCACACCGACACATGTTTCAACCTTGCAAAAGGTCATCCTCAGGACGTATAGCAAGAACAGAGCAACTTAATTGACAATTGTTGATCTAAACCTAAGGCTTTCATAGAACTTTGCACATAGTAGTACCCCTATATTACAAAATATATAATAGGTTGTGACAGTGCGGCAACATTTTTTCAGTTTTTGATTTTGAGCTTGACGGTTTGCCGCTGTATGCTACTTTAGCTATGGACAGATATCATCCGCTTCATGGAAGCAGTCGTTCTCAGCAGGTTTCCCTCTAAAATCTATACTGGCCGTAATCGGCTTGTAGCTGTAAATGCTTGCGCACAATGGCGGATGGCGTTCGTTAGAGCGGCTGCATCTGTTAGTCCACAATTCAATAAGCATCATCGTGTTTCATAACAACAGACAATAGAAATCTATTGAACAATTTGCATTGTTTGTTTTACATCTTTTTGCTGTTTTGAAAAAAGCCGATTGTAAGGCTTATCCCTCCTGAAGAGCCATGATTATCCTCAGACGGAGAAACACATGTGGAGGGTTATATATTATTTTGTTAAGAGTTTTTGACAAAGACAACCTAACAAATTTGCCAAATCCTTATGAGAATAAATGACACAAATCAAAGGAATACAGTCATGTATTGTATGGATGTAATTAATGAGACATTAAACTTGAGATGGGCGCAAAACAAAGGATTTCCATTTCTTCTTTTTGTCTACTTATTTTTCTGATCAGTCTCAGAAATCCAGGAATCCAGTTGCAGCCTGACACATATAGGAAAAAGTAAATAACAGAGTGTACTTTTATACTTAAAAACAGGTTTGCCAGAAGTTGTATCTAGGCTGAAAAACATTAAGTAAATGTATGTATTTAGATATAAAAAGAGAAATAAAGAGCTGGAAAGGAGAGAAAGCCAAAGCTGATGAGGTAGCGCTCATACAGTACAAATGGATTGGAGGTCAGATATTGTTCAAACTTGATGCAAAGAACATTGAGGAAGTAAGGCAAAAAGAAGATCAGGACGAACAAGATAAAAAAGACAGGGAACGAGAGCAATGATTGAAAGAAGACGAAGCCAAAAGAAAGAATAGACAAAGACGAGAGCAACTATATCAAGAAGAACAGTTAAAAAAACAGGAGAGAGCATAGTGGAAGAGAAAGTATGACAATAGACAGAGAGCAATCGAAGAACAAGACAGGCTAGAAAAGAGAAGAGAAGAAGAGGAAGAACAGAAATTAAGAGATAAAAGAATGCAAAGACAGAGATGAAGAAATGCACAGGGCAAACAACAGAAGAGAGGCAAAAAGACAGGAAGAGGAAAGGTTTAGGGAGGAAGCAAAGACATGAAGATAGTTTGACGAGGAAATGGAACGAAAGGGAAGGCAAAGGGCACGCAACATTGATTGCATGAAGAAATAGTTAATGAAACCTAATACAGTAGTGGCATGGGAGGACATAGAGGAGTTCTTCCCAACACAAGAACCAATGGCAGGACCCTCTGGAGTAGAACTAGAAGATAATTTTGATATAGGAGCTATTGGAGACAGAATCGAGCAGGCTTATCAAGAGATGAGGACGAAAAATAATGTGAAAGACGATCGATTTGAAGGGGCACAGTCGCGAGGCAAGAAGGAGGTCTGTTTAGCCTTGAGCATAGAGCTTTGTCTTTGGACAAAGTAAAATTAAACAGAAACGAGAAGAGGGAAGCCACACTATTTGGGCCAAGAAATGTCCAACGAAGATAGAGAAAACTTGCGTGGGGAGGAAGGGCTAGTGCATGTGGTCCGGAGGGGTGTTCTTTGACAGATAAGGAAGATGGTCGAATCTGGACCTACCTTAATTGAGGACACCAGAGCCACTGGCACAGCAGATCGACCTAAAAGGCGACCTCTTAGTGTGAGGAGGGACTCGCCACCCTATGTGAGCAGACTAAGGTTATTACCGGGGAAGAAGAAGGTGCAGAACCATTGTCCCTGCTATGGAAAGGCAGACGATGGTAGAGGCGATTTTGGGATTTTGCAGTTCCCCTTGTTAGAAAAAGGAGGGGCTAAACTCCAATATGTACTGTGGCCCCAGATGGTTAAGGATAATTTAAGGTGTAAACTTCCGAGTTTAACTCCGGGTGCCAGAAAATGGATACATGAATTAGAGGAAATAACAGGAGGAAACACGTTAGCCATAGGGAACATTAAGGGTCTTCAAGCCGCTATTCTTGGGGAGAGGGCTGATGACATCTGGTCGAGAGCAGGATACGCGAGTGTCACTGCGCAGAACACAGCTCATGATGGAGCTCTGTTTAATAATTGTAGAGCGGTAGTCTGGAAGGTGCTTCGAGTACAATATCTTGATACGTCAGATATGGGCGCTATAATGTCAGGAAAGATGCAGGAATGGGAGGATCAGCTTGCTTACATTCAGAATTTTCAGGAGGAACGGTCTTTGGAAACAGGGGAGCCATCAGGAAAATCTATACCTGTATACTGTCATGGCAAGGGTTGCCAGACAGGTTACAGAGACAGCTCATAAGCTGGTGGGTATGGAGGCAAAACCAAGGCCAGAAATGCAGCTGACAACTGCGCATCATTGCCGACTGTTGCAGGAGAAAAATCAAAAGATAGACGATGTTAGGAAGATTGAAGAGGCTAAACTAGTACAGAAAAAGCTATCAAAGTATGCTATAGAAGGGTCAATGTTAACTAGTGGAGAAGGGCCAATATCACAGCAAGCAGCAGGCATGCTGCAGGTGAATAACCAATGGCAGTTTGATTAGGGAGGTAATGGATTCATCCCAAGAGGTAGAGGAGGCTTCCGCTGAAGGAGCTACCAGAATAATCAATCACATTTTCAGAATGACCAAGGTAGGTTTCAAACTATGCAGAATGATAATGAAGGCATGCAGGGAGGGCAAGTTAGAAGACTCCCTCTTGTATGTTGGACGTGTGGTATGACAGGGCACATAGTGCAAACATGTGGGAGTCAAGGGTATGTACAGAATAAGCAGCTCTCAAGAGGGGGGAACCGCTTATCCGCCTGCATATAGGCCACAAGGTAGCGACAGGTTTGCCCAAGATCAGACAGTTTATCAAGCACAAGCACCAAGAATGCAACAGGCTTTGCAACCACAGCAAGCACCATTGAATCCGCCACAAGGGCAGTCACAGCATGCACCCATGCAGATACAACAGAGCGTGAATACAGGAAAGTTATTAACTCCGAGAATAGGGGGTATCACTGTCGAGGGTGGGAATCCTTTCAAGGGCACAGGAATAAGTATGCACCCACAATAGAACAGCTCACTGGGTGACTTGATGTGTTCAGTACTATCTGTGACTCCCAATCCTCAAAAGAAACCAAGGGTTGACATCACTGTAGGAGGCAATCCTTTCCTTTTTTGATAGACACGGGTGCAACTCGGTCATATATACGAGAGGGAAAGTTTGCATTATCAGGTAATGCCATGAATGCTCAAGGATTCTCAGGAACTAAAAGTAGAGTTCCTTTTACTGAGAAATTGCCAGTCTCTATAGGAGAATGTGGTATGTCTGTCCCATTGTTGTATTAAGGCATACACCAGTTAATATACTGGGCCGAGATTTAATGACAAAACTAAACATGATGATTTCTTTTTCTGATGAAGGCATAGTGTGTTCAACGCCAGGAATACATTATTTAAAAATAGGCACATTTATTATGGCATTTACAGGGCAAATAGCCATACGAGGAGTACCACTAGAACCAGAAGTCTTTCACTATGGGGTATGCATTTTGTGAACATGGCTGCCTGGTATAGTGGGTAAGACTATAAGAATACCTTATAAATTTCTCTTTAGCCCAGAGATTCCCATGGACGTAGAGGGGGAACGAGTTTTTCCCTTAGAGTTACAAGCAGCTATAGTGCGAGGAGAATTGGCCATGCTTGTAGGATTTGATGATGATGGCAGTTCATGGAGCACAGTGATAGATATTGGAGAGGGTTACAGATTGACAGATGTTACTGATGAGGAGATATTTAGAGATGACCTATGAGATGACAAAATAGTATTTGGGATGAGCATTACATATTGGGTTAGGGCAGAAAGACGCAAGGTTCTGCAGAAAATGATGATAGTGCGACAGCGTCACTCATTTTTGATGAAGCTATGGCAAAAATACCTTTATGGACTACGGGCTCCTATGACTTAGGCCTATTAAAGGGGATTGGAGAAGTCAAGATCAAACTGAAGCCAGGAGCAGTTTTACCTTGAGGAAGGCAGTATCCCATGTCTCGAGAGGCAGACAGTGGCATTTTTAAGACAATATCCGCAATGATGGATCAAGGCATTTTACTGACGTCAGAGTCACTATGTAATACAGATGTGTACCCTATTAAAAAATGTAAGGGGGGTTGCAGCATTTAATTCAGTATATGCACCCAATTAATCAGATTGTAGAGGGTGAGTTTCCTCTAGTTCCTAGTCCAGCGACAAACTTATGTAGTATCCCTGTTGAGGGGCAATATTTCACTGTGTTCACTTGAAAAATGCATTTTCCTCAATCCCGGTGCATAAAGATTTTCAGGATCTGACATCATTTATGTTCCGTCAGAGTAAGCTGAATCGCACAAGATTACCTCAAGGGTATTGTGAGTCACCATCGATTTTCAATAGAGTCATGCAGATGGACCTAAGCAATGTTGATTTGCCAAGTTTCATGCTGCAATACGGAGATGATATTTTAGTCTGTAGCACATCAGAAGAGTGCAGCCGTGACTCAGTTCAGCTTATGATTACTCATGCCAGAGAAGTGATATAAAGTGGACAAAGGGAAACTGCAGTATTGCCAAAAATATAGGTCAGTTAATCTTGCATGAAGGAAAGAAGATTACACATGAAAGGTCTGAGGCAATTTTGAAAACCTCAAAGTTGCACATGGTAAAGCAAAGCAACAATTTGGGTATTATGCATGTATGGGTATTTGATTATAGTTCATATTCAAATCCCTTGCTGCAGGCCCTGAAAAAAGCACAGGTGAATCAGGAAACAATCAGGAAAAAATTGTATGGACTGAGGAAATTGAGGAAGGGTTTGATGAGCTAAAAAAGTCAATTTGCACAGCTCCAGTTTTAGGGATTCCCAATTATTCTGAGGAATTCTTTTTATTCTTGCACACAAATGGAGCAGTTATGACAGCAGTGCTCACACAGAAAACTATGTTGGGGTATAAGCCTCTAGCATATTACAGTGGGATTCTGGACCCAGTAATGAAGGGTCACTTCCCTTGCGAACAGTCGTTGGCAGCCGCCACATTTGCTATTGAGAAGGTTGCCAGCATAGTAGTGGGGTGTGCCATGATGTTATTTGTTGAACATGCTTTATTTGCTGTTTTGGAGAAACCTAAGGAAACACTGACATCTCAAAGAGCTTCTGCTTATGAGGTAGTTATATCAAATCCAGCGATTAAAATAGTCAGATGTAAAATGGTGACCCCTGCCACGTTTGTAGCTGAACCACTGGTAGAGGACGAACAAGTACACAAATTCTTGAATTATGAGGAATATTATGATGAGATCCCAAGGGTGAACGAAAATGCTCTAGCAGCAGGGGAGATTCTTTTTATCGATGGTTCCTCGAATATCGATCAAACTGATGGACAGAGGCATTCAGGTGCTGCTGTGGTAAAACACAGGGCTAACAGAAAATTTGAAGTAATGACAAGTGTACGACTATGTCTCACTTTTCAGCACAGGCTGCATAATTAGTGGCGCTGATTGTTGTGCTCGAGAAACATGCAGACCAGGAAGTAACAGTATATAGTGACTCTGCCTATGTGATGTCAACAGTACCCGCAGGGCTAGCACATTGGAAAAGGAGGGGATACCTCCAAGCAGACGGCACTCCAGTGCAGCATGCCTCCTTATTGGACAGACTTATTTAAGCACTACAACTCCCAGTAGCCATCACAGTAGTTAAGTGTGCACCGCACATTAAAAGAACAGACTTTATTTCACACGGAAACCAAGCCGCAGATGAAGAGGCACAAAGAGTTGCATATTCACCTGATACAATGCACTTTGATATGCCTGATGTGAAAAAAAGAATGGTGGTGATGATGATTGTGAAAGAAAGTTTTAACCATTTGTCAAAAACACAATTGATGGAAGTTCAAGGTGGAACCCCACGGGATGAAAAAGACCTGTGGATTCAGAGGGGGTGCTCTTTATCCCCTTCTGAGGTACTGTGGCGACAGGACAGCACTGGTAAACAGGTGATGCCTGTAGCCTTATTAAGGGTGGCATTGGAACAGCTACACTACCCTGCGCATGTCACTAGGGAAAGCTTTGCAGCAACTATAGCGGAGGACTGGTTCACACCAAACTGGTTAGAACAGGTTGCTTTTTATGTAGTAAAATGCATCATATGTCAAAAGTTTACTGCTGGGCACACATTGCGAACAGAGAAGTTATTCCTCAACCTAATGGTCCTTTTCAGCATTTACATATCGACTATGTTGATGTGCTGCAGGTCTGTAATGGATATAGGTATATGAAAGTGGTGGTGGGCCCCTTCTTTAGGTCTATTGAGGCTAGTCCATTCAAACACCCTGACACTACTTGCACTGCACATTTCTTAGTCTGAGAAGTATTTCCTAGATGGGGATTATGCGAGGTCAGATAATGGCCCCCATTTTGTGAATGAGGTGTTTCAACAAATTAGCTTACTGTTCAGCATAAAGCATATGTTTTCTTCTGCTTATCACCCGCAAGCGAACAGAATATGTGAGAGACTCAACGGTCTGCTCAAGGAAAGGATAGCCAAACTAAAGTTAACGTTGAAAAAGGGATGGCTTGTCAAGTCTATCATCCAGTCCTTGAATATCACTATATTC
Source organism: Ambystoma mexicanum (assembly GCF_040938575.1). NCBI lineage: Eukaryota > Metazoa > Chordata > Amphibia > Caudata > Ambystomatidae > Ambystoma > Ambystoma mexicanum. The sequence goes on from NC_090926.1 coordinate 1,048,724,536, forward strand.
AAAAACCCCCTCCTCCAAACCTGCGCCTTCAGACGAACTGTCTTGTTGGTGTCCCTTTTTTCTCTGGTCTCTCCGATTCTTTTTTTTTTGAAGAGGTATGGTCTTCCATGGAGTGAAGCCACTCTGATGCCTTACTAAAGAAGGTAGCAAAGGACCTCGTCCCGAGAGAGAGCCTTACAGAGGAAAAAGCCAGAACGGCAGAAAAAACCTCTCATAGAATATGGAATGAGGTCTCTTGTGGCTGGATAGATCTCAGGATGAGGCAGAGCTGTGACTCTGATAGGTATCCGGGAAATGAACCATTCTGATTTCCTAATAGGATCTTTAGAATATTTCACAGGTTGGAAGCACTGAAGGGTAACTGGATATGGCTCTTGGAGCTCCAAGGAGGATGAAGACTGGGAGCCGTGGATGTCCAGAAGCCACAGGTAAGCCAAAGAAACGGGAAAAAGGAAGAAGGTAATAAAGAAGAAAATCAGAGCCGCCAAGAAGGACACTACCGGAGCGAACACAGAAGGAAAAGGCGGACCGGAAAAAGGACAGGTAAGCAGCGCAAGGACCGCTGGAGAAAGCGGCAGTGAAAGAGCACGAAGGATCTTCCTTACGAAAAAAAGGTGGAAAGCAAAAAAGAACCAGGACGAAATCTGGGAAAGCAGGTGAACCAGGAAGGAAGGAAAAAAAGGGGAAAGAAAACAATCAGAGGAACGAAAGGAAAGCAGTAGCACTAGTGCATAAACCCAGAAGCTAAAGCAGTAGGGTTGCAACGCGCAGCGCTATGGAAGGGGCATGGTTAAAAAGTTAAGAAGCATGCCCAGACAGAAAGACTAGAGCTCAGAACCAGGAAGCAAAAGTAAATAATGGCACAATTCAATGGCGTTGGAGCATCCAAGTACTCCATAGTCTCTATGATGGCAGGCGCCTGAAGCGCGTGACAGTATGCCCCCTCCGCAAGCCCGGACCACTTGGCTTGCCGGGATGACGGCGATGAAACCAACAGACTTACATGGGAGCCTGGAGGTGGGAGACAGGCTCCCAGGAGTCTTCAGAAGTAGAATACCACTTCCATCGAGCCAGGTATTCGAGGCGTCCCTTATGATAGCGTGAGTCCATAATCCTACTCACTTCATATTCAGCAGAGGTATCATCCACAGCAGTAGGGGTTCTAGGTCTCGGGCGAGCATATGGGTCAACAAGGTAAGACTTGAGAAGAGAGGTATGAAACACACGGTGAATGCACTTCATATGGCTGGGCAATCGAAGTCTGTATGTTATAGGATTGATGCGATCAAGAATGGAAAAGGGGCTTAGATATCTCAGTGACAATTTAGAAGGACACAACCAGCGGGGAAGGTATTTCGTGGAAAGCCATACCTTATCGCCCCTTGACCACGTTGGTGGGACCTGGCGATGTGGATTCTTTTGTGAACTGTAGCGTAATAGGCTGTCTTGAAGGCCGTCCTTGGCCACCCGGTGAGCTTCAGAAAGACTGGAGAGAACCGCATCCACTGAAGGAAATAGGGTAGTTTCACCAGACAGAGGTAGTAAGAAGTGGGGATGAAACCCATAGGTGCAGTTGAAAGGGCTAAGTCTGATAGCACTGTGTTTGGTGTTATTGTAAGAGAACTCAGCCGTGGGAAGCAAAGTAACCCCGTTGATTTGTATGTGATTGATGTAACAACGGATGTACTGCTCCAAAGAAGCATTCAATCATTCAGTTTGTCCGTTAGTTTGAGGATGGTAGCCAGAGGACATAGCCGTTTCAATCCCCAATCTCTTGCACAGAGCTTTCCAAATACGTGAGGTGTACTGACTACCTCAATCTCAGATGATCTTGTCGGGTAACCCATGGAGACGAAACACGTCCTTGATGAAGACGACAGCCATTTCAGCAGCGGTTGGTAAGCCTGGTAACTGAGAGAAGTGGGCCATTTTAGAGAAAGAGACTATAGTAACCATAATGCATGTACATCCTTTAGATGGAGGAAGATCAACAATAAAGTCTGTGGAAATGGTGCTCCAAGGTCGAATGGGTGGCGTATCCTGTTGTAAAAGACCCACAGGCTTCTGTGTGCTGTGCTTCGCCTGATTGCATACGGAACACGCTTGGACATAACGGTCCACATCTATGGCCAACTCTGGCCACCAGAACTGTCGACTTAACAGATCTTTTGTGTTAGACACACCTCTGTGACCAGCAACGATGCTGTCTTAGCACCACTGTAGAGCATATCACCTGGAAGTGGCGTCTGGCAGATGCAATTTGTGGTTAACAAACAGTAAACCATTGTGAGAGGTCCTGAGGTTCCGCGGATTGATCTTAAATAGTAGTTGTGTGTTGTCAGTAGCATCCCTAAATCCTTGAAGGAAAGTGGAGATATGGCTGATACCCTTTTTCTGGGGTAAAATCATTTCCAGTAAGATATCTGATGCTTTCCCAGGTATGGGAATCCGAGACATTGAATTGGCTAGTATATTCTTAGTACCTGGAAGGTAAGTGAGAACAAATTCATACTGGGAGAAGAAATGGGCCCACCTTGCCTGGCAAGAATTTATGCACTCCATCTGCTGGATGACCTTCAGGTTCTTATGATCGGTTCGAAGAGTGAATGGATGAGTGGCCTCTTGCAGAAGATGACGCCACTCCTCGCAGGTGATTTTCATGGCTAATAGCTCCTTTTCAATAATGGAATAGTTCATCTGGCTGGGAGTGAGTGTTTTAGAGATGTAAGACACCGGGTGCTCTATATACCTTGTATTCTTGGAGAAGGGCATCTCCAAATGCAGCAGAGGAGGCATCAGCTTCGACTATAAAAGGTTGTTCCTGATCAAGCGGGCACAAAATGGGAGCAGAACAGAACAATCTCTTCAATCTCTGGCAGGCATCTTCGGCATCAGGTGACCAGAAGAAAGGTAGGGAAGACTTTTTTCAGTAGAGAAGTGATGGGTAACACTGTCTCAGAGAACCTGTATGAATTTGCGATAGAAGTTAGCCAGGCCTAAGAACCTATGCACTTCTTTTACAGAGACTGGCGAGGGCCATTTAAAAATTTTCTCCACTTTCCTGAGGTCCATTTCAATACCAGCTTCTGACAGTATAAACCCCAGAGAAGGGACAGTAGTTACTCAAAAAACGCACTTCTCTGGATTAACCAGCAGATGATTCTCTTTCAGACGCTGTAGAACTTGACAAAGATGTTAGTCATGAAGTTCAAAAGAAGAAGAAAACACAAGGATGTCATCCAGATAGTATATGGTACACTGTAGAAGGAGATCTGAAAACATGCGGTCCATGAATCTCAGAAATATCGATGGTGCATTCACTAAACGCATCACCCGGTATTTGTAATGTCCGAACGGGGTTGGAAAGGAAGTCTTCCATTCATCACCCATTCGACACGTAGAAGATGGTAGGCTCGTTGCAGATCCAATTTAGAAAACACCACAGCACCCCAAACCGCCTCCATAATGTCCTTGATAAGAGTCATAGGGTACCGATCCCGGATGGTAACACGGTTGAGAGCTCTGTAATCTATACAAGGTCTATGTTCTTGGGTGTCTTTCTTTGGTATGAAAAATAGAGAAGCCCGTGCTGGAGAACGTGAGGGTTGCATCAGACCATTACGTAGATTAGAATCCAAATATTTACGGGGAACAGCCTTCTTGTTTATAGCCAAAGAGAACATACAACCAAAGGGGATGAGGGCATCGGGCTGGAGGTCAATGGCCAGTCTTCAGGTCGGTGTGGTGGAAGTTCTTGCGGGTCTTTGTCAAGAAACACCTCACGGTATTCCTGTAATCCAGCAGGAATGGAGTGAATACCTAGAGTAGTTCGAGAAACTGGTGGGTCCGAAACGGTCTTGACTGCAGCAAATCAAGCTTCTGGCAGACAAGATTTGAGACAGTAACTGGAAGTGAAGGCGAGTTGATTTTTTACCCAGTCTATAGCAGGATTGTGTTTGCAGAGCCAGGTGACCCCCAATATTATGGGGAAATGGGCTGCCCTGATCAGGTTGAACTGGATGCACTCTGTATGCTGGTCGATAGACATGGGCAAGAATGCAGTTGTATGAGAAATCAAACCAGAACTCAAAGGCTGCCCATCGACTCCTTCAACCTTCTGGTCCTCTTCTTTCTCCAGTTGTTCCACCTGCATGCGTTTTGCCCCTAAAACATCCATGAAGCAACCTGCCGCCCCAAAGTCTATAAGGGCCAATGCTTTGACCAACTTAGTGTTGATGCATATCTGGATAGCAACAACCATCAGCCGATTGTCTTCGGTGCCTGCTGTAGAGGACACTGACATAGTTACATAGGGACAAATGGCTTCTCATCGGATACTTGTCCCTATTAGTTCCGAGGACGGTCATTTCCTGACCGACGTGGTGGTACTTGTGGACAGTCCCTTAACAGATGTTTGTCTGAACCGCAGTACATGCAGAGACTGTTCTCTTGGCGGCGCCTACGTTCTTTGGGGGTTAGTGGGCCTCGCCTAATTCCAATCTGCTTTGGTTCATCTTTTGGTAAGCGAGGTGAGGAGGGTGATGAGACGGGCAGATCTGAATGAAGCTGGGTGCCTCTGTTCTTCCTCCTTTCAGTTAGTCTCTCAGAGAGACGGAAATCAATCTGAAGGACAGTGGAAAGAAGATCTGGAAATGTAGCTGGACGAGGGGCACAGGCTAATTCATCTTTTAATTCTTCTCTATGCCCACGCCGGAAGATAGTATATTGGGCTGTTTCGGGCCAACCTGTCTCAGCAGCTACTCTTTTAAAGGATGAAATATAGGTCATCAGGTCTGAGGAACCCTGACGTATATCCAGTAACTCTTTGTTGGCGACTTGGGTGGAAGCTTGTCTCTCGAAAGCCTCTTTGAACTGAGCAGTGAAAGCACCGTAGTCTTGTAGGAGAGGACTGGCACTGGTCACCAATGGTGTCGCCCAAGCCAATTCGTTTCCAGTCAGGCTGGAAATTAGGAATCCAATACGGGAGTGATCTGATGCAAAGGTTTGGGCCTGAATGTAAAGTGCATGATACATGCTTCCATGAAGTCCTTGAATCTACAAGGTGAACCATCATATTTCCCTGAGGTGAGAGGCATTGGAGGTAATTCATCACGCTGTTGGTCTCTAGTAGCTATCATTTGACGGAGGTTGGTGTTCTCAATCTTTAGTGCTTGCACCTCCTGCGCTAAACCTTAAATAGCATTGGCCATTTCCTGGAATTGTTCGGCAGTAGCCATGCTGGTGTTTTTATGGCGTTGTAAACTAAACTGTCAAGTCTGTCATCCACTCCTTGAATATCACTATCTTCAAACACCCCCTCCTCCTCACCTGCGTCTTCAGACGAACTGTCTTGTTGGTGACCCTTTTTCCTCCGGTCTCTCTGTTTCTTTTTTTTTTGAAGAGGTATGGTCTTCCACGGAGCGAAGCCACTCTGATGCCTTACTAAAGAAGGTAGCAAAGGACCTCGTCCCGAGAGAACCTTAGAGAGGAAAAAGCCAGAACGCCAGAAAAAACCTCTCGTAAAATATGGAATGAAGTCTCTTGTGGCTGGATAGATCTCAGGATGAAGCAGAGCTGTGACTCGGATAGTATTCGGGTAAATGAATCGTTCAGATTTCCTGATAGGATCTGTAGAATCTTTCGCAGGTTGGAAGCACTGAAGGGTAACTGGATATGGCTCTTGGAACTCCAAGGCGGGTGAAGACTGGGAGCTGTGAACGTTCAGAAGCCACAGATAAGCCAAAGAAACGGGAAAAGGGAAGAAGGTAAGAAAGAAGAAAATCAGAGCCACCAAGAAGGACGCTACCGGAGGGAACACAGAAGGAAAAGGCGGACCGGAAAAAGGACAGGTAAGCAGCACAAGATCGGCGGAGAAAGCGGCAGCGAAAGAGTACGGAAAATAAGGTGGAAAACAAAAAATAACAGGGACGAAACCTGGGAAAGCAAGGGGAACCAGGAAGGAAGAAAAAAAGGGGAAAGAAAAGAATCAGAGGAATGAAAGGAAAGCAGTAGCACTAGCGCGTAAACCCGGAAGTGAAAGCAGTAGGGTTGCAACGCGCAGCGCCATGGAACGGGCGTGGTTAAAAAGGAAAGAAACATGCCCAGACAGAAAGACTAGAGCGCAGAACCAGGAAACGAAAGTAAATAATGGCACAGCTCAATGGCGGTGGAGCCGCCAAGTACTCCATAGTCTCCATGATGGAAGGCGCCTGAAGTGCGTGACATGGCTGCATTGCCTGCCCCTTGCATTATACGTGGGTCCCGTGCCTGCTGGGCCTAGAGACCCAAGCTACTCCTCACTGATGAGCCCCAACAAGGGCGAAACATGTTTGGGGATGCTTGTGGTCTCGTGCAGAGGGGATGTGGCCTAGCAGTTCGGGCTGGACTGCCCCTTTTGGGGTGGGGCCAAGCCTGATTTGCATATGGTCTTTCCCTTCTGTAATGGCTTGGCAGGCGAAGAACGGTGGTCTGGAGGGTTGCCCAGAGCGTTGCCAGTGGTTAAGATTAATTCTAAACCTTCCAGCCATCACCTCTTTGTTTTTGCTATGTCACCCCGAGTGGGACGGGTATGCCCAGACGTGGGTCCCGTGCCTGCTGGGCCTAGAGACCCAAGCTACTCCTCACTGATGAGCCCCAACAAGGGCGAAACATGTTTGGGGATGCTTGTGGTCTCGTGCAGAGGGGATGTGGCCTAGCAGTTCGGGCTGGACTGCCCCTTTTGGGGTGGGGCCAAGCCTGATTTGCATATGGTCTTTCCCTTCTGTAATGGCTTGGCAGGCGAAGAACGGTGGTCTGGAGGGTTGCCCAGAGCGTTGCCAGTGGTTAAGATTAATTCTAAACCTTCCAGCCATCACCTCTTTGTTTTTGCTATGTCACCCCGAGTGGGACGGGTATGCCCAGACGTGGGTCCCGTGCCTGCTGGGCCTAGAGACCCAAGCTACTCCTCACTGATGAGCCCCAACAAGGGCGAAACATGTTTGGGGATGCTTGTGGTCTCGTGCAGAGGGGATGTGGCCTAGCAGTTCGGGCTGGACTGCCCCTTTTGGGGTGGGGCCAAGCCTGATTTGCATATGGTCTTTCCCTTCTGTAATGGCTTGGCAGGCGAAGAACGGTGGTCTGGAGGGTTGCCCAGAGCGTTGCCAGTGGTTAAGATTAATTCTAAACCTTCCAGCCATCACCTCTTTGTTTTTGCTATGCCCCTTGCATTATATGCATTGAGGAATCAACCAGGCCCTGACCATCACCTCACACCCCACAAACAAGTAACAGGGAGGAGAATGAGAACGCCTCTCACTCCTCCATCGAGGACTCGAAGTCATGCCCAGACAACAGCAGAGTTTTTAGGAGATGAGCTACGTGCTTACCTAACATATATGACTACAAGTATCTCTGTCATTTCAGATCAAATCAAATGTCGATCTCAGAACACAGATGAAGACCATCTAGATGTAGTGGAGGTCCTTGCTCCATCGGCAATGAAGGTCCTAGGGATTTGCGCTTGGATACACCAGGGAGACGTGAAAGTCTATACTGGAGAAGACACCACACCCCCACCCCAATCGGAAGCAAGTCACGGAGAAAAAGTTCAGCATGTGCAGCTATCATTGAGAAGATCCTCCAGTTACCAGAGTATAGTACGGAAAGTACAGATGTCCTATCTGCTACAGACACTCACAAAATGCTTGGAATGATCTTTTATTTTCTGCTCCACAAACTTCCTTATCTTGATGGATGGCAAACCAGTAATTATGTATTCCTGAAAATTGCCTCATACACAAGATCATCAAGCAGATTCGTCTACTACCTGAGCATCTGACAAACTTGCCTGATTACAGTTATTTTTTCCTCCCTTAAAGGTAATCCCAGGCAAGATAGGAAATATTGATAGTAATAATAATAATGTGGCAAACAATGAGAGAACACAGCGGCCAGCAAGAAGCCATTGTTGCTGGAGTTGGATGTATTGGTACATAATATATACATGTATCATCTTTATCTTAGCCTTCTGTTGCTCATGATACACACTGTTTATTATGTTGTTTCAAAGAGAGCAGCTGTTCCCGTGTATCTTCCTATGCAGAAGGACGCTACAAATATAACAATATTTCAAAAACCAAGGCCTTATCTGATTGTCCCTAAACTAGTAGCACATGTCAGGATGCCAGTTTTACTGATGAGTGTCCCTATAATTCCCCCTGTAGGAAGAATGGCTACTGATGTTTTTCATGAGTTGCTTACACGTACTCTTCTTGCAAAAAAGGGACCAAAGAGAAGTCCAAGGAAGGATGATCACGAGTTAAATAGTTAAATGATCACCTGGATAGTACAGCACATTTGGGGAACAACGTGTGGTATCAGCACATGAAGGAGGTAGGAAAGAGAACCTCAGAGGAGGAATGCTATGTATGTGCCTTACACTATGGGAATGTCTAAGATATTCATAGCTGTTGAAATAGATGTACAGACATCACATTGCCTATCTCACGCAATACTCTGCCGAGCAATCGGTCAGTTCATGGGCCGAACAGCATCTTTGGTATGGGCAACAAATGGTCAGCTCCAGACAAAGATTATTATGTTCGAGACTCAAAGACAAGGGCAAGGTCATTCAACAGAAATCATGTGATAATATGTGACCAGCCTGGAGTGAAAGGATCTGGGATCAGATGGGAAGTAAACAGAGGACTTAAAAGCCCAGGGAAACGGCAGAAGAAATTCCACGATGGAAGGAAAGAGGCCAGATGCAGATTTCGGGATCAGTACTTTCTCCAGATGGCTAGGAGGAAGATGTAGTTATCTGGAGTGCGTGGGTAGTAATTAGTTACCGGAAACCAACCATTGCCACTGTGGAAAAAGGATGCAAACCTTTATGGCCAAGACTTGTGAAACTACTGACATGGGTCGAAGACAAAGGAGGGCCTTTGCATATAGTGCCCCTGGAGAGTGCAAAGCTATGTTTCAGAAACAATGGTAGGAGAAAAGTTGGAGAAAATCTAAATTGTGGTCAAGTTTTTGATGTGCCAGGAATGAACATTGGAACAGCAGTGATAATGGATCACTACTGGGCCTGTGGATCCAGAGCTTACATGAAGCTTCCCAGAGACTGGGGAGCATGGTGTTCTATAGTGATGGTCCATGTTCCAGCGTTGGTGATTCCTAAAAGTGACCTGAACATTGGCGTATTTCCAAAAGCAGATGCTCACCTGAGGAAGAAGAGATCTGCTAAGCTATTGAATCGAATGGAGAGAGAGAACTATTTCTCAGCTAAATCAATAAAATCGTTTGATTCCATCCCCTATAAACACAGATTATTGAGCCACACTTCATCGATATTCATGATAATCTTCATGCCCAGGATCCAGACGGCAGCACATACCAAATCGTTCTAGATAACCAGATACAAGCTTTTATAGAAGATTAACACTACCATAAAGGGTTTCAATGCTATCAAGGAGGAGCTGAGTGCCATACGACTAATGACTCTTCAGAATAGATATGTCCTAGACATAAGACATAATAACAGCAATGGATGGAGGTATTTGTGCCAGTATCGGAGAATCATGTTGCACGTGCATACCTTCTCACAACGACAAGAATGGCGCCTTGACAGAGGCCATAATGTTGCTGAGAAACTTGCATGCCAAACTGATAGACAAAGTTGAAGAAATTGCGGATGACAGTTGGTTTGGATCAGTTTTCTCATGGATTCCACAGTGGATGGCAAATATCTTCAAGTTCCTGGGAACCCTGATGGTGATGATCATGTTTGGATTTTGTGTGATCAGAATACTAATCACACAATGCGAGAAGACTGCAAAGAAGGCAGTAGGAATGAAGATTGTGATTGATGTCAAATCTGGATGGAAAGCTAAAGAGCTGAAAGATGAAGAAATAAGAGAGTACGTGAAGGCCAGCATTCATGTACCTGTGAGAACAAAGTTCCTGTACCCTAAGAACCATAACATGTATATGGGGAAGTGGATCTACTGCAGTCCAAATGGACAATGGACAATGCATGCTAATGTCCTTGGTCAAGGATGAGCATGTGAAATCAGCAGGATGTCTGAAAGGAGTCATAAAGATATGGGTCCCTTATAAGGATTTCTTCAGACGAGGATGTCTAGATGTGAAGAGTGATGGGAGAGTGGTCGATGAATCGCTCAGAGCGGGGAGTGTAGAGGTGTATCCTCACTCAAAGCTCCACCCCCATGTTGCCTATACGTTGGGAGCCAGAGTGTGAGACACGTGCAGTGCCAGTGAAAGTTCCTAAACCAAAAAGAATCCTGGAAATAAGGTACCCATTGAAGAAACCATATATGCACTCACAACAATATGATGGTTATTTGAATTAAATCCCAGAAGAAGTGTGAAAAATTAGCAAAAGTTAAAGGTGGTGATGTCATGCAAAACAGAACAGACGCATGTAGAAAAGAGGCAAGAGGATGAAGAACAGACATTCTATAGGGTCTAAGGAGGAGGTGGTAAAGATGAGCAACATTTGAATCTGGGATGAAGATGCTTATCCTATAGAACCAATATAGAAAATGCCAATTCATTTTTATAATTGTACAGAAGCAATTACGCAATCAGACAAATTATTCTTAACTCTGGGGTTAGGGAGAATTCTCCAAAATGGCTAATTTCCCTTACCTACTGAGTCCCTCAGCAGCTTTGCTGGATTTCTGGGGTTTATTTTTTTCACCTTGTAAGAGTGTGAGCCTTTTTCCCACTCTTACATGTGTTTTGCTGTGTGTGTTTTACCAATTGTGTGATCTTGGGCTCTGGAGCCTCACCTACTCCAGAAGCATTATTATTTTTTGTATGTTACACAGCACCTTCAGTGCAGTGATACAGGGTTGTCATTTAGACTTCCCACTGACGTCATTTTTGTGGGATTGACTACTGTCTCCCGGAAAAGTTGCCATTAACTTTATGTAGTCTGTTTAAATCACAGACCCAGTACACCCCACCTTACATGGAGCACTATTTCGCTCCCTTTTCGTCAAGACTTGGCTGGTCGCAGTGATAACTACCCTATTTTTCCTACCGCGGTTATCTTAAATAACCATGGTATTGTTTTAGGCTATTAGCCTCAAATATAAACCCGCTAGACCAAATATATTTTATTTCAGCTCTGGCTTGGTTTATGCGCCATTTCTGTTTGTAAAAGTCTTTCTCATGTTTTACTCCTTAAGGCGCCTGAAGGTCTTGGTAGGCAGGATGTGAGGGAGGGGCCTTAGGACCCCTGCCATGGGTTCCCTTAGTAACTCAAGTCGCACTCCTGTTTGATTGGCTGGGTGACTGTCCTTGCCAGGACAGCCACCCTGCTGTGTGATTGACAGCCAGGCTGTGTGAATGGGGGAAAACTGCATAAAAAGCATGTCTGTGGGGCTGGAAAGGCAGAGTTGCCACTGGAATGAAGAACCGATGAGGAGCTGACGGCAGAGGACCCCTACCACGATTGAACCGCCCGGTGAAGCCCTGTTGCAGGTCCGAATCCTCGAACTCCAACGACAAAGAAGATCCTCCAGGAATCTTCTTCCCCTGAGCTGGTGGGACCAACCAGTTCACCCAAACTGCAAGCCAGGACTCCCTCCTCCAGTCGAATTCGCTGTACAGAGCTACAGTGGACCGGATAGCCAGGAAGGTCGGACCCTGCTTGGGTTTTAAGGAGCGCACCTTTGATTTGTTGCTTTGCTCTGCTTCTGGTTTCTTCCCTGGGTGGTGCAGGAACCTCCAGTCTTCCTACTTCATGTCAGTCCGACAGTCACTTCAGGAACCGTGAGCCTGCGGGAACTACCAGGGACATCCGCCTCAGCTACACCTCCCTCTCTGTTTTAAGGTACTGTGCAAATCCTGTTGTTCGTTTCGTTCAGCCGCGGTGAAAGTATGTGAAATCTTTCTCTAATCCAAGGGCTTGTCCTTCTCTTCTCTTTGAACTAACTTTTCTGCCGACCAACTTTGTCCGGAACTCGTTGCATGAACTTTACTGCAAACTACCTTGAACCGTGTGATCTTGAGCAAAAGACTTTTGACCTATTGACTTTGGCCCTAAGCCTTTTTTCCCTGATTCTATCACTGTAGTTCCTCTTGCTCAATTGCCCTGAGTACTTACCTGTTGGTGTGGTTAAATTTCTGCCTAACTTTGTCTTTCACTCCCTTTTAATATTCTGGAGTGCCATTTTTCTCCCACTTCATTTTGTGAGCTTAACTTGTCTGGAACTTATTGGGAGTGGTGTGGTTTATTAAGAGTGTGATTTTTAAACTGCTTTACTTTAGTGAGATGTTATACAACTGATGTGTAAATAAATGTATATTCTTTTACTCAGAAACCTTGAGTCAGTGTTTGAAACATAGTAATTGCTTTCCTTTGTTTACACTATTTGATACTGCTCACTTGCTCTTGAGATAAGTCTGGCTGCTCAGCCATCTCTACCACTTTAACTGTGTAGTACAGGCTTGTACCAAAGGTGAATTTGTACCATCACTTGTAGTCTTAATTGTGCTTGGTGTTCCCAAAGGGTAGTGCATATAATTCTGACTAACAGCTGGCTACGTAGTGAATAGATTGCAGCGATGTGCCAATGTATACTCATAGGAATGTATGGAATATGAATGTCCCACAACGCGCTTTAGCAGAGTCTGGACCCAGCGGATAGAAAGGCTTTTTCAGCGTGGCACAGTTGGAAAATGACGTAATGATGATGGTGAATTCAAGAAATTCTTGACTAGCCCTGTACCAGGAAGTCAAGGCCACCATGACCTTGGATGTTCATGCAGTAGCAACAAAACATGTGAAAAGAACAAACTCCTGTCTGAGGTGAGGTGCAAGAACATTGAAGACGTCAGAGGTTCATCATTTCATATTATTTTTAATACAGAAAAGCTCTGAAACATGGTCTGCAGTTACATATTCAGATGAAAATAGATACTGGATTGAGCAGCATCGAAACCAAGAGACAAAGTATGCCTATACTCCCTTTTATTCTCAGACATGGAGAACATTTGCAAGGCCATGATCAAAGGACTAATTGAATGGCAGACTGCAAGAGTGATAATATATGGCAGGCTAATTAGGTGGGACGCTATGGTCATGACCAGCCCACCGGCACCTGGGTGCCAACCTGCGTGCTTATGGCGTGTGTGGAATATTACAGACGGGTACAAGGGTGTCAACCAATTATAGAGGGTCACGTAATAGAGAGCCCTATAGTTTGGGTAACCGATAGAACGTTGTGTATTTGATGACGTTCATAGTGACTTGCACTAGAGGAGGGCTTAATTGCCCATCTGGTGTTAGAGACCCAATCACTTCCCTGAGAAGTATGGAACATACACCTAGATGTTCCCTCTAAGCCAATCACTTTCTCAAGTAGGTTTTTGTAGTTTGCCACATAGGTTGACATCAATGATGATGAGTTTTTACTATAAAAGTTATGTTTTTTATGAAACTCGCTGAGTGAGAAAATTGAGCGTATGTTTGTGGATATTCGTTGTGCTCCCTGTTTTAGACAATTGATATTAAAACAGACTTACTTTGCCAACTTCCTGAGTCAGTCTGATTATTGATGTTCGAGTATATTCGGCATCCCTATCTATCTCAAAGTATTGCTACCTCATCTTAAAGGGCTTGTGTCCAGGACACGGGTTCAATTCCAACCCATTCCAAGACCTGATTTCTTTAGGCAAATGGGTTCTATCTTGGAAGATGATGAGGAGGAAGAGGATCAGCCCCCTTTTGGGTATGAATATGGAATCCCAAATGTCCATAGGAATTGATATTAGAGGAATCCAAGATGTAGAATCCTGTAGATACATTAAAAGAAACCAGTAGTTAGGAAACATCACCAGAGACAGAATTTGATAATGCTGAGATAGCTGGTTACACTGATCCTTCATACAGAATGGTTATTGGTAAAGTAGCTGAGTATCTGTGATGTCCAGACTGCAGCCACTGTGGAAATTGATGATCTCACTGACGTCTCAGGAGGATAGCTCAGCATCAACGTGCTCGCCTTGGAAACAAGACAACACGGAGCAAAACAGGTTCGATCCCTGAGTCCGCGTTTAGAAACCTCTGGGTATTAAGCGCGCTATAAATAACCTATCATATCATATCATATTAGACAATGGACCAACTAGGGAAGCCGTACTGCCATTCCATGCAGCCCTGAGTGTGAGGGTAATGGAAAACTGGTTGAAACCAGATTCTATACCATATGTCAATACCTTATTAACAAAGAAATAAAAGACTGCTTCAGTGGATACTCCATTTCTGAACAGGCACCCAACGCCTGAAAGTTTAGTGGTTTAAACAGCAAAAGCGTCTTCAAAGTCTGCAGCCTATCCTTGTGGTCCAGCAGATAAGGGGGATAGGAGAATTGACTCTTTGGCTAAAAGAGTTTTTATTGCAGGAAGTACTGCATTCAATTTTGCCAATGCTACCAGTGCATTAGCGAAATACACCCATACCCTTTGGGGTGTGAATGCTCTAGCAGCAGAGCACATACCAGAGGGGGGAGGGATACAAGGCTTTTTAATTCTGATGCCATGAGACAATCCCTGCAATCTAGTTTAGATACAGTGGACTCAACCAGTAGGTCCATGGCCACCAGCATGGTACTTAGATGCATGTCCTGGCTGAGAAAGTCTGGATTTTCGGAAGACGTCCAGGCACATCTGTTAGACAGGCCTTTTGACAGTACTTCTCTTTTTGTGGAGAAGGCTGATAGCGGTCTAGAAAATCTGCAAGCTTCCAGAGCTGCAGCTAAATCTTTGGGGGCAGCGATAAGACAACCTCTATCTACAGGTCAAGGATGGAGAGGTTGTTCTTTTTGTTTCTATTCTTCCATTTCTAGAGGAAGAGGCCAGTTTGCACAAACAGATCAAAGAAGACCCTATCGTGGAAGAGGTAGAGGAGGAAGTACTCCCTGTTCAGTACCTGCAGAGTTACCCTCGGCTGCAGGTGGAACAGCAAAATTACTCCTTCAACCATAAAACTGTGGTGGGGCAGACTGTCTTACCATGTCTAGAGTTGGCAAAGCATAACTTCGGATACATGGGTCCGACAAACAGTAGCAGTTGGATATTGCCTACCATTCCTGAAAGACCTCTCGATTGCCCACCAAGAGCAAGATCAACCTTGATTCCAGATCCGATCCTCCGAAAGGAGATTTTCACCCTTTTGGAGAAAGCTGCAATAGAATTGGTGCCTGTAGCAGAGAGGAATCAAGGTTGGTACTTTCCTTACTTTCTAATACCAAAGAAGGAGGGGAGAGTGCGACCCATCTCGGACTTGAGATGCTTAAACAAGTTCCTCAGGAAGGACAAGTTCAAGATGGTAACTCTTTTGCTGAACCTTCAGGCCCTTCGACTCCAGGATTGGTTGGTGTCACTGGTTTTAAACTTGGATGAATCTTCCACCCAATCCTCCTCATCTAGGTCTTCAGTGGAGCTGTCCTGCTTTTCAGACTTCTTCTTCCTTCTCGTCTTTTTCCTTTCTTCCCCCTTCTGCTCCTTCTTGGTCTTGTGTAGATAAGGACGAGCTCCTCCTGAGGCCACGTTGCCAGGATGGGTAACACCAAACCACGTGGGCTCCTAGGGAGCCAACCCCAGACATGGAAAAAGCCTTGTGGCAAAAAACCCTGTGGCCTTAACTTTAGAGGCTGGTGTGGTGTAGAACGCTGGATCGAAGCGCAGCAGCATGCGGAAGACGTGAATGAAAGAGTGAGTGCTGAATGCTGTGGATGTGCAAAGAATAAGTGTACTCCTGAGCGTGAAGAGAACAACTTCGAAGAGCCGGAATGATATGGAAGGCGAGAGGCCTGATTGTAGTATCAATAAGGAGACAGAGCACCAGGAAGGATCTGGGGAAAATAGCAAGAGACAGCTGGTGCGGTAACTGGAAGAGAAAGACAGCGAAACAGGTACATGGACTGGGGGAAAGAAAGCCTGAGAAAGCCAGTGCATGAACCGTGGGAGAGATCCAGAGAAAGCCGGTGTGGGATCCGGTTGAGAGAGAGCCAGAAAAGCCGGTGCAGGGACCTGGTGAGCAAAAGAGGTAGCAAAAATAGCTAGGAAGGCGTAGCAGGAGCAGATGTTCCAGACCAGAGAAAACTAGCGTTTTACCCAAAGTAAAGAAGGTTGCAACGCAATTTTCTGCACTTGATCCCAGTGTAAATACAGGCGACAGCCATCTTGAAGGAACACTAGACCAATACCGTACGGTCTCGTGGAACGTAATGGAACTTCTCAATATTCCTGCGGTCCCCCTGTTTCCATGGACACCGCATGACAACTGGTCCTTCAGGAGGTTGGCAGTTCTCATTATCAGTGAGTTCTGCCATTCAGTCTGACCTCCGCCTGAGGGTTTTCACAAGTTTATGGGAGTTGTGGCAGCAAGTCTAAAGAGGGGGGGACTCACATCCACCCCTACCTGGACGAATGGATGATCAGAGCTGTTTCGCTGGAACAGTGTCTGGATCACCTCAGTCGGACCTGCTGCCTCCTCCACGACCTGGGCTTCTCCCGAACTTCAAGAAGTCCCATTTCACACACTATCAGAAGCTTTGATTTATTGGAGCAGTCCTGGATTCTTCCTCTGGAAAAGCTTTGCCACCCAAGTTAAGGGCTCAAAATCTTTTGCAGATGGTCCAAAAATGTCAGACTGCCCAACGTCTTCCGACATACGACTTTCTAAGATTGCTCGGTCTCATGGCATCCTGCATTTTTCTGGTGGCAGAACCCCATCCTTCTTCAGGTCCTGACAAATGTCACCCAGGACTTCCTGTGGTGCGTCCTGTGGTGCGCCGGCCGAGCAAATGTGAT
Source organism: Ambystoma mexicanum (assembly GCF_040938575.1). Classification (NCBI taxonomy): domain Eukaryota; kingdom Metazoa; phylum Chordata; class Amphibia; order Caudata; family Ambystomatidae; genus Ambystoma; species Ambystoma mexicanum. Next base: position 1,048,741,363 of record NC_090926.1, read on the forward strand.
GAGAGAACCATTTTGGTAACCATGGCCAGAGACGACGGTTGTGACAGATGCCTCCCTCACAGGATGGGGAGTGCACATGAGAGAGCTTTCAATAAGTGGACACTGTTCTCAGTCGGAGTCCAAACTCCATATCAACATTTTGGAGCTGAGAGCAATCAGACTAGCGTTGATGGCCTTCCTGCCCTTGATACGGGGAAGAAGTGTCCTGATAATGACAGACAACACAGTGGCCATGCATTACCATAACATGAGTGGGAACTAGCTCAGGAAGTCCTTCAAGAGATCCGCCCTTTGGGAACCCATCAAGTGGATCTGTTTGCGACCAGTGTCAACCTTAAGTGCAAGATGTCCTGCTCCAGGGAATATCCCCAAAGAGGAGCTCTAGGAGACGCGTTCGCAGTGGACTGGAAATTTTCACTCCTATATGCGTTTTCACCAGTCTCCGTCATTCCTCACGTAATAAGGGGGTTGAGGAAGTTACAGGAATGCCATGATCCTCTTTGCCATGGATTGGGCCAGGAGAACGTGTTACCCGGACCTTGTGGAAATGGCCATCTGACCTCTAATTCGTCTTCCCCAAAGAGAGGACCTACTCTCGTAAGAAGACCAGCAACTAAATCCCTGTACTGCTGCCGTTGGAATAGATTTCACAGCTGGTGCAGGGAAAAGAAACTAGATCCTTTATCATGTAAACTTTCCTAGGTTTTGTCTTTCCTACTTCACTTGACCCATTCTGAGTTGCAAGTAGCCACGGTGAAGGGCTATTTAGCGGCACTTTCAATTTTCAAAAGATCTCCGGGTTAGGGATCATATTTCAAAGTACCGATTGTGACACAATTTCTGAAAGGCTTAACAAATCTGTTCCTGCACGTCCAGTCGAAAGAACGTTACCGGGGTAAGTAACTGGTTCTTCTGACAACTTATTTCAATAAACACCCTTGGATTTTATTCAAGGAGTCGGTGGGCCTCATCACAAGGTTGGCGCTCCGGTACGAACGGCACCGGTAAGGCAATACCGGCATCCATTACCGGGCCGGTGTATCATGACCCTAGATGCTGTTGCTACCGGCATCGTCAAGGACCCGCTGTGGCCGTGCACCACCGTACCGGCATGCGGGCACGCGCGCAGATGGGGAGGCCTTAATACTGGAATGCCTCAAAGAAGGGGACACCACGAGTCACACGTGCAAGTACATACCGGCATCGAGATGCCGGTAAGAAGGGACACCATGATGCCGGCAATACCGGCATCGCGGACCACCCGTAAACAGCAAACTGCTGTGTAACCAAGTGCCACCGGTGCACTCAAAAAGCACAGGTGGAGGCAATGGAGTCAGGGTCAGCACAAAAGGAGCACACCCACACGCCACACCCCCCCTCCAAGGCAAAATGCTACCACTTGTACTTGCCATACTGGGCCTGGAGGACATGCCTGCACTGCTACTCCTTGAGCAGGCATTACAACAGGAAACACAGAGGAGACGCCGGAGGAGAAGGAGGGTGAGACATGCCCAGCAAATCCCACCAGTTCAGGCAGCCGCTCCCCGCAGACAGCCAACAATCCCACGTATAAGGGCCAATCCATTTGACTTAACCCCAGCACAGATCCACAGCCTGTACCGCATGGACAGAGACACCATCACCAACATAGTGGAATTAATACAGGATGACTTGGTCAGTCTGATCAACATCCGCACAGCCATCCCCTCTTTGCTGAAGGTGGCATCTGTGCTCCACTTCCTGGCTACAGGCACTTATCAACACACAGTGGGCCAAATGCATGGCATGTCCCAATCATGCTTCTCTGTTGCGTTAAACCAAGTGCTGGATGCACTACTGAAGCACACAAATGCCTACATATCCTTACCAAGGACACCACAGGAGGCAAATGCCACCAAAATAGCATTCCATGCACTGGTAGGCATGCCCAATGTAATTGGTGCCCTCGACTGTACCAATGTAGAGTTGGTAGTCCCACATGCCGTGGAGGTGGTGTACCGCAATCGGAAGCTATACCATTCCATCAATGTGCAGATGGAGTGTGATGCCATCCAGATAATAACACATTGCTGTGCCAGATACCCAGGATCCACGCATGATGCCATGGTGCTGCAGAACTCCTCACTACCCCGCTACATGGAAGGAGACGTTGTACGAAGTGGCTGGCTGTTGGGTGAGTCTGCCCTCTGGGCCATGGGGGCAGATGGATTGTGGGGGAGGTACATGCATATGCTAGGGGAATGCCCTCTGGGCCATGGGGGCAGACGGATTGGGGGAGGTACATGCATATGCTAGGGGAATGCCCTCTGGGCCATGGGGGCAGATGGATTGGGGGGGCGGTACATGCATATGCTAGGGGAAGGCCCTCTGGGCCATGGGGGCAGATGGATTGGGGGGAATGGTAGTTTCTTAAGTCATCCGCCGACACACAGCCCTCACATTTGCATGCAAAATGCCCCTAGCCAAGACATATGTTGCCTGGTGCTTTAAAATCCTAGGACCTTAGGTCGTGTATGTCGCACAAGGCTCCCTCTATGGATTGGCATGCACTGTACAGGGCTGACAGTCATGTGGATGTGGCTGCCAATGACGAGATAGTGCATATGAACTTGAATGATGTACAGGCTGAGCACACCTGTCAACTGAGCCTCATCCTCACACATACCTCCTTCTGCTCCCATGTAGGTGATGCTGGATATCCCCTGAAGCCGTGGCTACTCACCCGTCAGGAACCCGCAGAACAGGCACAAGGAGGACTTCAGTCGTGCACATACACGTGTGGTCATTGAGCAGGCCTTTGGCCTTTTGAAGGCACGGTTTCGCTGCATGAGCAGGTCGGGAGGGGCACTCATATAGGGGCCTGAGAAGGTGGGCAAGATCATCACGGCATGTGTAATGCTACATAACATGTGCATCTGGTGGAACATACCCCTGCCACCTGACGTGGAGCTGCCACCAACTGGTAAAGTAGAAGGAGAGGAAGGAGTAGAAGTAGGACATAGGCCAGGACGCGAAACTCGTGAGGGTCGTGCAGTGCGCAAAATGGTCATAGACCAATCATTCTGATGTACTTTAATGCAGAGGGTGCCATGTGTTGTGTACTGTGGGCACTGGTTGTGTGGGCACGAATCACCATGAAGCAATAAATTGACGTACAAAAAATCAGCAATGCCCACTCATGTGATGTTTGTTACACAACTGGTGTATTCGTGAGAAATTAAGTACAACATGATTCAACAATCCACGCCCCCACCACCCCTCCACCTCCCCCAACCTACTCCCATGCCCCCAAACACCCGAGTACTACACACTACACCCACCACCACCCCTCCACCTCCCCCAACCTACTCCCATGCCCCCAAACACCCCAGTACTACACACTACACCCACCACCACCCTCCACCCACCCCCTAACACCCAAAGTCAACTATGGCACAACATGTGTCTGGATGTATGCCCAAAGGGATTATGCAGGGTGGACCTGCTACTGTTGAGCCCCCTTAGGAGGTGGGGGTTGGATCTCGGAGCGGCGCGAATTCCGCAGGGACATGCGCACGGGGCTGGTCTCCCTCGAGCCCGATGGCGTGCATGATGCGGATGACCCATATGGTTGTGATCCAAGGGGCAGGGTTTGCAATTGGCGCATGTGGTCAGCAATCCTGGTGAGGATCTGACCCAAGGCATTGAAGCCATCACGCACTTGCTGTGCACTTGAGTTAATGGCCTGGATAACGGCCGCGGTGCTGTCCTGGATAATACGGCGTGTTGTCTCCCCTTCAGCAAGGTACTGCTGCACATAGCCTTGCATCACCTCCTGCCGGGCCTCCATCCTGGAGAGACGTCCCTCAAGGTCCCGTATGGCAGTGTGGGTTGTGGTCAGTGGGTGATGTGGTGGCAAAGCATGGATTGTGGGGCTGTGCATGGCCGGAGACCACTGTCCATGGCTGCCCTGGTCGGATGACTCCCGCTGAGGTGTGTCCTGTGGGGTGGCCTGCGGGCTTGGTGTGTGCACTACAGGCTCTGAGTGGACAAGTCCTGCATCGCCCTCATTGTCCGGCCCAGCTACCTCATCAACACTATGATCTGCCGATGCAGCCATCTCCCCAATTGTGCTGGCAGCAGCAGATTGTGTGCCATCCTCCATGCCTGCGGTGTCCTCTGTCAGTGTGGATGGTGTGACCACGGATGCAGGTGCAGGTGTCAGCTTGTCCTGTGTACTTGTCTGTGGTGCTGTTTTTGCACCGGTTCTTGGCCCACTTCCCGCATATCCCATCCTTGGTCCAGTTGAGGTTGATGGACCTGTGCCATCAGATTGCCACCTAGGCCTTTTGGCTGGTGTTGTGCATTGTGCACTCCCTTGCGCTTCATCACTGTCAGCATCCGTACCTGTGGGGGACAGAGAGTGGCATGATATCAATGATTGTTCCGCTTGCATTGTGCCTGCATTAGTCATTGGACATGTGGCGCCATCTGATCAGTTGCATTCGTGGCTTTGTAGGGGACTGTGTACATGCCATGTTGAAGAGTGGATTTTGATAGCGTAGTCGTGTCCACATGTACGCATTGTTGGGTGCAGTTGGACATTGATGTGTTTTGGGAGGGTCGTCCTGGGTGGCACATGCCCATGAAATGTGTCTTGTGGGTGTATTTGTGTATGACCGCAACATGCATTGGGATGGGATGGTGGTAGAAACAGAATGTGTACATGGATATGTGTAGGTGTGCCCGATGGCCCATTTGTTCGCTGGTGTAGCAGCCACATTTGGGGGAGGATGATTATGATTATTTTTACTGTTTCAGTAGGGACACTCACCTTCATCTGCCGATGTTGGCACGCCAAACTCTGCTTCACCGACTCCTTTGATGGACTCCACGTCTATGATGGAGCTGCAGGTCTCCTCCCATCTGGCCAATTTCAGTGGGGAGTGTGGTCCTCCTCCTGTTGCCAGCCCCTGGCTCCGATTAGCTGACAATATGTGCCGGACTCTCAGCCTGAGGTCGTCCCAACGTTTTTTGCAATCACGCACTGTGCGTGCGGTGGTGCCGACTGCACTTGCTTTCTGGGCAACTTCTTCCCAGATGGCCTTTTTCTGGAGCTGGGCTGGACGCCTGAGGTCGTTGCAGAACACCCCTTCTGCATTTGCCACAAGGGTGTCAGCCAACATGTTCAGCTCATCGTCTGTAAAACGTGGTTTGCGCAGGCGGGCCGTGCCTCTCCGGGTGGTCTTCGTCATGTTGTCCGTGGTGGCCTGGGAGTTGGGGTGTAGAGGGTCCTGTAGGTGGAGGATGGCAATGGATTGTGTTTTTAAATATGGCCGCCATGGCATTTCCCGTTCCGGGTCCCGTATTAACGCACCCGTTATTTGCACTATGTTCACAACGGTAACGGTATTTAGGGGTTGCCGAGGGTGGAGCCGTTCTGTGCGTATTGGTCGATGCCACTGTGTGTGGGCTTGGGGGTCGTTACCGGCATGCCGGTACGGCCGTAACCGGCATGTAGGGATGCGCACACCCGCGCACTCTTGATCGTCCGCAATTTGGGGGTCGGTGCCAAGCCGGACATGTTATTACCGCCATGCCGGTACGGCCAGATTTTTAGCGCCAACCTTGTGATGAGGCCCAGTGTAGCTATTTTTTGCAGGCCTTACCACGTCACAACATTCAGTTGTCGGCACCAGACTAGACTACTGTAATGTACTCTTTGCTGGCACCCATGCACACAATATACAGAAACTACAGACCATGAAAAACAATGCTCTTCGAGCAGCCCTGAACGCTCCTAAATCGGAACACATCTCGTACGCTCGAATAGCTGTAGACTGTACACTGAGAAAGGATTATGTTCAAAACCCTCTTGATCACGCACAGGTGCATCTCCAGGTCTGCCCAGGCGTACCTGTCCCAGAAAATCATGACACACTTGTCTAGGCCCACAAGAGCACCTTACTCCCATTGACAGGTTCAGCCCAAAGTTAAACACTCTGAAGCGGGAGGATCAAGCTTTCCATTCATAGCAGCTAAAAATGGAACTCCCTCACACATTCTCTGAGAGCTGAAGAGTCCTATTGGGTCTTCCACAGCACCCTTCAAACTTGGCTATTTGTATAATCTAGTGAGCCTATGCCTGATCCTCCCTCCTGGATCATTACAGTCTGCATGTAACCTTCAATTTGTTCTTCACTTCTGTCTGGATGTAACTGTTAATCTATCCTGCATATAACTATCTATTGCCAACTGGCCACATGTAGCTGGTACCTGTAACAGCACCTCGATGCCTTCGGATTTTTGCTCGCTTTATAAATGAAAAAATAAATAAATAAAACACCTAGCACAATCTCTGACAAGGAGTACATTTCCACTAGATCAAGAAGAAAGAAGACCTAAAACCTGCACTGTAACATCAGGTGATACAAAACATGCTAACACATCTGCACTGGATCTGCCATAAAACCCCATAGAACTGAACAATACAGGTACAATGGTGACACCCACATAGAGCTGTGTGAAAGTATGCATCTACATAGATACATCATCTCAAACCACAAACCAGAAACACCATTGGGTCAACACTACACACAGGATGGTGAAGGTTGTCGGAGCTCAAGTACCTGACGATGCTTAACCTAAAAGACAGTGTCTGAACACAGATGTTGGGCCCAGTAATGCAATCACATCAACAAAGTTAGAATGCACCCCTCCAGGACCATTTCCCACCAACAGCAGGCACTAGTTTTCAGGACACCATATTGAGAGCAGCAGACAACCTCAACAACGGAAATCTTGGGTGTCTAAACTCACATGGGTGGCACCCATTACTGAGCATGAGATATGCTGAGATAAGAGGTGACGCTGCACCATTCAAGAATTGGTAAACATTTTTGCATTTGCCACGCTGTATGTAAGCCATGAAACCCATTGTGAAGCTTGACGCAGCAAGAGGCGGAAAGGGCCCTCCATTCCTTGGACCTCAAGAGGGTCCTCAAGTTTTACCTCTCTGACGAAATCCTTCAGGAAATCGATGCATTATTTGTGACTTTTGGGGGCTCCTCCCCAGGTTGTCAGGCTTCCAAGGCTTCCATCACCCTTTGGATGATTCAGGCCATTTTGGAGGCATATACGGCCATGGGAAAACCAGTTCCGGTGGGGATTCATTCCCATGCGGTCAGAGCTAAGGCCATGGCCGTCGCTTTTCAGAGACATGCTTCTTGGGATGTTATCAGCAAAGCGGATATGTGGGCCACTGTGTCAGCCTTCTGTAAGCACTATTCCCTGGATACCACTTCCAGGCACAATGCTGAGTTCGGTCAGGTGGTTCTTAAGAACGTTTTTGCTTCGTCCTAGATATGAGGCAGGTTGTCCCAGCTCCACCCTATGGTCTTGTTAGGTGGAATCTCCCACAAGGATGGAGGAACGGGGATGGGACATATGAGTAATTAAAGTTACTCACCGTAGTGACGAGAGTACTCATAGTCCATAGTCCCCTTTTCTCTGTGCGTCCCAATCACTTTCCCCTGCTAGCTTGCCAAGGGCTAAGATGTAATAAGCGTAGTCAGGTATCTAAGCATCCAATGTGTTCAAATTGGTCTGAGGTGAGGTTCTGGAGGGCAGGGCCTCAGCGGGGCAATCCCACGCCTGAGGCCTCGCCCCGCTTGCTATACCAAATTTAAAGGGGAAGCTAAACTTTTTGCTGCCAATGGTTCCGTTACTGTCGACATGTTGCGGGACACCCACAAGGATGGAGTAAAGGGGCTATGGATTATGAGTACTCTAGTCACTACAGTGATTAACTTTAATTTAAACAGCATTCAGGAAACCTATAATGTCCTGGCATTACTACGGTATCCGTAGAATTGTTTGAATAAAAAACAAACAAATTAAAGGACGAAAATATGGATACCCATGGATAGCGAGGTTGCAGGGGAGGATCTGGAGGGAATACTCTGGAAGCCTAGCGGGGACAGACCAATGCGGATGCACAGTAGCTCAGTCGTCTCAGTAGTGGGTCGCGCATGGGATGAAGCGTTGAGGACTGCCCACATTACAACATATCCCTCACCCTACACACCACTTTTTGACAACCCCCCAATTCACCCCTAGTCACAAAACATCCACATTTGAAACATGGCAACAGGGGGGATGCAGACTAGTCAGAGACATGTTTAGTGAAGGGCAGGTCAAACAATTTGAACAATGCAAATCCGACTTCCCCCTGGGGGAAAGGGAAAGGTTTAGCTACATACAACTGAGGCACTGGCTACACCATCCCACCCTGCAGCAAGCAGGAACTCGTCTATTAACTCCCTTTGAGAAGTATCTTAATAGAGATCTGGGGGACATGCAACCGGTTAAAGCAATATACAGGCACTTAAAAGCAGGTGAGGTCCCTCCAATAAGGTCATGCATGAGAAGATGACAGGAAGCCACGGGATGTACAATAGAAGAGAAGGAGTGGATGAAGCTATGGGCGCACAACCCTAGACTGACAAGATCTCTCCAGATCAGGGAGATTTGGTTGAAATTGATTTATCTGTGGCACAGGATGCCAGCAACACTGCATAGAATATACCCAGGGACCTTGCAGCGCTGTTGGAGGGAGTTCGGGGCAGTGGACTCCTGGAGTCATATACGGTGGGAATGCCCAAAACTTGACGGTTATTGCGCAGGCATATGGGAAGCCATTGAGCAAGTTCTAGAGGACAAGTGTAAAGGGAATAAAGGCCTGATGATGATTTGATTGGGAGGGATACTGGAGGACATCACGTCTAAGGCGGGCCGAAGGCTCTACATTATTATGATGATGGCGGCTGTGCTGGTTCTGGCACGCAAATTGAAGACTAGGGACCTTCCACAGGATCACAAATGCGTGGCAAAAATGTGGAGTCTAGTGGCTTTGGAATGGCTCACATATTCCATCCAGGGGGACTACAAGAGGTTCAATGCAGACTGGTCATCCCTACTGAAATATCTAAGGGAAGGGGCAAGAGCTGCTTGGTGCCCGAGGACCATGTGACTTCTGGGCATTATAGAATGCTCGGAAGATTGGCGAGCTATGAAGGGGCTACAGATGTTAGTCAGCTACAATTCAAAAGAACTGGAACATTGCGCTACAGCTGCGGCATGCCCTAGGGAACAGCCAAACTCAGACCAAACCCGAGCCAAGGAGATCGGAGTGGGGCTGGTGCTGGGTTTGGTGGTTACATTTTGGCTAAAGGAAAAATTCGAAAAGCTGAACATTTCAAAGAAATATCCCTTTCGGTGCCATTATAGTGAACAAGCAGATCAGGGCTGTGCGGGTGTCCCCCACACCCTAGTTCGCTATAATGGCATCAGGGGTTGCAGGGGTTCCCCAGCTCCCCAGAAAATAAAATTACATTAACACATTAAATTAAAAAAGAGGTCTCTGCGGCACTCCCATCCACATAAGTGAAGGCTACAGGCGTTGCAGAGGGATGGAGAAATCGATGGCTCACAACGAGGTGTGCTGCCAACAGGAAAGTAGGAGTAGGTGGGTGGGCGGTCATGATTTGACCAAAGAGCGCATTTCGAATTCGGCATTGCTGCATTCCGCAAATTTGCATTAGAAATGTTGTGCTTCGGTCAAATCATGGACATCCCACTACTACATGGAGGATGCAATACACATTTGTTTACTTTACATATTGATAATGCAATACTGACCCTTTTTTCCATTCCTCAGTTTTCAAACCACTCACTTTAATGCGCCTTTTAAAATAACATTCTTTTTAAGGAAATATGCATGGCCCACCCTAAGACTGCCTGGGACTAACTGAACTGTTAGATGCGAAAAGGATTTTAAATGCAACTCTCAGAATGTGTACTGTTTCAAAACCATTATGTGTTTCCTGCTTCCAGGGGTTTTATGATCTTGTATGTAAAACAGCAATTCCAGACGCACATTTCAGGCATACTATTCCTTCATCCAATGAAGTTTAACATTTTCCTTTTTTTCGTTGCTTTGAGAATGATCTGTGCTGTGATTTCCTTTTACTAATCATTTCACCCTGCAACATCTGATGAAGAAGTCTGTGCTCCTAAAAATGACAAACCGTTATCTAACCACTCTAATGAAATGCACTCACCATGGCAATCAAAGCCAGTCCATCAGTAGAACTTGTGCTTTTCCATGGAGTCCCTGTCCCTTATATTACCTGTTCACCATCTGGCCTAGGTTGTCTTTCCACCAATGAAACTTCTAAAGGCACCCTACATAGGGGCTTCACCTGCCTTCGGCGCAGTATACTATGTACATCATTTCTCTGAGCAGTGAAACACTTGCTTTCTATTAATACAAATATGCTCTCCTCCGGATGAAATCCCTTTTCTTTGCTGGGGACAGGCCCCATGTTAGGGAGAATTCTCATAACTGGCTAATTTCCCTTACCTATTGAGTACCTCAGCAGCTTTGCTGTATTTCTAGGATTTATTTTTTATCACCTGGTAAGAGTGTGAGCCTTTTTCCCACTCTTACATATGTTTTGCTGTGTGTGTGTGTTCACCATTTATGTGATCTTGGGCTCTGGAACCTCTCCCTACTCCATGAGCACCATTTTTGTCTGTGTTACACAGCACCCTTAGTGCAGTATCACAGGGTTGTCTTTTAGACTTCCCTCTGACTCAATTTGTCTGTGACTGACTACTGTCTTCTAGAAACATGTAAAGTTTCCATTAACTTTATGTAGTCTCTTTAAACTACAGACCCAGTACACCCCATGTTACATCGAGTATTGGAAAGGGTTAATTCTTATCCCTTTTTGTCTGTGTCTCTTGGAGCACTGTTTCACTCCCTTTACCTTAAGACTTGGCTGGTGGCAGTGTTAACTACCCTAGCTTTTCTACTGCGGTTATATTATATAACCATGGTATTGTTTTAGGCTATTATATTAGCCTTGAACATAAACCCGCTTGACCAAATACATTTTATTTTGGCTCCAGCTGGGTTTAGTCATCATTTCTTTTTGTTAAAGTCTTTCTTGTGTTCTCTTCGTGCCAAACCGGGGATGATTCCTTTGTTTGCTGTCTTTTCACAGGCTTCTGCACAGAAGCCCTCCGTAAGGTGTCTGAAACTCTGGGTAGGCAGGATGTGAGAGAGGGGGTCTTCAGACCCCTGCCATGGGTTCCCTTGGTAATCCAAGTTGCACTCTTGTCTGATTGGCTACGGCGACTTGCCTTGCCAGGCCAGCCACCCTGCTGTGTGATTGACATCCAGGCTGTATGAATGGGGGGAATCCTGCATAAAAAGCAGGTCTCTGGGACTGAAAAGGCAGAGTCGCCACTGGAACGCAAGAACCAATGAGGAGTTGATTGAAGAGGACCCCTTCTACGACTGAAGCGCCCGATGAAGCTCTGCTGCAGGTCTGAATCGTCAGAATCCGCCGACAGAGAAGATCCTCCAGGAAACTTCTTCCCTTGAGCTGGTGCGACCAACCAGTTTCCCAAACAGCAAGCCAGGACCCCTCCTCTGGTTGAATTCGCTGTACAGAGCTACAGTGGGCCGGATAGCCAGAAAGGTCGGACCCTACTTGGGTTTTAAGGAGCGTACCTTTTATTGGTTGCTTTGCTGCTGGTTTCTTCCCTGAATAGTGCAGGACCCTCCAGTCTTCCTACTTTGTGTCAGTCTGACAGTCGCTTCAGGAACCATGAGCCTGCAGGAACTGCCAGGAACGTCTGCCTCACCTACAACTTCCTCTCCATTTAAAGGTACTGTGCAAACCTGGTTGCTCGTTTTGTTCAGCTGTGGGAAAGTGTGTGAAATCTTTCTCCAATCTGAGGGCTTGTCCTTCTCTTCTTTGTAAACTAACTTTTCTACCAACCAACCTCGTCCGAAATCCGTGGCCCGAACTTTAACGCGAACTACCGTGAACCGTGTGATCTTGAGCAAAAGACTTTTGTCCTATTGACTTTGGCCCTAAGCCTTTTCTACCTGATTCTTTGACTGAAGTTCCTCTTGTTCTTTTGCCCTGAGTACTTACTTGTTGGTGTGGTTCAATTTCTACTTAACTTTGTCTTTCCCTCCCTTTTAAATTGCTGGAGTGCCATTTTGCTCCCACTTCATTTTGTGAGCTTAACTTGTCTGGGATTTAAGGGAAGTGGTGTGGTGTATTAAGAGTGTGATTTTTCTACTGCTTATAATGGTGGACTGTTATACAACTGAAGAGCGAAATACATGTATATTCTTTTACTTGAAAACCTTGAGTCAGTGTTTGCCTGAATCATAGTAATTGCTGTCCTGTGTGTAACTATTTGATACTGCTCACTTACTCTTGAGATAAGTCTGGCTGCTCCGCTACTGCTACCACTTTAACTGTGTAGTACAGGCTTGTACCAAAGGTGAATGTGTACTGTCACTTGTAGTCTTAATTGTGTGTGGTGTTCCCAAAGGGTACTGCATATAATTCTGCCTAACACCCCACCAATGACCTAGCTTAAGTTTAGGTTTACAGGGATAGCAGCCTACCTGGTTGACAGCCCAATCCCATAAGACTCCATAGCCATGCCCCCCAAGACCATTGTCAGACCTTGCTAGGATGCACCTGACCCCCAACATGAGAGTACTCCTCTACCTTTCTCTACTAGAGGCCGCTCCCCCACACAGATCCATGAAATGAACGCTACCTCATTTCATCCAACTGACTTTCCAACTCGATATACGATCCCTTCATAGGATTACAGCCAGGCTATCTGGAGCGTAACAGTTTGAATTGCTCTTTAATCAACCCATGTGACAATCCCTGCTACTGTCCAAGCATGATGTGCCCCACCAGAATTACTAACATACCTGCCTATAATCATAAGCAAAATGGTAGAAAGAAATTTAAGATCAGAATTCTGCAGAAGCAACCCAAATACATTATTTGATCCAGATCTACAACCTCAGTTGAAATGCAAAGCGTCAGGTCATGATTCAAGCCAACACGCACAGCATTAGACTCTTTGACATGAATTTCGACCAACAGGGCCGATCCCTCAAAACAATATTAATCAACCAAACACATAATAATAACCAAGGAACCAGTCTTACACAGCACCACCACACTCAGCCAAGGCATCGGAACCCTGAACCCGAAAACATCCCCAAATCTACTGGCCCCCACTCTAAAAGCAACACCACCTAGTCACAACCACACCACCCCATCATTGAGTGATGAGAATTAATCTAGTGCCTAGCGTGTTTCCCTGTCCCATGCTCCATAAAAGGCATTGTTTCTATGGCTAATGATCACAGAAAGTGCCATGTGCCTCCCTAAAATGGCTGCATTTGAGACAGGATAGAGTGTTGAGAAGGAATTTGCGGAAAGTCACTCACTGAACTGCATAGCAACATAGTCTTGTTGCCACTTCAGACTGCTTAAACACTAATAGCAAAGCTGGCTCCGGGACCATACAAATAAGCAAAAACGTACTCACTGGAGAAATGTGATCAATTATATAAATAATAATTTTGTAAGGTGGTACATGATCAACCCAGTAACCAGAAGCTATCTGAAGGTGCGTCAAAAGAGGCATGGGATGGATTCATAAAGGGCACATTCGGTAAAATCTCTGAGGAGCTCTTGGTAACTTGGCCAAGAAAATAGTGGCACATAAAACATAACAAAAAATTACATAGTTACATTTTTTTTTAAAGCAGAGACTCAAGAGCCTCAGGAAATTTAGGATCTGCAACACCCTGATGAAATTAAATCCATAGAAGTAGGGTGTTGCATTGTATTTCCTTTTCTTGTCTATCAGTGAGATTGGCCGGTTTCCAGGGTCATGGACTAAGAGCATCGTGGTCCCTTTAAATAAATGAGGACACCAAATTGCTACAGCATGCTAGCAATATTAGATGCGCCTGCCAACATATTTGCCAGGGTATTATTGGCTGAACTAACAGAACTGACAGAACTAACAGAATGGGTGCAGCAAAAACAGGTCTTACCCTTTAACCAACTTGGATTTCCTAAGTCCTGCTCCACCATAGATAATTAGATGCTATTTTTAAAAAAATATTTTTATTTTCATTCGGAGGTAATGACTTTTTAAATTCAACAAGTACGTGATATTATAACTTAAAGCAATATGAATTCGTATTGTAACTTTGTTGTCTTCAGCGGTTCAACGGAAACGGAGAGTTTTTTCCCTTTCTGTTTAGTAAATCTTTCCCCACCCCCACCCTAACCCCTTTTCCCTTTAGGCACCAGAGTCTTATATCTTGTCTAATACTTTCTTTCAGGTACTGTGGTTTATAGAAGTGAGCTTCTCTTTCCTGCACATAGTCCGGCAAGGGGACCCGAGTTGACAGGAATTTCTGGTATTTTCTGGCTGTGAAGGCCGTTGCTTTCTCCATTGCCATGACCCCCCAAACCTTGACCCACCACCATGGCGTTGTCGAACCCTCTTTTGTCTTCCTACGTTGTGCCAGTATCATTCTTGCCGCCGAGAGTAGATGTGTGATTAGGGCAGCAGTGTGACCTGATGCCGCATAAGACCCTTCAGCTACCGCACCTAATAGTATTATTTTGGGCGATAGCAGCAATTCTCTGCCAGTTATGTCTTTGATATGCCACAGTAGTTCTTTACTTTTGGACATGACCACCACATATGGTACAAATCTCCCCTCTCACCACATTGCCTCCATCATTCTGGGGGATATTCTGGGCTAATTTTGTGTAGTCGGTAGGGGGGGCATATACCATCTGTAGCACAGTTTGTACGCTGTTTCTAGATCGATGTACATCTAGATGATTTGTGGGCTCTGGCCCATATCTGGTTGCATTCCACTTCTGTAATTGATCCCCTGAAGTCTCTTTCCCATCTCTCCTTGTAATGGAGCTTGTCTGCTGGTTGTGGACTGTCAAGCAGTCTATATAATCTGGATATTCCGCTCACTGTTCCACCTTCCTGCATGGTTAATTCCACACCCGCTGGGGTCCTTGTTCCTGCTTTCTTCACAGTTGGATGGGAAATCCAATGTCTTAATTGTGTGTATCAGAACCTTTTTTTTTCACTAATGTCGAATTTCTTTTTACACTCCCTGAAGGGTATAAGGGCTCCATCATGAAACATTTCCTTTAGAGTCAGGGCTTCCGCCCCCTTCCATCCTTCCCAGAATTTCTCTTGTAGGCCCGGGGTGAAATCTGCATTGTGTGCTACTGAGGAGAATGGGCCTAACCCCCAACTGATATTCTTTGTTGGTAAGGCTCTGACCCAGCAGCGCAGGCATAACTTGGTAGCTTCTAACACTTTCCCTCCTGACTCTCGGGCTTTAGGGTTTAATGCTTGGAGCGCTATCAAAGGGATCTGGGTAGCTGCTTGTTCAATCTCACACCAGCCTTTTGTGTGTCTTTATCCTGCCCAGTTGAGCATTGGGGCTAAGTGTGCAGACATAATGTACTTCCCAATGTCAGGCACTCCTAGGCCACCCAGTAGTGGAGGACCTGTCAGGATGCATCTTTGTATTCTGGGTCACATTTTTTGCCAAATGAGTGGTCAATGCATTCTGAAGTTCCTTAACTAGACGGGGTGGGATTTCAGTGGGTACCGAGCTCACCACATATAGAAGGCGGGGAAGGAGGGTAATTTTTACTACTACAATTCTTGCAAACCACGGCAGTTCAGTTCGTGGTTGTCCCATCTCTGTAGGTCCTCTTGTAGTTGTTTCCAGAGCGGTGGAATATTTGCTCTAAATAGGTTCCCGGGTTCTCTCGCCAGTTGTATCCCCAGGTATTCTAAGGTGTCATTTTCCCAAATTAGGGGGGAACCTTTCCCTCATATTCACGATCACCTCTGTCTCCTCTGTTATTTTTAACGCTTTGTCATTTGGAATAGTTTACTGCAAACCCTAACGTGTTGGCAAATTCCTCTAATTTCGCTATGGCTTTCGGCAGTGTGTTCCTAGTGTCCCCATGTAGAGCACTACGTCACCCACATATTGTACTATTTTTTGTGTTGTGTTTTCAACTTGCACCCCCTTTATTTTGGGGTCCCCTCTGACCTGAACTGCCAAGGGCTCTATTGCCATTGCATAGATTAATGGGGTAGGGGCATTCCTGGCATGTACCTCTCCGGATGTCTACCTGTTTCGATTTCTGGCCATTTGCCAGGAAGTATGTGGACAGACCCTGATAATTTGCTAAAATCATTTTACTGAACGTTGACTCACACCGAAATCCCTCCAGAACCAGTTTTAGGTATTCCCAGTCTAAGCTGTCGAAGGCCCGCTTAGTGTCTCGGGACGCAATTGAACATTTTTGTTTCGTTCTCGCCCCCCATTTGATTATATATGAGGCCCTTCTAACGTTATCTTGCGTGTGTCTCCCTCTAATGAACCCCGCCTGGTCCTCATGGATAATTCCTGGGAGGACCCTTGTCAATCTGTTTGCCATTATTTTGGCGTAAAGGTTTGCTTTCGTGTTCAGAAGAGCTATAGGGCGGTAGCTAGAGCATTCTCAGGGGTCCTTCCCTGGTTTTAGGGTTAGTATTGTCATTGATCTCGCCATGTCTGTTGAGAGCGATCCTGTCTCTCTGATGACATTGAAAAGGCGGGTAAGGTGCCCCAGCATTGGGCTCAGAACATTTTGTAGTAGCCATTCCCTTAGTCATCTGGGCCCAGGGTTTTATGCCCCGATAGTGCAGATACTGCATCACTAATTTCTTGGCCCGTTATCTGGCCCACCAATACTTCCTTGTCGTGTTCTGAAATTTGGGGTAGTGGGGTTGCAAGCAGATAGGACCTTTGGTCTGCCCTGTTTAGATTTTCTTTGCGCAATAGCTCTTCATGGAACTGAACCATTGTCCTAACTTTTCTTCTTCCGTCCTGCTTGTTTCTCCTCAACTATTCTTAAGGCTAACAATGTGGTTACGTGATTTTTGTTTATTCAGCTTGGCTGCGAGAAGTCTGTTCGCTTTCCCCCCATATAGGTAGTAGGACTGTTTGGTGTTTAGTAATGATTGCACC
Source organism: Ambystoma mexicanum (assembly GCF_040938575.1). Lineage (NCBI taxonomy): Eukaryota > Metazoa > Chordata > Amphibia > Caudata > Ambystomatidae > Ambystoma > Ambystoma mexicanum. The sequence goes on from NC_090926.1 coordinate 1,048,758,320, forward strand.
ACTCTATCTGCCGTAGTATTTTCTAACTGGGCTCAGATTTTCTTTAATTCCCACCACGATTTTTGTGTTTCGTGGATTTTATGTTTATCCTCTGCCTCTTTCAGTACTTGTTTCATTTTTTGAGTGTTTACGGTCTTCTCTCTGTAGAATACCGCTACTTGGACTATGAAATTGCCCCTCACAACTGCCTTTCCCGCATCCTAGACTGTTTTCCAATCGACCTCCCCATTATCGTTTTCTTGGAAGTAGTTATTTATAGTTACCTCCATGTGTCCTATCAGTGTTATATCCCGCAGGATCAGCTCGTTTAGCGTCCAAGGTGGGCGCTGTTTTCGGTTCTCCGTCTCCAACTTGGTTGTGTAATCCTCAAAACCTGTCAAATGTATCGTGTCCAGTGCACATTTCTCCTGGAGTGGTAACATATCCATGCCTTCTAGAAAAAATCATAAAATCAGAGTCTCTGAGCCTTGTCTTTAGGCTAGCCACGATCCAGGAGACAATTCTGATAGACTGCATAATACATTTTCCAGCATTAAAGCCTAGAAGGGGCAACATGCGTCATGCACTCGTACACAATGTCCTTTGCTCTGGGTGTTAGCAAGTATTGCAATGATTTTGTCAAAGCACTCTCCAAAGCTGCTTAACTCAAGTCCATTACGTTTTCTATATGCAGTTGCCCTACCAACCTCACCTGTGCTGGTTCATTTGTTTGTATATGTCAAGATCCGGGATAGGTGAGGTTATCGGCACCCTCCCCCCAACCACAGAAGCCATATAGTACGACCCTCCCACTGTGGTTAGCACAGGGTCCTGGATGTTAGTTAAACAGGTAACCATGTGGCAGCCAATGGGGGAAGAGGGATTAGGGAGAGGTTGTGGATAGGTAGGGGGTGATAGGAAAACAGGGAAGAGGGTAAGGGTAACGTAGCTTGGATAGGTTTAGGGGAGTTTAGGGAAAAGAAACACACATAAGAATCTACTCCTGACCCAACCCTACCAATAATCCTGTATGTCATGAGTACCTAAACACAACCTAGTATCACTCTACATGAACCTTATACCTAAACACTGCAGTGTGGAGTTTCCACCATGTAAAATGTGGCATGAACGCATTTAGCCTGAAAGCATGAGACATGAAGCTTAACAAACATGACGCATGTAACATCAGCTCAAAACTGCATGGAAGCACATAACAGTAGATTCAATGCGATCTTGCAACATAAAACAGAGAATAGTTTGTAGCATGTGTAACACATATTGGCACAAGAGCAAGCGTGATGTAGCACACAAGGGATTTTCCCTTCATGTCATGTCCCTGGGTACTTGATAAATTGATGACCATGTTTCCTCCTAGGATTTCCATGTGTTCTTCGTACACGCCATACATGCTAGTAGTAAGTTGTACTGATCACATGCAATTGTCTGCATAAAATTGGTCTATCAACCTCTCCGGTGCTTCCAAGACTGACCTGTCTGAGGGACCAGTTCCTAACTGCTATTCGACAGGCCCCACCAGTCCAATCGGCCCAGGCCCTGGAGAAGTGGGGACGGGAAGAGGGGAATCTGATGTGATGTGAAGAAGAAACACCTGTATCTAGAGGTAAAGGCAGAGGTAAAGCCAAAGGTAAACTGTTGGATTGATAGAGAGGTAAAGGGACCCCCTGGTTTGTTAGAGCACTCAGTTACTATATTGCATCCCCAGTCTTCCATGGATCGTCCGGGGCAGGGTTTACTGTTGTTACATCTGCTGTCACTCCTTTTCTCTTACTGCAAGCAGATACGGTGGTCAAGAGTGAAGGGGAGACAACAGGGTCATCAGGGATACCTACAAGCTCCTTTGATGCCAGCGTGCCTGGGCACTTTCTCAGTCTCTATTTTATAGTTGTTTGGTAACGTTTGCTCACTGATTTTATTGGTTTTGCTAACTGTTGCAGAGCAAGTATGGATGCAATCTGGTTTGTCCGTTTCCACACTCTGAACACTCTCAATGCTGCCTCCCCTCTCTTTGACCTGGTCTTTACTCCCATATCAGATGGTGGATGGAGGGTAATGGGAGAGTGATGGGTGGAGGGAGGTGTCTGGAAGAAACACACACCACTCCAGTCAAGTTGCAATGTGTAAGTGTTTAGTGTTAGTGTATTAGAGTACAATCACTACAGAGTAATAAGAGGTGCAAGAAAAGTTGGCCGCACTGAAGTATGAGGTCACTGTGCCTGCATGGGCGCGTAAGCATAATACACGCATAGATACCTAAACATAAACAGCCAAATATCCAAATATTGGGACACTTGGATGCCCAGATGCTTATAGAGAAACTGTGCCAGCTCCATGTTCACTCAAAGGCTCGGATATACGACTTAAATGCTGAACCACAAGCCACAAGCCGATAGTACTGCTGGCTCAGGACGACTATTACTATTACTGCTCATATAAGGCTCAGATGAGATTGCTCCTGTTGTTAGGTATTGCTGAGAGATGAAAATTGCACCACAGCACATAAAACATGCAATTAGCCAAACCAGGAGCTTAATGCGCCTTAGTTTTTTTGTTGCTTTTACTTTCACCTCAGCTTTAGGGATCCACGGCTTCTCTTGCACCCCTTTCATCCCTTGCCTTTTTTCCAGTGTTTTCAGATGTAGCCAGTCTCAAACGCTCAGAAGCGTGTTAGATTGAGGGTTTAGGTGTTGAATAATCACTCAGGAGCCTTGGTTTACTTAGGTAGCTTTAGTAGGTTCGAGGTATACAGGTAAGTACATAACATAAGGCTACATAAAAGACAGGTAATTAGGGGAAAGAAACATCCACCGGCCCCCCCTGTGCCCAGCTTTTGTTTCCAACTGACACTTCAGGAACCAGCACACGCATCATAAAGTTCCACTTGGAACACTCCATACTTGACATTCCAGACTCAGACATACACATACAATAGGTAATAGCCACATCTCCAGAACAGGTAATCACAACCCAACTCCACTGCTACCACAAGCGGATCCACGGCACTGGACACCAGGCACCAGCCACCAAGCAAGGCACTACAGAAAGCTTCTGCCTCCCGCCTCAGGTCACCGGCCAGGGCTTGAGCTCAGAGCTTGGGGGAAGCGTCCACGGGTCCATGCCATCACCTCCAATACTTGAATCACTGAAGCTCCGAAAGTACGCCAGGGCTCGAGTGTTAGGTTTTGACCTGCCCCTGTCCATGTGCAGTAATCTTGAGTTTGGTGCTATGTGCACATTTTTGGCATAGATGTGCATTGACGTGCATATGAAGTGTGTAGATGCCATTATAGATTTGTGCTTGACACAATGTTGTATAACACATACCTATAGCAATGTGTTATGTATCAAATAACCCATGAGAAGGAAATGAAAATGAAATGCTTGTCATGCATAATGTTTAACAATCTGATTTTCCCACAGGTACACACAGATGAAATGTAAACTTAACCAAAGAAATGTATTTACCACATTTATGCACAAGATCTCTCTGCAAGCTTAACCTTATGTTTCCATTTTGGGCGTGAAACTTTCGTGTTATTATTGACCATATTTAATGCTGAATTCGAGACTGTGTGGAGGTGTGAGTGGAGTTAGTTATTGGTTTGTGTGGGTCCTGGACAAGGGTCGGTCATATGGTTAAAATGTCGAAAATTGTTGATGGGGATAGTCCCGTCAAATTCATTTGTATTAGAACAAATCTACGCCTGGCATATGTGCTAGGTTTGAAGGTGTTTGTGCACATCTTTTAGTATGAAGTTTGATGAATAGATGGTTTAGCATGATACATGGTGGTTATGACTGATCGGTGAATGAGGGCTGGTTCCCTATTAGTTGATGTCTGTAGTGGGGCCCGCTACATAGTTGATATTGGTCCGAGGTTAGTGTTTAGCCATTTTGAGCTAGAGAAAGGTAAAGTGAGGGCAGCAAATTTTGCTCTGAGCTATAGCTTGGTTGGTGAAAGTCATATTGAACAGAACTTAAAAGAACGGACCCATGTAGAATGCATGTGGTTTGTTTGTGTTCAGAGCAGTGTTGCATCTTCTCCCTGTGTTTCTTCCTTTTGTTGTCTGGTATAAAGGGGGAAGATGTGTTAGGTTTTGACCTGCCCCTGCCCCTGTCCATGGGCAGTATGCTTGAGTCATACTTAGAATGTTAATGTGGAATGTTTATGCTGGAGTGTGCAAGAGAGTTCCAGGGTAAAACAGTTGAGACCGGGCACCGAATGGACAAGGGGGCCGATGGATGTCTCCCCTGCCTATATTACCTGTTTTACTTCCCTTATGTACTTACCTGTGAACCTGACCTAGTAAAGACTTTTGAAACCCACCAGCGGCTCCAGCGTGCATATTTGACCCCCAACCCTTAAACTTAACATCGAGCTCAGAGCTTGGGGGAAGGGTCCACGCCGTCACCTCCAATACTTCGATCACTGAAGCTCCGAAAGTACGCAGGACCTTGACTACCGTCCTCGTTACTCGTTAGAGGAAAGGCCGTCAAAATGTATCAAACATGTGAAGCCTCACTGCAATGCTAACAATGGACGCTGAAGATAGTTGGACCTAGACTAGCTATACCGAGAATAAAATGTATGTACAAACTGTATAAGACTGTTAAGCATCTTATATGAGCAAGTAAGACATTTGCTCATGATAGACACAGGGCCTCATTACGACCCAGGCGGTAAGTTACCGCCTGGGTCGTACCTTTACCACCATGGCGTAAACTACGTTTACGCCATGGTGGTTGGCGGACTTACCGCCCCATTCCGAGGTTGGCGGGGCGGTAAGTCCCCAATCCCCATTTACCCTTCCCCATTCCCATTTTTGCCCCATAGGGCATAATGGGAGTGGGGAAGGCGTTAATTACGCCACCGTAAATTACGGTGGCGTAATTAACAACAAGGTCCCTTAGCGCCATGGATTTTAACACCTGCAAGCAGGTGTTAAAACCTCCATGGCGCTAAGGGACCTCGGAATCAGGCGGTAAGGGTCGGCGCTGTTTACGCCGCCGTAAACCCCTTACCGCCTGAGTCGTAATGAGGCCCACAGAGACTTATGCCATGTGGGGGTAAACCCCACCACTGGCCTGCTTTCTGAAATTATGGGGGAATATAAAAATCCTTCTCAGGGCCGATGAACCTGTTGTGAAATAAGAGGAGGAACCAATGATTTGGCATTTTTGATTTTTGAATAGGACTTTTATATGTGTACATGCAGTCATGTTATAGTATTTGGAATGTTTGTTGGAATGTTGTATATAAAAAGGAGGGGAGCGTGGACATTTATGTTTTGCAGGTGGACGTTCCAATCATGACTGAGGTCAAATTTCCCTTTCCCTCTGCTGTCATACCCCAATCCACTTTTCCTTAGTTTATCTTTTTATAGCAGATTATTTCTAGGCCCCCATTCCATATTGGCTTTGCCAACACTTGTGAGGACTGTGGACTCATTTAGCCTGCACAGTTGGATTTGTACTAAGGACGTTGTCTGGCTGGATTAGTATGATAAGGCCAACGTCCTGTATACAGTGGTCCTAACTTCTTTGGATTAAAACGAACAAAGTGACTTGCAAGCCTATGAATAAATGATGCCTCTGTTAACCGTCAAGCACAATTGATGTGTGAGCTTGTTTTTTCTGGCAGCTGCTTTTGTGAGCTTTGGGAGGAGCCAACCTAGGCTTGTGCATGGCCCAAACACACAAAGAAAGACCATAAACAAAATGGCCCGAATGTAAGACTTTTAAAATGCATTGGCAGTCATTTTGCCATTGTAAAAGGGGTACAAAGTGGTGTAACTAAAAGTAAAAGACATAGCTTTCACCACCCTAATACCCAACACTGTGTCTGAGAGGCTGCGTCCAGAAGCAAAATGTGGGGCGACGAGAGACCCCTCCCATGGTGTGGGCTACTAAGTCTCTCTGTCAGCAATAAGAAAGTCTGCGCATATAAAGCGAACTGAAATGTTACAGGGACTACTATAGTTAGAAAAAGTATAGCTAAAATGGACTTTTGGACCCAACACTTGCACTCTCCCAGACCTTAAACAGTGGGGACGAATTCCTTTTGGAATGGAACACTTCTTTCAAGTCGGTTACAATGATATAATGACCAGGGTAACTTTTCTGAGACGTCCTAAACATACCTCAAACACATTCCTCCAAACCGATTCTTCATATTTGAAATAACCGTCAGACGCTGTCTGGGCCAGATCATTTTTCATTAGTGGCAGTGGCACCATGTGGCTCCAAGGACATCCCCATCAGGGCTCTTTGGTGACCTTTTTGCAATTAAAGTTATGTCCTCCATAAATATATCTGGAGAGGGTAACACCATTGTGGAGTATAAATGTATCTGGCAACGTAGGTGAGAATGTCACCGTAAATTAACATGATATATTGTGGAGAGAGTTGTTCATTTGAGAGGCCAGGCATCAAACAGCCTGGCAAATGAAAACCATCTTTGCTGTGGTTTACTTAAATCTGAAGCAGCGAAAAGTTATGAAAGCTAAGATCAATTGGTTCGCACATTTGAACCTTGCTGCACCAGCGCAATTAATTTGGAAAACCTCTTTCACTGCCAAATCGTGAAGCATACATCGATTGGATACTTCCTTGCTGTGTTAAAGAAATGCAAACGCTTGATTGCATTCATTGCTCACAGTATGTAGTTATCTTGCATAGTCAATGTTTCTTACCTTGAGAATCATGGGACGTTCTGCTTCCACATTACAAAGCAATGTGTTAATTGGGGAAGGCCAATAATCCCCATTACCTATTGGTAATATTCCCCTCTTCTGGACTCAAACTAATGGAGCACTAAACGTATGACACGTGGCTGTTCTGAAGATTCTGGGACTCAATTTAGAACTGTACAGGGACCTCTATGTCACTGTGTTTTTTCTTCTCTGAGTCTCCGGCAGTGCTGCTTATTAAAGATATCACAAACTAACCGTACATCAATTTTGGCGTTTCCTTTTTCACTGGCAATTTTGTGGCGAAAGGGACCCAGATCCCTTGGATAGGGCAGGAGGATCGCGGAAAAGCTCTTGAGCGACATCCCCATGGCCCATTAGAACAGGTATGACAATTTTATCTTCATGGAAAGCTCGCTGAAGGGGACATCTGTGTGCAGTGGGGCTAAAGGGGCTCCTGGACGATAAGCTGTTTTATTCAAAGGTTTGACCCGAAAAAAAAATGGACAGGTCTGTACTTGTTTTATTGTGTGTCTCTGTTGTTCTGGATGTGATCAGGCAGAGCACTCTTAAAAACCCCATCTGGAAAGTTAAGCAACTGGTTGTTGCACCCAGCATGTTAATCTATACACTACTATTCATGAATGAGTGTTACTTGTTCTAATGCTCCTGTTATTTGTTTTTTTTGACAACTTTATTTAAAAATGTTCAAATGAAATACATAATTTCAAAACAACATATATGCAAACAATAAAACTGCAAATAAAACAGAATATCATTAAATAAGTTGATATAAATAGAACAGAATCAATAAGCAAAATTATTCAAAAATCCCCACCAAAATATAACAATCACAATTTGAAATGACACAGTGCCAAAAATAAGAGGAAAAAAAAAGACAAAACACAAAACACACTACCACATAAAAGAAGACAAACATAAAAAACATCTCAACAAATTAACCACCCTAATGTTGATTATAAGACAAACCAGAGTCTGTTAGCGGTCATTTCAAGCATAGAGCTCATTAAAAGCATTCCATTGCTCCATATAAAAATCTTCTCTATTTAAAGCATAATATTGACAGGGTAATTCATAGAATTTTGTACAAAAGTGGCGTAAGCGGCTGGCGCACAGTGTCCCCGTGCGATACACTGCGCCAGCCGCGTGCGATAAAATCCATTTCATCGCACAGCGTATTCATGGATTTTAGCCTCCAAAACCAGCCGTGGCGCCCCCAAGAACGCCCTCGCGCAAGGAAAAGCCATCAAAATTCCCAATTCATCGCAAAGGGCTGCGCTAACCCTGGACCAGTTCACAGGGCTGCCAAACAGCAAACGCCAAGCGGGGAACGTGTATTTCAGTGGTTCGCGGGAAGTTTCACATGCGATTGTCCTGGGTACGTGTACATCAGTGGTGCGCGTGAAGTAACACACGTGATTCCATCAGGGCACGTGTATTCCAGGGGTGCGCGGGAAGTATCACACGCAAAATCAGCAGTGTACGTGTATTTCAGGGGTGCGTGGGAAGTATCACACGCAATTCCATCAGGGTACGTGTATTTCAGCGGTGCGCTGGGTGCACTACACGTAAATTGGCCGTGTGAGTCCTCCCAGGTGTTTCCTCTACACCCTCCACGGCCCCTGCAGCCAGCCCACACCACAGGGGACTACCCTGCACCCCTGCTCATGTGCAGCAGGCAGCCCATCCACCATGGCCATGCCCCCCAGCCAAGCCACATGTCACCTTGCACTACTGATCAACAGCGCATGTCTCCCAGCACCCTCACCCCTCAGCACTGTGGGGCACCTGCCAGCAGGCCCCCACACATGTCCAACTCATGTCCTCCTGCACCCCCTCCACCCAGCACTGTGGGGCACCCTCCACCAGGCCCACACTCATGTCTCCCAGCACCCCCAACCCCCAGCATCCAGGGGCACCCTCCACCATGCCCCCACTCCTTTTTACCACCCCCCACCCCCCAGCAGTGCGATTCGCCTGTGTACGTGTATATCAGGGTTGCGCGTGTAGTCTGACACGCAAATTCATCAGGGTACGTGTATTATGGGTCCGCGTGAACTTCCACATGCGATTTCAGCAGGGTACATGTATTCCAAGGTGCGCGGGAAGTACCACACGCGATTGCCCTGGGCACGTGTATTTCGGGGTGCGTGGGAAGTTCCACACGCAATTTCAGCAGGGTACGTGTATTCCAAGATGCGCGTGAAGTTCCACACGCGATTGCCCTGGGCACGTGTATTTCGGTGTGCACGGGAAGTTCCACACGCGATTGTCCGTGTTGCGTGTATTTCTGGTTGCACGTGAAGTTTCACATGCGATTTCAGCAGGGTATTTGTATTCCAAGGTGCGAGGGAAATTCCACACGTGAATCCAGCAGCCTACATGTATTGCGGGGGTGCCGGGCAGTCCAACACGTGAATCGGCCGTGTGGGTCCTCCCAGCTGTTCACTCGACACCCTCCACGGCCCCTGCATGCGGCCCACACCACAGGGGACTACCCTGCACATGTCCCGCAGGCAGCCCATCCACCATGCCCATGTCCCCCAGCCAACCCACATGTCACCTTGCACTACTACCCACCAATGCATGTCCCCCTGTACCCCCACCCCCAGCATCCAGGGGCACCCTCCACCAGGCCCCCACTCATGTCCAACTCATGTCCCCCTGCACCCCCACCCCCCAGCATCCAGGGGCACCCTCCACCAGGCCACCACTCATGTCCCCCTGCACTCCCACCCCCCAGCATCCAGGGGCACCCTCCACCAGGCCCCCACTCATGTCCCCCTGCACCCCCACCCCCCAGCACTGTGGGCCACCCTCCACCAGGCCCCCACTCATGTCCCCCTGCACCCCCACCCCCCCAGCACTGTGGGCCACCCTCCACCAGACCCCCACTCATGTCCAACTCATGTCCCCCTGCACCCCCACCCCCTGCATCCAGGGGCACCCTCCACCAGGCCCCCACTCATGTCCTCCTGCACACCCACCCCCCAGCATCCAGGGGCACCCTCCACCAGGCCCCCACTCATGTCCCCCTGCACCCCCACCCCCCAGCACTGTGGGCCACCCTCCACCAGGCCCCCACTCATGTCCAACTCATGTCCCCCTGCACCCCCACCCCCCAGCATCCAGGGGCACCCTCCACCAGGCCCCCACTCATGTCCCCCTGCACCCCCACCCCCCAGCACTGTGGGGCACCCTCCACCAGGCCCCCACTCATGTCCAACTCATGTCCTCCTGCACCCCCACCCCCCAGCACTGTGGGGCACCCTCCACCAGGCCCCCACTCATGTCCCCCTGCACCCCCACCCCCAGCACTGTGGGCCACCATCCACCAGGCCCCCACACATGTCTCCCAGCACCCCCACCCCCAGCACTGTGGGCCACCCTCCACCAGGCCCCCACTCATGTCCAACTCATGTCCCCCTGCACCCCACCCCCGAGCACTGTGGGGCACCCTCCACCAGGCCCCCACTCATGTCTCCCTGCACCCCCACCCCCCAGCACTGTGGGCCACCCTCCACCAGCCCCCCCCTCATGTCCCCCTGCACCCCCACCCCCCAGCACTGTGGGCCACCCTCCACCAGGCCCCCACACATGTCTCCCAGCACCCACAGCCCCCAGCACTTTGGGCCACCCTCCACCAGGCCCCCACACATGTCTCTCATCACCCCCACCCCCCAGCACTGTGGGCCACCCTCCACCAGGCCCCCACTCATGTCCAACTCATGTCCCCCTGCACCCCCACCCCCCAGCATCCAGGGGCACCCTCCACCAGGCCCCCACTCATGTCCCCCTGGACCCCCATCCCCCAGCACTGTGGGGCACCCTCCACCAGACCCCCACTCATGTCCAACTCATGTCCCCCTGCACCCCCACCCCCCTGCACTGGGCCACCCTCCACCAGGCCCCCACACATATCTCCCAGCACCCACACCCCCCAGCACTGTGGGCCACCCTCCACCAGGCCCCCACTCATGTCCAACTCATGTCCCCCTGCGCCCCCACCCCCCAGCACTGTGGGGCACCCTCCACCAGGCCCCCACTCATGTCTCCCTGCACTCCCAGCCCCCAGCACTGTGGGGCACCCTCCACCAGGCCCCCACTCATGTCCCCCTGCACCCCCACCCCCCAGCACTGTGGGCCACCCTCCACCAGGCCCCCACACGTCTCCCAGCACCCCCACCCCCAGCACTGTGGGCCACCCTCCACCAGGCCCCCTCACATGTCCCCCAGCCAACACGTCATCACAATCTAGATCCCTGGGCCTTATGGGCAGCCTCCAAATGCCAAACACCCACCCAAGTATAGCATTCACCCCCTTAGAAATGGCAATTACATGATACAACCCCAATGGGAAGTTTGTAAATGAACACATGACCCTCACATTCACACAATGGGTGTCAGTGAATGTCAAAAGCCATATCATGATATGCATGAAACCAATGAGATGATACTACACATTGAAGTTTGAAGAAAAAATATGTATTAAAAGCAACATAAATTGAATCAAAAATAAACAAACGAAAATGGGAATTAAAAAAAAGAAAGCAGCATGTCCGTAAAATAATGTACAACCACAAATCATAATCCAAAGGAAAGGTGTCCAAAGTCACAGTTCACAAAAGTAAATCCAATGGAAAATTAAAATCGAAAACCATTGCTCCATGGGTAAATTATAAAAAAAAATAGAAAATCCAACAGTCAACTATATACAGATAAACAATCCAGGGTCCATGATCCCAACAGAAGAAATGAAACCTATCTAATAACACTACCTAATAAAAATAACTATATACAAAAATGTGGCCCATTGTCCAAAAGGTCCAAAAAAAATGCAAAACCAAAGGAAACCTAACACTAACTACAGAACTATTTACAAGGGCAGCGGGCCAGTCCGACGGCTCACTTCGGGATGTTCCGGGCCAGGGCATCATCGAACTCCTGCTCAATGTCCCGGAGGCGGTCCTCCTTCATGGCCCCGAGGGTCCGCAGGGCCGTCGACATGTTCACCTCCAACTCCCTGCGGATTGCCTCGAGGCACTCGGCCCGCCTCAGGGCCCTCCGCATGGAGTTCTCCGCCCTGACCATCGTGAGCCGTGCCTCTTCCGCACGCTGCCGCTCCGCATCTATGGCGTGGCCCAACCGCTGCCACACGGAAGACACTTCCCGTCCTGGGTCCTCCTGCACTCCGGCCGATGCCTGCCCCTCCGATGTCGAAGGCCCCGAGCCATCATGGCTCCTACCTCGTTGCTGCTACTGCTGTGCCTGTGCCTGTGCCCTGGCTCCTGCTGCCTGCACATCCTCCACTGCTGGGGTGCAGTTGTTGATGTGGCCACCTCTGCTGGACGTCCGACTCCCGACTGTGGCAGGGATGCCTCCTCCACCAGCCTGGCCGCACCATCAGAGGCAGCTCCACAGGGCACCCAGGTGACTAATGGGTGGGAAGATGGCACAGAGGACGACTGGCGCATACGGGGTTCAGTTGAGGAGGGGGTCGGAGCAAGCCCCATCAAACGGAGGAATCTGGCCTGGGTGACCTGTCCCAGTAGGCCAACGCGGTCAATGAGCCATTCGAGATGACGTGCAGTCTCCTCATGAAAAGACTGCAGGTCACCTTGCATGGCCCATTGACGCAACGCCACACCAGTCAGAACAGGCTAAACCTGGACCCGGATAGCCACGTCCGCAGGCAGAGGAAGGCCAGTTGTTGTGAGCTCATCCCTTGCCTGAAAACAGGTCTGGATGTAGGCATCCCTGCTGGTGAAAGATGATGTAGTGACAGGATCAGGGACAGGATTGCACACAGGCACCTCCGCGGCGGCCTGTGCTGCCTCCTGTCCCTGGTCCTGCACTGCACCACTAGCACCAGTGGAATCCCCACCTCCAGACCCCGTCTCTGTTGCTTGCACGGTCTCCTCCTCCACCAAACCCCCCACCAACCTGGATGACTCCGTGCCATCTTCCCCCATTGGGCCCTGTGGGGTCACAGCTGCCCCTTCTGCTGCTGAGGAGTCCAACTCCGACCTCCGCCTCTTGGACCTCCCCCCCGGCAGCTACGGCCTGGGACACGGCACCCAACTCCTCACTCCCCGGCGAGATCACAACCTGGGAGGGTAGCCGGGCCTTGCGTCTCCGGCTGCCGGTGCGATCCCCGCCGCTGTGCTCCACAGCACCTTCTCCGCCCTCTTCATCAGTTGACGCTGCAGACAGGGAGAAATAAAACACAGGCATCAGGGCACTGTACAATGGACACATACACACATGACAGTTGTACATGAGTGGCATTGGCAAACCTCAGACATGGCATTACAATCGCCAACACACATGTCATTTCAACTCGCACACATGAGCCATACCACAGCCATATCGCAACAGTCAGCACCATCCATACACATACAACAGCATGAGCAGGCAAAGGTGAGCCAGACATCACATGCAACACAGGGAGTGCACTACACATGCACACACACCACCACACTTGCATGCATGTATACACCTCTGCCAACTGCCGCAGTGTTCAGATCGGCATCCATGTCACATCTGCCAATCAGGCTTTCACATCCCGCTGTCACATGCATCCATGTTGCATCACTGTTGCACCCTTGTAAAATACACACACATGCACATGTACACAGTGCTGATACATGCAGCTGAAAACAACATCCATGTGTGACATCACGAACATGCCTACTTACATCCACATTCATCCAAACATGTGTGCCCACACAACTGCATTTGGCATGCAAGCCTAAACACACAAGCACCATCCATGTCTCACACATGAGAGCCCTCGCATGTGTCAGCCTCACGGCCCTGTACACCCCCACCCATACTTGGCCCCATAAAAACACATGTGCAACCTGCACACTACTGGTACATCACCACACGCAAAGCTTACAATCATGATGCATGTACACTTACCGCAAGGACCTGGACGTGGACGTGGAGCGCTGGGGATATGCGTTCCAGGACCCTCATCTGATCGTCCGACAAGTGGCCCCGGCGCCCCTTAGCATCCGCTGCCTTCAAGAGGGTCCTGGACCTGAAGTCCTCCCAGCGCTTCTTGACATGATGGAATAGTCGGACTGCCACCCCCTCCGCGTTGATGGCAGTCACGATGTCCACCCAGATCAGAGTCCATCCTTCCTTGTCGGCGCGCAAACTTCCGAAGAGGGCAGGGCATCATACTGCCCCAGGACTTACTCCACCAGGACACCAACTTCAGTGGCAGTGAAGCTGGTGCCCCTCTGCCTCTCTGGCCGGGGGTTGTCAGTGGTGCCAGATGTTGCATTGCCCGATATGACAACCCCAGAGGCAGGAGTGGGTGGGCAACTGGGTCCTGGGGCTGGGCTGTGGAGCGATGGAATCCCATTCGGTAGTCTTCGGTTCCAGCAGGGGTGGTCACAGCAACAGCACCCCTGGCTGATGTGCAGGCAGCAAATGGCAGGGCACGTGGGCAGCAGGCAATCAGGCAGCAGCAGATGGCAGGTGGGAGTGTGCTCGGGGCTCTGGGGGGCAGTAATTCGGCCTTCTGGGCAGGAGCGTGGTCTTCCGTGTGCTTACGCGTGGCCAGCTTGATACGGAGTGATTTGGCACGTGAAAATCTACCACGTCTGCGTGTAATTCGAGGAAAGGGCCTTAGCGCGTAAGCGCGTCAGCACACGTACACGAATTCATTGGGCCAAAGGCCACCAGCGCATATGCGCATCTGTGACATGCGTGCGATGGGCGTTTCCCTGTACACGTCCAATGACTGCACATCAGAGTATCAGCTCGTGTAATTGGAGGATGGGGCCTTAGCGCGTACACGCGGAAGTGACGCTGGACGTGTGGGCATGTGTATAAGGTACGTGTAGAACGTCATTTCCTTGTACGTGCTTTTCGTGGAGAGCGAGTTGGTGAAATCTGTACTTCTTGTCGGTTCACACGTAATTTACTTCACGGCATTCCAAGTTCGTACTCCCTGTTACCTCTGACAGCTTTTTGTCTTCTTGTCTTTTTCCTGGGCCTGTTTCCTCAAACAGCATTCACTTCTCCTGTTGTCCTGTCTCCTCAGACAGTGTACAATTCTTCTTTTGGCCGGGGTGTTGCCAACGTGCACATGCGCGTATTTTTCACGCAATTTTTCCTGGCAGACGGTGAGTCGCGCACGTATTTGACATCTGTGCTTGCCCCGTGTGTTGCCTACCCCTTCAGCGGTCAGTCTAGGCTGCGTGTGACACGCATACGTTCATTTTTGTGTTTCTGGGTGCCACAGCGTAGTGCAGGTTTTTTTTTCCACGCACGTGGTCTAGGAGGGGTTGCGTGCACATTATCTCCCTTTTTCGAGGTGCCTGTGCGTTTCGTGACCCATCATCTTCCCCCAGGGGTCACATACAGCCTTGCTAGAACACTAAGGTACGAATTCCATCTAGTACCCTACCCCTTTGACCCCCGATTGCCCAGGACAATAGTTTATTGCAACTCCCATACGCACAACAACATCAGTGCCATGGTTGGGAGGCGAGCACGCGGTAAGGGTGGCAAAGGTGGGTCAGCCACAAGAGGTGGCCGTGGTGGATACGGTAGGGGACGTGGCCAGGACTTGCAGGGTGCCCCTAGCCCCCCATGTGTGGGTGACCAGTCAGGGACACCCATACCCCCCTCGGTTGAGGGTAACGTGGCTGACACCATCCCTGCTCAGCCCTTGTTGGACCAGCCCATTGTGGCACCAGACCTGGCACAGGGTGACTCCATGGCTGACTTCCAGGTCAGCAGGCCTAGGCCACGTTTGGCAGTGCACGTTGGTGTCACCAGCCCATGTGGATCAGGGGCAGCTATGTCATCTGCTGCCCTGAGTAGGCAAGGTGGGGAGGCTGCAGGGGCAGCTGCGGCTCCATCCACCCCAGCTCTGAGTGTCCCAGCCAGGACAGTGTCGGTCCTAGTCCATCCTGCTGACGTTCCCCCTGACTACATCACACTTCAGCTAATGCCTGCACCAAGTCCCATGGTGAGTGTTCATTCCCACACTCCTAGTCCACAGTCCACCGGGGCTCCTGCCCCTAGTGTCCAGAGCGGCGTAGGACACTCAGTATCACCACCACCTTCCAAGTGGAAGAGGAAGAGTGCTCGTCCAGTACAGGCTGATTCCCCAGACACGGCTACACAGTCCGGCCCACCAAGGAAGCCCAGCTTCAATCAGGCCGAACTTGATGCACTTGTTGAGTATGTGTCCGCACATGACAGCGGAATGGTGATTACTGCAGGATGCAAGACCACACCTGCACAACATCAGGCACACTGGCAGACCATTGCGGAACTCATAGGTGCCCTTGGATTCGTGAGGCGCACAGCTAATGATTGCTACAAGCGCTGGAATGACCTTAAGCGCAGGGCAAAGAAAAAGCTGGCCTCAAGTCATGCCGCAACTCTAGTGACTGGAGGTGGGTCTCCGGCAGAGGACATAGAACTCACTCCACATGAGTATGTTGCTGGGACCTACGTCACGGAGGAACAGATCCAAGGCGTGGGAGACCTGCCAGATTACGAGGCATTGTCCGGTGAGTTCACATGCATGTGTGTGTCATCCATGTGCATGTTGTGTGTGTGGGTGCTTTTGATTGAGTGCCAGGTGAGGGGGTGTGTTCCTGAGTGGTTTGGGTCACCCATGTGCTTCATCCAATACATTCTGCGCACCAGGATTTGGGTGTTGCAGTATCCCTTCTGGCAACAGTAGACATTCAGCCCAACCTCATGCCAGTTGCCCTTGAAGTGTCATCTTGCCACAACATAGTTGCATGTTATTCTGTGTTCATTCAGGCTGATAGTCTGCATTCCACCACTTTCACTAGGCATTTCTCAGTCCTACTGTCACATGTGTGACATGGCTAGGGTACATGCCATCTGTGTGATGGCATTTGTCATGTATGTGTATTGGACATGCCAATCACAGGCCAATGTGTGATGGCACTGCCAGGCAGCATGCAGCACATTTGTTGGTCTTCCATCTTGGTGTCATCAATGTGTGCCATTTGCCTCCCCTTCATACGCAGTGACAGTGCATGCATGGGAGGGTTATAGTCATGTGGTACATGTGTCAATGAAGTACTGTTTCTGTTGCTTCTCAGCCCTAATTGTGTTCCATGGTGCTAATGCCTGTTCCCATTTCTTTTCTATCATGTCTTTGCAGGGGATGACGCACTTGATACTGCTGGGGTTGTGGAGATGGTGCAGACCCAGGAGGGGTCTCAGGCCCGACCGGGCACCAGTGAGGGACGTGGTGTGGTGGTGGGTGAGAACCCACACTTGCTGCAGGCCGTCATCTCAAGGGGTGTCTTTGGGTGTACCTCCCCCGAGCTCTATTCAGGTGTCGATTCGGATGAAGAGACCTATGTGCCGTCGCAGGTAATTGTTTCTGGGAAGGATTCTGTACTGTCCAATCCACCTGCACCAGGGGTAGAACCCTCAATGGGGATGTCAGTGTTGGTAGGTCCGCCTTTGGTGGCTACGGATGCAGGGTCACACTCCGCTACATCTGATCCTGTTCCTGGGCCAGCAGATCAGAGGGGGAATGCAGTCCTGCAGCCTCAGGCAGTGCCGGCACAGCAAGGCACAGTTCGCCTTGCCCCAGACAGGTGTGGTGCCTGCCGACGCGGTGGCCGTACGCCACCTGGCAATACCGCATGGGAGCAATCCATATACGGTATGGCAAACCAACAGGCAGCATCAACTGAGATGATGGCTCAGGCCATGGATAGGGTGGCCACTTCCATTGTCCCCCAAGAAAGGCTAATTGAACAACTCCAGCAGGCAACAGACTCCATTAGCCAGTCACACAGGGAGGACATGTTGGCGTCCAACAGGGACAGGCAGGCGGCACTGGAGACTCTGCGGGAAGCCATTTCTATTGAGTCCCAGGGCCACAGGGAAGCCCTGAGGGTGGAATTCCTTCAGCTCAGGGCAACTCTGGTTGAGCTTGAGGCTTCAGCTAACACGAGGACAGAACAGCAGCTGGAGCGGCTCACACGTACGCTCTCAGCTGAGATGCAGGCAACTAGGGAGGAGGTCCGGGCATCCCGTGAGTTGTTGCATGGGTACCTCCGCACAATTATCCTCCAGAACCAGACCTTCAACACCCGCATGCTTGCTGCCATGGAGGACCAGACTAGGGCTTTGCGTGGGCTGCCTCCCATAGTGCCACCACCTCCTGATGCAGCTGCAGAGGGTGAGGAGAGCGACAGCAGCGATTCTCCCACAATAGGGTAGCCGTGCAGGCCATGAGTCCATGGAGGTGTTTTTTTTCGCAAGATCCACACGGGTGGGTTTTGGTGTGCACCCTGTCCTCGGACCTCCTAGCCTCCCCCACCCCCCAGGCCCATTCATGGCCATTTTTGATTTTTGGTTTTTTTTAATTTTTGATTTTTGATTTTCTGGACAGTGTGTTGCCTTGTGTGGCTCCCGTGGGCATACGCTGTATTGTGGCTGGGCACATGCAGGCTTGTCCTGAATTTGGGTCAGATGCTTGGGTTTGTGTGACACACACCCCTCCTGCTTCCCGTTTCCATGGGCTTGCAAAGTGTGTGCCCTACTGACATTGACTTACACGGTGACGTTGGACTCCCATTTGATGTGTGGGCAGTCTGTAGTCAATACTGTGTATACATTCCTAGTGCACATTGTTGTTGTATTGTACACTGCATGGTGTATTGATATGTGCCTCTGCATCCATCTCATCCTCCTAATTTGCAGGTCCATTTCTCATGTCTTCACAAGGCGGTCTACGTTGGAACTGGAGTCCATGTTGTAAGCAGTGCACCTACACATTTGCGTCGCGCTAACACTGTATAGTTGGAATTGTTCGAAGTGCTGGCATTATCAGGTAGTGAGACTACCAATTTTATAAGACTGTACTGTCATGTTTATGGTAGGTTGGAGGTTGTGTAGGTGATTGGTATTATTGGTAAGTATTTGGTAATGTGTGTTGTTGGTCCTGTATTACTGTGAGCATTTTATGTGTGGCCAGTTTCCATTAGGGACACTGTAGTTGGTGACACTTGGGTCATGTTGTGGGGATTAGTTTGTTTGCTCTCACATTTCATGACATGCCATGGTGTGTTGTGTGGCCGTGCCGGGGAGGGGTTGGGTGACATGGCACTGTTCTCATGTTGTATTTTGCAAGTGGGTATTCATTTTTGCTGCATGGAAATGTGTCTTTTGATGACACTGCATTGCTGGTGTTTGTGTAGGTAGGGATGCACACATTGTGACACTTCCAGATGAACAATCTCGGGCTGCTATGGTTCTGACAGTTGACTGTCCCTTAATTCATCAGAATTGTCAGATTGAGTCATCATTTATTGTCAGATGGTATGTGCCAGGGCTATGTGCACTCCACAGGGGTGTGCTTTCTATGTGAAGTAATCAGCCACCAGCTGCGTAAGGGCTGCCTCACCCCGTGCCCTTTCCCCTCCCATGCACAGCGGACGTGCATGTGGTTGGGGATGTGGGGAACCACCATGTCCACAGCCAGGCCCCGGAGTGTTGCAACATTGTGCAGAACACATGCTGCCACTATGATCCTGCACACTACTGGGGGAGCGTATAACAGCTGCCCACCAGAACGGTCAAGGGAGCGAAAGCGTGACTTGAGCACTCCGAATGTGCGCTCCACTATGCCCCGTGTTGCAATATGGGCTGTGTTGTATCTTACCTCGGGAGGCGTGATGGGGTTCCGAATTGGCGTCATCATGTGTGTGCTCAGAGGGTAGGTACTGTCCCCTGGGGAGGTGGTGATCATCAGTGGGGTATTGGCATTACTCTGTGTCTGTCATGCATGCGTGTGCTGTGGCATTTCTACTCACCAAGCAGCCATGCATCGCCATGCCACCCAGCTTCCATGTCCCGGTTTAGGGTTGACATCCTGTAAATGAAGCTTTCGTGGGTGGACCCTGGATAGTTGGGATATACTGAGGTGATGATTCCCTTGGCATCACATACTACCTGGACGTTGATGGAATGCCAGTGCTTGCGGTTTCGATAGTTGTGCTCAGATGCCCTGGGGGGACGTAGAGCCACATGGGTGCAATCAATGGCACCTAGCACTTTGGGGAATTGGGCCACCCTGTAGAAATCCTGGCTGACAGCCTGCCTTTCTGCAGGTGTTCTGGGCAGGTATATGTGCCTGCGGACTGATGGGTGTGCAGTGATGATGACCAACACCTGGTGTAGGCACCGTGACTGCATGGCCTGTGACACCCCCCCCCACTATGGCACTTGTCCGCTGAAATGATCGGGTAGCCAAGAAGTGCAGTACATTGAGGACCTTCTACAGGGGGCTGAGTGCTTGGGAGCACAGGGTGGGTGACGTGAGTTCATCCTCCCACTCACTGACCAGGACGAGTATTATGTGTGGTGGAAACCTGTTCCTCCCATACACCTGGTCATCAAGCATACCAAATAGGCTGGTTCTGTGTGTGAAGATTCTGGCCCTGACTATCCTTCTCCTCCTCCTGCGGTATCCCACGGCCACTGCTGCTAGGAACGGTATATTCATCCTGGCGTCTGAGCTTGTTTGTTGTTTGCGCACTCTTTTATGCTGCGCGGGAGGTGTGCATGCTTCATGCTGGCGTACGTGTTTCAGGATTGGACCTTTTATTTTTTGGCGCATTGTAGCCGACCGTGTAAATCTTCCCGCCCACTCCAGGAATACACGTAACACGCTCTCCAGGCCCAGTCGCGAGTAAATATTCCCGCCCACCCCTGGAATACACATACCCCACTCTCACAGGCCCAGTCGCGTGTGGAACTTCACGCGCACACCGAAATACACGTACCCTGCAAATTCGCGTGTGAAACTTCCCGCCCACCCCGAAATACACATGCCCAGGCCAATCGCGTGTGGAACTTCCCGCGAACCCTGTAATACACGTACCCTGCTGGTATCGCGTGTGGAAGTTCACGTGGACCCATAATACACGTACCCTGATGAAATTGCATGTGAGACTACCCGCGCACCCCTGGAATACACGTACCCAGGCAAATCGCACGGCTGGGGGGGTGGGTGTGCACGGGGACATGAGTGGGGGCCTGGTGGAGGGTGCCCCTGGATGCAGGGGTGTGGGGGTGCAGGGGGACATGAGTGGGGGCCTGGTGGAGGGTGGTGCCCCTGGATGCAGGGGGGTGGGGGTGCTGGGAGACATGAGTGGGGGCCTGGTGGAGGTTGCCCCTGGATGCAGGGGGGTGGGAGTGCTGGGAGACATGAGTGGGGGCCTGGTGGAGGGTGCCCTACAGTTCTGGGGGGTGGGGGTGCAGGGGGACATGAGTGGGGGCCTGGTGGAGGGTGCACCTGGATGCAGGGGGGTGGGGGTGCTGGGAGACATGAGTGGGGGCCTGGTGGAGGGTACCCCTGGATGCAGGGGGGTGGGGGTGCAGGGGGACATGAGTGGGGGCCTGGTGGAGGGTGCCCTACAGTGCTGGGGGTGGAGGTTCAGGGGGACATGAGTGGGGGCCTGGTGGAGGGTGCCCTACAGTGCTGGGGGGTGGGGGTGCTGGGAGACATGAGTGGGGGCCTGGTGGAGGGTGCCTACAGTGCTGGGGGTGGGGGTGCAGGGGGACATGAGTGGGGGCCTGGTGGAGGGTGCACCTGGATGCTGGGGGGTGGGGGTGCTGGGAGACATGAGTGGGGGCCTGGTGGAGGGTGCCCCTGGATGCACGGGGGTGGAGGTGCAGGGGGACATGAGTGGGGGCCTGGTGGAGGGTGGTGCTCCTGGATGCAGGGGGGTGGGGGTGCTGGGAGACATGAGTGGGGGCCTGGTGGAGGGTGCCCCTGGATGCAGGGGGGTAGGGGTGCAGGGGGACAGGAGTGGGGGCCTGGTGGAGGGTGCCCCTGGATGCAGGGGGGTGGGGTGCTGGGAGACATGAGTGGGGGCCTGGTGGAGGGTGCCTACAGTGCTGGGGGTGGGGGTGCAGGGGGACATGAGTGGGGGCCTGGTGGAGGGTGCACCTGGATGCTGGGGGGTGGGGGTGCTGGGAGACATGAGTGGGGGCCTGGTGGAGGGTGCCCCTGGATGCAGGGGGGTGGAGGTGCAGGGGGACATGAGTGGGGGCCTGGTGGAGGGTGCCCTACAGTGCTGGGGGGTGGGGGTGCTGGGAGACATGAGTGGGGGCCTGGTGGAGGGTGCCTACAGTGCTGGGGGTGGGGGTGCAGGGGGACATGAGTGGGGGCCTGGTGGAGGGTGCATCTGGATGCTGGGGCATGGGGGTGCTGGGAGACATGAGTGGGGGCCTGGTGGAGGGTGCCCCTGGATGCACGGGGGTGGAGGTGCAGGGGGACATGAGTGGGGGCCTGGTGGAGGGTGGTGCTCCTGGATGCAGGGGGGTAGGGGTGCAGGGGGACAGGAGTGGGGGCCTGGTGGAGGGTGCCCCTGGATGCAGGGGGGTGGGGTGCTGGGAGACATGAGTGGGGGCCTGGTGGAGGGTGCCTACAGTTCTGGGGGTGGGGGTACAGGGGGACATGAGTGGGGGCCTGGTGGAGGGTGCACCTGGATGCTGGGGGGTGGGGGTGCTGGGAGACATGAGTGGGGGCCTGGTGGAGGGTGCCCCTGGATGCAGGGGGGTGGAGGTGCAGGGGGACATGAGTGGGGGCCTGGTGGAGGGTGGTGCCCCTGGATGCAGGGGGGTGGGGTGCTGGGAGACATGAGTGGGGGCCTGGTGGAGGGTGCCCTACAGTTCTGGGGGGTGGGGGTGCAGGGGGACATGAGTGGGGGCCTGGTGGAGGGTGCCCCTGGATGCAGGGGGGTGGGGGTGCAGGGGGACATGAGTGGGGGCCTCGTGGAGGGTGCCCCTGGATGCAGGGGGGTGGGGGTGCTGGGAGACATGAGTGGGGGCCTGGTGGAGGGTACCCCTGGATACAGGGGGGTAGGGGTGCAGGGGGACAGGAGTGGGGGCCTGGTGGAGGGTGCCCCTGGATGCAGGGGGGTGGGGTGCTGGGAGACATGAGTGGGGGCCTGGTGGAGGGTGCCTACAGTGCTGGGGGTGGGGGTGCAGGGGGACATGAGTGGGGGCCTGGTGGAGGGTGCACCTGGATGCTGGGGGGTGGGGGTGCTGGGAGACATGAGTGGGGGCCTGGTGGAGGGTGCCACTGGATGCAGGGGGGTGGAGGTGCAAGGGGACAAGAGTGGGGGCCTGGTGGAGGGTGCCACTGGATGCGGGGGGGGTGGGGGTGCTGGGAGACATGAGTGGGGGCCTGGTGGAGGGTGCCCTACAGTGCTGGGGGCTGTGGGTGCAGGGGGACATGAGTGGGGGCCTGGTGGAGGGTGCCCTGCAGTGCTGGGGGGTGGGGGTGCAGGGGGACATGAGTGGGGACCTGGTCGAGGGTGCCCTACAGTGCTGGGGGGTGGGGGTGCTGGGAGACATGAGTGGGGACCTGGTGGAGGGTGCCTTACAGTGCTGGGGGTGGGGGTGCAGGGGGACATGAGTGGGGGCCTGGTGGAGGGTTCCCCCGGATGCAGGGGGGTGGGGGTGCAGGGGGACATGAGTGGGGGCCTGGTGGAGGGTGCCCCTGGATGCTGGGGGGTGGGGGTGCAGGGAGACATGAGTTGGACATGAGTGGGGGCCTGGTGGAGGGTGCCCTACAGTGCTGGGGGGTGGGGGTGCTGGGAGACATGAGTGGGGGCCTGGTGGAGGGTGCCCCTGGATGCTGGCGGGTGGGGGTGCAGGGGGACATGAGTGGGGGCCTGGTCGAGGGTGCCCTACAGTGCTAGGGGGTGGGGGTGCAGGGAGACATGAGTTGGACATGAGTGGGGGCCTGGTGGAGGGTGCCCTACAGTGCTGGGAGGTGGGGGTGCTGGGAGACATAAGTTGGGGCCAGGTGGAGGGTGCCCTACAGTGCTGGGGGGTGGGGGTGCAGGGAGACATGAGTTGGACATGAGTGGGGGCCTGGTGGAGGGTGCCCTTCAGTGCTAGGGGTAGGAGTTCAGGGGGACATGAGTGGGGTCCTGGTGGAGTGTGCCCCTGGATACAGGGGGGGGGGTGCTGGGAGACATGAGTGGGGGCCTGGTGGAGGATGCCCTACAGTGCTGGGGGGTGGGGGTGCAGGGGGACATGAGTGGGGGCCTGGTGGAGGGTGCCCCTGGATGCAGGGGGGTGGGGGTGCAGGGGGACAGGAGTGGGGGCCTGGTGGAGGGTGCCCCTGGATGCAGGGGGGTGTGGGTGCAGGGGGACAGGAGTGGAGGCCTGGTGGAGGGTGCCCCTGGATGCAGGGGGTGGGGGTGCAGGGGGACAGGAGTGGGGGCCTGGTAGAGGGTGCCCTACAGTGCTGGGGGGTGGGGGTGCTGGGAGAAATGAGTGGGGGCCTGGTGGAGGTTGTCCTACAGTGCTGGGGGGTGGGGGTGCAGGGGGACATGAGTGGGGGCCTGGTGGAGGGTGCCCCTGGATGCAGGGGGGTGGGGGTGCAGGGGGACAGGAGTGGGGGCCTGGTGGAGGGTGCCCCTGGATGCAGGGGGTGGGGGTGCAGGGGGACAGGAGTGGGGGCCTGGTGGAGGGTGCCCTACAGTGCTGGGGGGTGGGGGTGCAGGGGGACAGGAGTGGGGGCCTGGTGGAGGGTGCCCCTGGATGCAGGGGGGTGGGGGTGCAGGGGGACAGGAGTGGGGGCCTGGTGGAGGGTGCCCCTGGATGCAGGGGGGTGGGGGTGCTGGGAGACATGAGTGGGGGCCTGGTGGAGGGTGCCCCTGGATGCAGAGGGGTGGGGGTGCTGGGAGACAGGAGTGGGGGCCTGGTGGAGGGTGCCCCTGGATGCATGGGGGTGGGGGTGCTGGAAGACAGGAGTGAGGGCCTGGTGGAGGGTGCCCCTGGATGCAAGGGGGTGGGGGTGCAGGGGGACAGGAGTGGGGGCCTGGTGGCTGGTGCCCTACAGTGCTGGGGGGTGAGGGTGCAGGGGGACAGGAGTGGGGGCCTTGTGGAGGGTGCCCCTGGATGCTGGGGGGTGGGGGTCCTGGGTGACATGTGTTGGTGATCAGTAGTGCAAGGTGACATGTGGGTTGGCTGGGGGGCATGGCCATGGTGGATGGGTTGCCTGTGGGACATGAGCAGAGGTTCAGGGTAGTCCCCTGTGGTGTGGGCTGCCTGCAGGGGCCGTGGAGGGTGTAGAGGGAACACCTGGGAGGACCCACATGGCCAAATCACGTGTAGCACACCCCGGCACCACCGAAATACACGTACCCTGCTGAAATCGCGTGTGAAACTTCCCGCGCACCTTGAAATACACGTACCCTTCTGAAATCGCGTGTGAAACTTCCCGTGCACCCCGAAGTACACGTACCCAGGCCAATCGCGTGTGGAACTTCCCGCGCATCCTGAAACACACATACCCAGGCCAATCGCGTGTGGAACTTCCCGCGCACCCCGAAGTGCACATACCCATGCCAATCGCGTGTGGGACTTCCCGCGCACCCAAAGTACACGTACCCAGGCCAATCGCGTGTGAAACTTCCCGCGCACCTTGAAATACACATACCCTTCTGAAATCGCGTGTGAAACTTCCCGCGCACCCTGAAGTACACGTACCCAGGCCAATCGCGTGTGGAACTTCCCGCGCATCCTGAAACACACGTACCCAGGCCAATCGCGTGTGGAACTTCCCGCGCACCCCGAAGTACACATACCCATGCCAATCGCGTGTGGGACTTCCCGCGCACCCCGAAACACACGTACCCAGGCCAATCGCGTGTGGAACTTCCCGCGCACCTTGAAATACATGTACCCTTCTGAAATCGCGTGTGAAACTTCCCGCGCACCCCGAAGTACACGTACCTAGGCCAATCACGTGTGGAACTTCCCGTGTATCCTGAAACACACATACCCAGGCCAATCGCGTGTGGACCTTCCCGCGCACCCTCGAAGTACACATACCCATGCCAATCGAGTGTGGAACTTCCTGCGCATCCTGAAACACACGCACATGCTTTTTTTCACACAGCGGATGTCTGTGTTTGTCGCGTACCCCTTTGCACGTCATTTGTCCTAGAGGGCCACAGTATGGGACATTTATCATAGCTGTATGTAGGTGCTTTTTGTTAGCGCACATTTTGGCGCACATTTATTTCAGGCGCAGGGACGCTACCGACTGCTTTCTTGTGGCGGACGTGTTTGGCCCTGTGCGCGTCTTTGCCCGTGCGCTGGTTTGCTCTATTCGATTCCATGGATACGTGTTGTAGACGAGCGTGTGGGCGTTCCGCGCACTTGCCTCCTGTACTTCCCCCGTAACGCCCACATTTTCAATCGTTCTTCCCCATTCCAAGTGTTACGCCCTGTGTTGTTCCCCATTCCGAGTGTTACGCCCTGTGTTCCGCCTACTTTTGTAATGTGCGCCACGATATGTGCGATTTCGCAGCGGCTGTGGCGCATGCCGTTGGATGACCTGTGCTCTGGCGTGCGCCGCACACTTTTTCAGCGCACATCCAATATTTTTCTCGCGCAGGGACTTCCATGAATCGATGTGCGCTGGTTTCCCTGCGATTTTCGCAGTTGCACTGCGATTTTCGCACTTTTCCTGCGAATTGCACGTTTTAGCACCTCTCCGCCGGAATTTTCGGCGCACATTAATTCCATGAATCATGCCCTTAATCTTTTCAAACCTTGAGAGCAACTGCACCTGCAATAACCATTCATCAATACATGGCTTTTTCCTCGTTTTCCAGAGGCGCAAAGTTTGCCATGTCACCACCAGAAACACCTTAGTAACCCAACACAAAGTCACATAACTCAAATGGCGCGTGCCAATTAGTGATTTCAAACGTACCGATAACGGTGTCCTAGGAAAAGATATGTTCCAAACGAAATCAACCCTATTTAAAACATCACTCCAAAAATCCTTAACCCTTAAACAATCCCATAACATGTCGAGCATAGTGCCTTCATCTTTAGAACAACTCCAGCATTTATCTTCTCTTAAACCAAATCTATGCATTCTAACCAGAGTCCAAAACAGGCGTCCCAGAATCCTCTGCTGAATAAACAACAGATTCAGATCAATCTTCATCCTCAGGGCAGCTGCTCATCCTGTTCATCCTCTGATAAACTGGCCTGTCACCTGCTACAAAGGCAACACAGACTCTCTGTCCTCACCAAGAAGAGAGTCCACATTCAAGATCGTGTCTCTGCGGCAAAATCTGCAAGGAGCTGGCCAACCCTGCTGCAGTCTCTTCCCCTCCTGTTGCCTCCCAGGATCTTTGCAATGCCCTTGCCTCTCACTTCATTTCAAAAACCCAGGACATCCTATCCACCCTCTGCACCCACATCCCTCCACTCCTCTCTCCATCTGTGCTTGCTGACCCTCCTTTAGCCATGCTCCCACCATCCTTCTCATCCTTTCCTCTTTTCACCGCTGACGAGGTCGCCAGACAAGTCCGATCTATGAAAGCCTTGTCCAAACAGGTTCATCCCTGTTCCTCTAAAACCATCAAGGACCACATTGACACCCTTGCTCCGGCCCTTGCTCATTTTTGCAACCACTCCTTTGCCTTGGGATCCTTCCCCTCC
Source organism: Ambystoma mexicanum (assembly GCF_040938575.1). Taxonomy (NCBI): domain Eukaryota; kingdom Metazoa; phylum Chordata; class Amphibia; order Caudata; family Ambystomatidae; genus Ambystoma; species Ambystoma mexicanum. The sequence continues at coordinate 1,048,785,544 of NC_090926.1, forward strand.
CCTCTGAAGCACTCCTTTGTGCATCCTCTTCTCAAGAAACCCACAGCTGATCCTTCTTGTCCAGCTAACTATCGTCCAATTTCCATTACTCCCTTTCTTGGCAAACCCCTGGAAAAGTTGGCCATCTCTCAGCTTAACATTCATTCCAATTCTGTTGGCTGTCTCCATGACCACCGGTCTGGCTTTAGAGCTGCCAGAAGCACGGAAACTGCTTTCCTGAACATCCGTGAAGATCTCCTCTCCAACCTTAACTCTAACATTCACTCTGTCCTCATCCTCCTTGATCTCTCTTCTGCTTTCGACACAGTCATACCATCCTGCTGAACCGTCTCCATGAAAACCTGGGTATTACTGATCAGGTTCTGGCCTGACTGACCTCTTTCCTCTCAGATCGACCCTCCCAGGTCCAACTTGGGTCCTTCCTTTCACCTATCTTCCTCTCTACCTGTGGTGTTCCCCCAAGGTCTAACCTCTCGCCCTGGCTTTTCAACCAATACCTGGCAACTCTCGTCCACTGCAGTGCCACTTTCTGCTCAAATTTCCAGTGCTACGCTGACAACACTCAACTCATTTGCAGGCTGCCCTGTGTCACCTCCTCTCCCTCTCTCATCTCTGATTGCCTAACTGCCATTCAAGATTGGTGTTCCGCCAATGATCTTTGTCTGAATGCCAGCAAGACGGAGATCCTCCTCATCGGCACAACTTCACCATCCTTTCCCCTCACTCTCTGGCTGGCCTCCCTTGGCCCTCCTCCTACGTCCACCTGCGAGGCAAGAGCCTTGGGGTTATCTTTGACTCCACCCTTTCCTTCTCCGCCCACATCTCTGAGGTCTCTAAAAAGTCAAATTTCCAACTGCACCTCCTCAGAGGTACTCTGCCTTTCCTCTCCTTCCCCCAGAAGCTCATGGTATCCCAAGCTCTGGTTCTCTATAGCTTGGACTATTGTAACAGCCTCTTTCTTAATCTACCTGCCTCTACTCTCCGCCCTCTGCAACTAATCCAGAACAGGACTGCGAGACTTGTCCTTGGCCTTAAGCCCTGGGATCATATGTCTCCAGCTCTGAAATCTCTCCACTGGCTCCCAGTGGATGCAAGGATTAAATTCAAAACCCTCTGCATTGTCCACAAGGCATTCTGGGGCCTGGTTCCAAAATACCTTCAGCTATACCTCCACAAATACCTCCCCTCTCGAGCTCTTCGCTCCTCTACCTCCAACTCCCTCGGGGTCAGTCGTTTTTCTAAGAAACGAGCTGGAGGTAGATCTCTGTCTTTGGCTGGGGCCTCCCTCTGGAACAGCCTCCCCGCCACTCTAAAACTTGAAGAGAACTATCTCGGGAAGCACCTCAAGACCTTTCGCTTTTCTTCTGCCTTTGCTCCCCCTCTCCCCTGCTGATCTGCTCTCTTGGCACTGTGCACCTGGCCACCCTCTGTCCTTTGGGCCCTGGTACCTGCTCACCCTGCCACCCTCCCGCACTGCCTCTGGGCCATCCCTTGCACTGGGGTCTGTATCTGTACCAATACAGCCCCCCCTTTTTCTTTCTGCACTTATCAGACCTGCCCTGTCTAATGCCTTAAACCTAGCACTTGCAAATTGCAAATTGCTGACTGCATTACCACTGTTTGTTGCCTTTATTATTTATTTGTTGTTATTTATCTGTTTCTCCTCTGCTTCGCACTTTCCACTTCTCCCTCCTTCCATGCACTTTTCCCCTCCCCCTCGCTGCTTTGTTCTCCCCTATTCCCCACCCTTGCCTTGTCGCGCTCTGAAACACTTGTGTACGAGCGTGATAGAAATAAAATATCAATCAATCAATCCTAACTGGGACTTTCCATAGACCTTCCCAGTCCTTCATAGGAATGTCCCCACCCAATTCATCACACAACGCAAGACGTAAAGCATTCCATGAAGATCTGATCTTTTCCTGATATGGTAACTAAAACCCCCATCGCGTACACTTCTTATCATCAAACATCGGGGTATCCTAGGTTTCTTCCCAACACCCCTTTAGAACTCCTGAAGAACCCGATCCACGTGACCCAGAACTTTCTTTGTGAAACTTAAAGATAAAGTTGAATAATATATAGAACCTTAGGTAAGAGCACCATTTTGATAGCATTAACCTTAGCCCAGATGGATAATGAGAGCCTATTTCATTTATGGACAATACTCCTCATGTTTTCCAAAAACCTTATCAATATTGAACTCAGCCATACCTTTCATGTCCCTGGACAAAAAATACCCCCAAATATTGAGCCTGACAATTTTCCCATTTACAATCCCAATCTAATAACTGTCAACGCACCAGAGTATTCCGAGCCGGGAATACAACAGTCTTCTCCTAATTAATTTTGTAACCTGAGAGTCTACCAAACTCAGTAATCATATTCCTTAAAATGACACCCCCTACATCAGGATTACTAAAGACAATCACTACATCATCAACGTAAGCCAGAATCATAACTTCAATTTCACCAATTTTAAAGCCTGTTAGACAGCACGACTGCTGAATATATATATAAAATGTTTCAAGGGCTAAATTAAACAGATAAGGCAATAAGGGACATCCCTGACATGTACTTTTAAATAATCTAAAAGAAGTTGAAATCACCACATTCACCCAGACCGTGGCACTGATACCCGACTGTAATGCCCCAACAGCATTTATGAATAAAGGTCCAAAACCCATTTTTACCAAAGTAAAATTTAAAAAAGCCCAAGTCACACTATCAAATGCCTTCTCAGCGTCTAGAAATATAAAAAGTAAATCAGCTGATCCCGTAGATGGCAAATTGAACATTTCTAAGAGGGTCCTGATATTATCATATCCATGACGTTGCTTCATAAAACCCACCTGAGTCTCATCAATTAAAGAACCTATATGCTTATCCAGCCTAGAAATTAAAATATTTGTAAATACCTTAGCATCCACATTCAAAAGCGATATGGGGCGATAATTATACCAATTTGATGCATCTTTCCCATCTTTGGGGATCACTGAAATCACTGCCTCACTCATTGAAGGACATAAAAAACCCTCCATAAGAAACCGATTGTAGAGTTCACATAACTCCAGCACCAACTGCTTAGTAAAGGTTTAATAAAACTCATTCGGTAACCCATCTGGGCCAGGTGACTTTCCAGATTTCAATTTTTTAATAGCCTCCATCACCTCCATACCAATATAGGAGAATGTAGAAATTCTCTGGCTTTGTCAGACAGAAAAGGAACCTCAATCTTGTCGAAGAACTCTACCAGGTCACTTTCCAACAGATCATGTTCTTCAGTATATAAAGATTCATAATAAGTACGAAAACACTCACTAATTTCTTTTCTTTTTACAATAATTCTACTAGACTTATTTTTTAATTTTTTGACCAAAAGACCTCTCACTCAAAGCCTTCAATCTGTTTGCAAGAAATGTACCCCCATAATCCCATTTCTCCCAAAAGCATTGTTTAGAATAAAATGTTCCACAGTCAGCTTGAATCTCAGATTCTAGACGTAATTGCTTATACAATCTATTGATCTTTAAACAATCTTTCATCGTTCCAGTATGTGCATAAACGCATTGTGATTTTCCCAGTTCCAGCTCAAGTTCTCTCATTTTTGCTTCTCCTTCGTTCCTTACTCTAGCTGTCCAATTAATCAATTCACATCTAGCTGAGGCCTTAAATGCATCGCATACCATTAGACCAGAGGTCTTCAAACTGTGGGGCCTGCTCCCCCAGGGGGGCGCGGCCGCGTCCTAGGGGGGGCGCCAGAGCCCAGTATGAAATGTAAAATTTAGATTGGAGGAAATGGGAGGGGGCAGCTCACATGGTCAGACTGGACCATAAAACGGTCTTGGTCACCAATAAAAAAATGGCCAGCAGTTGCAAATGGATATTCAGTCCTTTAGTCACAGACTGTTTGAATAGTACCCAAGGGGTTGTCTTTTTGTTGAAATGTAAACAAATTGTGATATTTAAAGAATATTTATTCAGCAACAATGGTCAAAACTACTAGCTGCATAGTGAAGTAACTCCACAAACTGGCCGACATTGTCCAAAAAAGTGGGCCATTTTGACTGGCCTACACTAGAATTTTGCATTTTTGGTACGGTCATCGCCCTATTGCTCTATAGGCCAGTCCAAGCCTGCCGGCTCATCCATAATGGATGAGGGAGGGTCCACCCACTGGCCCCCTCACCCATTATGGCGGAGCCGAGGAGCCAGCCCAGAGAAACACTGAGCACTCCCTCAGCTGCTTTTTCCAGCTGTGGGAGTGCTCCTAGGCTGGCTGAACTGTCAAAGGGAAACACTGGGCCTCATTATGAGTTTGGAGGTAACCATGCTGCTATTTGCGGCATGGCTGTCTCCAAACTCGTTCCAACTCCGGCCTGGTGAATGGAGCAATTACCGGTCCATTCCGAGGTCGGAGGGACCGGTAATTCCCCATTCACCAGGGCCATTCCCCATTCCCATTTGAGCCCCCATAGGGCTCAATAGGAAGGGGGAAGGCGGCACTAATGGTACCGCAAATTGCGGTCCTTAACGCCTGCAAAAACCAGGCGTTATGGAACGACCCGCAAAGGGAACTCGTAGTAGAGTGGTAAGGGATTACCGGCACCGGTGCCCTTACCGGTGCCAGTAATCCCTTACCACCCACCTCGTAATGAGGCCCACTGTTTGCCTTTGACAGTTCAGTTCCCCAGCCGCACATGATCACTGAGCCATGCAACGCTGGGGGAGTTTTGCTTCACCAGCCTTGCAAAGCTCATTGGAAATGCTGCCTGGGGCACTGCATGTATGTATGTGCGAGGAGGTGCTCCTGAGCCTCCTCGCACATACGGACAGAGCAACCTGGAGCGGGGCATTTTAGCAACCACACGTGTATGGAAGTCTTTATGCTTGTGTTATGGGACTGTGGTGGGAGCAGGATGGGCGTAAGCACTGGGATAGTTGTGGGAGTAGGGTGGGGAGAGCCCAGGGTCTGTACTGGGAATAGGGTGCAGTCACGGCACGCAAAAGTTCATAGCGATTTCTACATACTGTCCATCTGGCACATTTGGGGGGGCCTGGCCTGCCCAAACTTCAAACTTTGCTCAGGGGGGGCCAAAAAAGTTTGAAGACCACTGCATTAGACTATCAGCCAAATCTCTGTAAACATCAAAATAGCTACACACAAAACCAGAAAGTGACTTCAATGCTTTTTCCTCCTTTAGAATAAATGGTTTCAGTCTCCATCTAGCAGAATCTGGAGTGTGTGGAACAAGACACAATTTAACCAAAACCAGGGAATGATCAGAAAGATGCAGCTCACAAATTCTAGCTTCAATTATTGTCTCAACCAATTGATCCGATGTGAGTTAGTAGTCAATCCTTGAAAAGGAATCGTGGACGGGGGAATAAAATAAAAATTCCTTCACATTTGGATGTAAAAACCTCCAAGAGTCAATTAAATCAAAAATGTCCACAAATTCCGAAACACTTCACTAGATTTGTGACCAGTAAAAGAGCATATCGAAGACCTATCCAACTTGAAGTCCATAACACAATTGAAGTCCCCTCCTAAAATGATTACTTCCCCCCTCATATCAGCTAAACGATTTGTTACAGTGTAAAAAAAAAAGACTCACCGCCGCACATGGGCCATAAACAGAACCAACAGTAAATAGTTTACCTTCAAATTTCAGATCAACTAAAATGAACCGACCTGCATCATCAATAACTATCTTATCCAAACTTGCACCCAACCCCCTTCTAATCATGATCCCAACACCCCTTGAATTTGTAGAATAACAGTTAAGCCACACTTTCGTATATCTAGAATTAGTAACGAGACTCTCAGTGCCATCCTCAAAGTAAATCTCTTGTAATAGAATAACATCAATCCTTTCCCTCCAAATCCTGGGTAGGATTTTCTTTCTTTTAGAAGGACACTTCATACCTCTGACATTCCAAGAACCTACAGTGAACAAACCCATATCCTAATACTCTCTAATTTAAATATCGCCATTTCCAACATTTATGTGACATGAATAGAATGTATTATACCCAAAAGAAGATCAAACAACAATAGTCTGATAAATAATTGAATCAGAGCAGAAAATAATAGCATTTGAGGTATTACTGGGGTCATTTAAGGTTTTATTAGGGAGAGAATATTGATCATTGTTTGTAATTTGTGGTTGATGCAATGGCCAGATGTATAGTCTATATATTTTAAAAATGGGCATAGTTTTCTGTAGGGCGGTTAGGAATAGGTCTGGTTTTGTAAATATTGTAACTCTTTGTGAGCCTGATTATTGTTGGGTTCTTCCATTTAAATGTTTTTTTTGTTGTTTGTTTCTTTGGTATAGATTATTTGTTTTTAAATATATCTGGTGATGTATCGGGTCTGCACACATTTCAAAACGGTCTGACAAACTTCGCAACTACCCTGCGAGTCTCACCGGATGTCAAAACCAGGTATAGGTTGTTGTTCAGCATTTCACAGATGAGTACATGCCAACCCACCCCAATTAGGGGGGAGACTCCTGATTTTTCAATAATCAATATTGCAATTTTTCCCTTTCTCCTGCCTACTATAATTGAATGTCCTATGTCAAAATTAATTTCTCCCACTTTCCATTACAAAATCTCCCTCCAAGGTGCTTAATAATGTTGGCATGTATGCGGATGGCCTCAAGAGCACACCAACTCTCAGTGACCGTGCAAGGGCTTTTATTATCATTTTCCACGGGGTCCAACAAATGGCTATCCCTCTCTTTCTCGATTTCAGGTGTGCTTTCTTCACCACACTAGTCGAGACTTCTCCCCAAGATGATGGTCACTAGAGATTGTTAACCCCTGCTATCTTAAATCTTACTTTCGAATGGATTGTGTCCTCCCATGTAATCCTCATCTTGTGATAATTCGTTTCACCAGCTTTGCTGCTTCGCTGCTTCGGAAAGATTTTTTCGGCAGAGGGCGCTGTGCTCGAGGCTGTGGCGTCGAATGTCCCTCGACGGGCTCTGTACCGTGTCAACATCACCAATGGTATAAATAGCTCGAGCACAGAAGAAAAATGTTGCAGGTCTTTGAGAACGCTGCCTCGACCCCCAGAAAAGCCAGACCCCGGTTGCTCCACTGGACGATGCAGGGAAGTTGGGAACTACGGTGCTAAAGCCAAGTAGTACCCATAAATCTCGAGTCGACAAATCGTTGAGAGAGCCTCAAGGATCGAGTGTTTCTCCAATCCCTCATAAAAAGCAAAAGTTGTCGAAGTTGAGTGCAGCGTCGTCGACGCCATCGGTGCCCGCAGCTTCGACGAAGCCTATATTTTCCTCAACGCCTTTGTCAAAGGCTTCGTGGAATGCGTTGAAGGTTCCTTTGACCCCCTCGAAGAAAACACCCATTCCTTCAACGAAAAATCAGGAGGAAGATAGAAGGTTTACATCTTCACCAAAATCTGACTTTATTAGGTCCATGTCTTCAATTTTTGAAGAATCTGGCTCAGATGATGAGGATGTCACTCTTTTTGGAGTGAAATATGGCACTAGAAAAGTTCCAGAGGAACTTATAAACCCTGATACAAAAATGAGAGACCTATGTGAAACTCTCCATTCTGCTAGTGGAGTGGACACATCACCCGAATTGGAGTTTGCTGTGTCTGATCCTGCAGAACATGCAGACTCAGGCTATAGGAATTTGATGAGTACAGTAATTGAATATATGGGTTGAGGAAGATCCTCCCCTACGTTTGAGCACGACGATATGACGGACATTATAGTCCGGTTACCCAGGAAAGACCCAGTTCTCCCTTTCCATAGGGCGCACCAAAGGACAGTTGAAAAGAACTGGGAAAAACCAGCAGTAGACAGCAATCTCCCAAAGAAGTACAGAACTTCTACTTCTGATCCAGAATACCTGAGTAGACACCCTATGCCAGAAAGTCTGGTTATTCAGGTTACTACTACTTCCAGGCAGACAGCATACCCAACCATACCTCCGGACAGGGAGGACAAAAAGGTTGATCCCTGGGCTCGTACATTTTTTACTTCAGGTAGCATGGCCTTGAAATCGACCAATGTCACCTGTACCCTGGCCAGGTTCACACATACCATGTGGGAATGCATTTCAGCGGCGGCTGAACATATTCCGGAAGGCGAGGAAAGGGAAAGCTTCCTGAATATAGTCAATGACGGTAAGGAGGCAATGGGGGAATGTCTCCAGTCTGGAATGGATACTGCTGATAGTATTAGCAGATCCATGGCATCAAGCACAGTGCTACGCAGATTTGCATGGTTGAGAAAGTTGGGGTTTGCACCAGATGTACAGAGCAGACTTCTCAACATGCCCTTTGATGGGAGCCTAGAAAAACTACAGACCTCGAAAGCAGCAGCTAAGTCCCTTAGTGCCTCCATGCAATGGCCTCAGAAACCCTATTCGGGCTCATTTTCCTGGTGGGGTCGTCCTTTTCGATACTACTCCTTGGTTGGTAGAGGAAGAGGATCGGCTTTTCAAAGGGGCAAGAGGAATGTCACTCGTGGTGGACGAGCAAATACTACAAAGCCATCTTCAGGAAGGGCATCTATGCCCTCAGCCGCTCCTGCAACCGCCTCCAAATCTCTTTGAGGTCTTATCATACAAAACATCAGTGGGAGGCAGAATTTCTCAACATCTGAAAGAATGGCGGGGCATTACTTCAGATGCTTAGGCACTGGAAACAGTAGCTCAAGGTTACTGCCTTCCCTTCCTAAAAAGACCTCACAATCATCCACCAGGAGCCAGCTCTACCAAAACTCCAGACCCGCTCCTTTTGCAGGAAATTTTAATCCTGCTAGAGAAAGGTGCAATAGAACATGTACCTGTAGCGGAGATTAACAAGGGCTGGTACTCCCCTTATTTTCTCATCCCAAAGACGGAGGACTGAGACCCATCTTGGAATTAAGAAAATTGAACAAGTTCCTCAGGAAGGACTAGTTCAAGATGGTAACACTTTCTCAGATCCTTCAGGCTCTCCAGCTCCAAGACTGGTTGGTATCATTGGACCTTCAGGATGCTTATTTTCATGTGCCAATCCATCCCAAGCACAGAAAATACCTGAGGTTCGCAGTTGGCGGTTCTCACTATCAGTTTCGAGTTCTGCCATTCGGGCTGACCTCCCCTTCAAGGTTTTTCACCAAGCTGATGGCGGTAGTGGCAGCGAGTCTCAGGAGAGGGGGGATTCACGTCTACCCCTACCTGGACGACTGGCTAATCAGAGCATGTTCTCCAGAACAAGCTCAGGAACACCTGTCGATCACCTGCCACTTCCTCCACAACGTGGGCTCCTCCCTCAATTTCAAGAAGTCCCACATGATACCATCCCAACAACTCCAGTTTATCGCCGCAGTCTTGGACACTTCCTTGGGCAAAGCCTTGCCGCCCGAGGTGAGAGCTTTACACATCTAGCAGATTGTAACAACATTCCAGAAAGCCCAGCATCTGCCGGCCTTCGATTTCCTGAGGTTGCTCGGCCTCATGGCATCCTGTATTTTTCTGGTGCAGGAGGCCAGACTGAGAATGAGATCCCTCCAATGGGCCCTCCGAACTCAGTGGTCCCAATTCCCGGGGAATATGTCAGATTTTCTGCAAGTCCTGAGCGCAATTGCTCAGGATCTATCATGGTGGGCTTGCAACGACAACATCCTCAAGGGAGAATCTTTTTGGCAACCATGGCCGGAGATAACAGTAGTGACGGACGCCTCACTCACGGGGTGGGGAGCTCACACCAAAGATCTGACAGTCAGCGGACGTTGGTCTCCATCGGAGTCCAAACTACACATCAACCTATTTTAGCTGAGGGCAATCAGACTAGCGCTGAAGGCCTTCCTACCCTCTGTACAGAGAAAGAATGTCCTGATAATGACGGACAACACAGTGGCCATGTACTACCTCAACAAAAGAGGAGGCGTAGGATCACTACCTCTGTGCAGAGAGGCAATGAAGCTCTGGTTATGGGCAATACAAGAAGGAATCTCTCTATCGGCAGTTCACCTAGCCGATAGGAGAGCAGGAGAGCAGAACACGGCGGCAGACGCTCTGAGCAGGCAGAGCAGTCTCCCACGAGTGGGAGTTAGACTCAGGAAGTCTTTCTGGAGATCTTTGCCCTTTGGGGAACCCATCAAGTGGATCTGTTCGCAACCACGGTAAACCGGAAGTGCGATCAGTATTGCTCGGGGAAATTATCCCCGAGAGGAGCTCTAGGAGATGCGTTTGTAGTGGATTGGGATTTTCCCCTCCTGCACGCATTTCCTCCAGTCCCCATGATTCCTCAAGTAATCAGGAGGTTCAGAAAGTTCAGGAAAACCATGATCCTAATTGCCCTGGACTGGGCCAGGAGGACGTGGTACCCAGACCTTCTAGACATGTCCATCTGCCCTCCAGTACATCTTCCACAAAAAGAGGAACTTCTCTCGCAAGATGAAGGTCGGGTTCTCCATTCAGAGGTCAACACACTCAACCTTCATGCATGGTTTCTGAGAGGTTGAGATACAAGGATTGGGATCTTCTGTATGACGTAATGGTGATTTTGCTTTCGGCCAGGAGACCAGCAACTAAATCCTTGTATCAGTGTCGTTGGAATAAGTTCAGTAACTGGTGCAAAGATAGGGATGTGGACCCTTTTCAATGTAGCACGCCAATGGTGCTTTCTTTTCTATTACATCTAGCCAATCTGGGGTTCCAGATTGGAACAATCAAAGGATATCTTGCTGCGCTGTCAATTTTCTAGCGCTCTTTGCAAGAGGTTTCTTACTTAAAAATACCATTAATAATACAGTTCCTGAAAGGACTTACAAATGTATATCCACCAATACCATTTCATGTTCCAACTTGGGATTAAAATTTAGTTCTTAAATTCCTAACATGTATACCATTTGAGCCTCTGCACTCCTGTCCATTGAGGCTTTTAACACTAAAGTTAACTGTCCTTCTTGTGGCATTAACATCAGCCCGCAGGGTTAGTGAACTACAGGCTCTCGCATGTAAACCTCCAAATACCACATTTTACAAAGACAAGGTAGTTCTGAAAGTTAAACCATCTTTCTTACCGAATGTAGTTTCCGACTTCTATTTGTCGCAGAGAATTGTTTTACCAACATTCTATCCTCCTCCTCATTTGGGAAAAGAAGAGGAAGGATTACATAGGCTGGACCCCAAGAGGGCCCTCAGTTTTTACATTGCAAGAATGACAAAATTACGTCAAGACAACCAACTCTTTGTGGGCTGCACAGGTCATAAAATTGAGGTTAGCGGTGACAAAACAAACCATATCCCGCTGGTTTATTCTAGCAATATTGGAATGCTACAGATTAGCAGGAAAAGACCCACCGGATGGGCTACATGCTCACTCCACAAGGGAAATGGCTACTTCTGTGGCTTTGAAGAGGGGAGTCCCTGCAAAAGATATTTGCTCGGCTGCAACATGGGCATCAATGCGTACTTTTATCAAGCATTACTGTTTAGATGCCTCCTCCTCCAATGAGGGGTTATTTGCCAGAGCGGTACTTCACTTTGTCAATGAAAACAAGAACTAGCACTCCCACCTCCAAATTGATCACTGCTATGGGAGTCTATCACAAGATGAGGAATACGTGGGAGGACACAATCCATTCGAAGAACAAGTTACTTACCAACTGTAACGTTCTTTCGACTGGATGTTCATCCCACGTATTCCTCATGGATCCTCCCAGCCTACCCCGCAGTACAGTTTATGTTTTCTTACAATTTCCTTTCACGATGAGCCTATCAGTCACAGCATACGCCTGGATTTTCCATACGTATTTCCTCGAAAACACAGAACTGAATCTAACGGGCGCAGCTCGAGCTATTTATACCATTGGTGACATCGACACGGTACGGAGCCCGTCGAGGGACATTCGACGCCACAGCCTCGAGCACAGCTCCCTCTGCCGAATTTCTTTTTCCGAAGCAGCAAAGCTGGCGAAACAAATTATCACAAGATGAGGAAGCATGGTTTCTTGCGCACTCGATGCAAGTACTTGATTAAGTACTGCTTTGTTGCACGGGTGCCCTGCTCTGCTGCTCCATTGTGTGAGCCTCTGCCTGTCAGCCTTCTCCTGCCGACGGCCGGATTGTGAACTGTGGCTTCTTTAAGAAGAGTTCCTCCTTTGTTGCTTACATCACATATAAGCAACTGCACATGTGCTCTCGTGCGCAGGCACTCGATGCAAGCACTTGATTAAGTACTGCTTTGCTGCTCGGGTTCCCTGCTCTGCTGCTCCATTGTGTGAGTCTCTGCCTGTCAGCCTTCTCCTGCCGACGGCCGGATTGTGAACTGTGGCTTCTTTAAGAAGGTGAACCTAACAACAGACTTTGTTGTGGATTTTGTTTGGTTAGTGGGATTTGAGGACTTTGCCTTCCTGACTTTCGTTTTTGTTCTTCTTTCATCAGAGTTCCTCCTTTGTTGCTTACATAACATATAAGCAACTGCACATGCGCACTCGTGCGCGTGCACTCGATGCAAGCACTTGATTAAGTACTGCTTTGCTGCTTCACTGCGGAGCCAGTGGTCGAGGTATCCCTGACCTTTATTCTGTGTGTGCAATTTTTTGTTTTAAATTTATTTATTTATTATTATTATTTTGTTTTACTTGCTCCACCGTCTGAGTTGGGTACTGAACAAAGCTAAAACTTTACGAACTTGTTTCCATTTGAATCAATGTGTTGTTATTTGCACTGGTTTAAACTTGAACTTCTTTGAACTGCTTTTGTAAAATACCTTTCTTGTAGCTGTCCCCTGTTGCCTCTTGGCATACTCTTTAAAAACCGGCATGCCAACCTCTTTACATCAACAGGGTCCTTCTACCGTGCTTACACGGGTCTTATGTTCATCTTATATGACTATCACCTTGTCTCCTATAAATATGGCGACAAGTACAAAAGGAATGATTTCATCAGCGCCTCCTTTCATGAGCACGGAGGCCATGCACCATCCACAAGTATTTTTTTCAGGTGTTCCCATAGCTCCCATAGCGGCTATTCCACAGGAGCCCAGCTCGAAATTCTCAGCGCTCCCATTATCAGATAATACAATGCTTTGCACACCTCTTCCCCGTCTTCCCCACCCAAAGCAAGGTACGGTAAATATAGCGATGCCCAGAACCTCTTCACCCTGCATCGACCCTGACCTCTCCATTTATGCTAGCCAGTGTGAGTCTCCGACTTCCATGCACCCTGATCCTACTAGTGTTGTGGAACTCACTTCAGACTCGTCATCGGCCAAGAGCTTGCCATCTATCAGTTTCGTGTATCCCACCCCGCGAAGAGCGCGAGCATCGACCGCCCTTCCTCCCTCTCCTCCAACGCAAGAACCAGACTCTACTTCTATGCATACCCAGCCTCCACCACTTGAGCTGGATACTACTATTTCAGTAGTCTCCTCCTCACCTTCTATGCTTGGCGTTACTTTAGCAGCCAAGCAGTTAAACTTACAAAGTCTATTTAAACTATATGAAAGTTTGGATACAAAAATTTCAAATCAAGCAATTCAATTCCAACAAGTACTCTCATCTTTAGAAACGCTTGTACAATCTTCCAAGCCCACTTCTCCAGGAGTCTTGAAAGCAAATGATGTTACTACTGATGATATTTCTATCATTACAGTAGGCTCTGTTAGATCCCCAGCACTGCGCTCCTTGCACGCTCCAACCTTGCCAACTATTACTAACATCATTATCCCTGAGACTGGAATTAGCTTTCCTGCTGTTCCTGCTCTGCTTAATGCATCGTGGGTCAGCATTCCAACATCCCCAACTGGTGCTGAGCCAGTGATAATTCCATTCCCTTCACTGACCACGAGCCCTACAAAAGAGGGTGTCCCCTTGCACGCGCCAAATGCTATCCAAAAGAAAAAAGGAATTCCAAGAGTATCTCGTCCTCCCACTAAGAAGAATTCAAAACATATCACTCTGAGACTTCCCAAACAAACAATGAAGACTTTCTTTCAAACTCTGAATCCAAGTAATCGATGACATGCCGCTGTCGAAGCAACAGCATGTCCATCAGTGTTGCCCATTGTTGAACCTTCAACCGTACTACCTACCACACATAATCCTCCAGTGCTTTACCATCTGTGCCAGTGCCACCAGTCCTGTTGAATCCTATTGTTCTACCACCAAAGCAGGTTTCATCAGGCTCAGTCTTGAGACCCCAAAGTCTGGTGATGCCTGCCCCACTCACTGCGTCTGCAGCTACCTTGTACCCCCCATTAAATGCCCTCATTCGAGAGCTTGATCAAGTGAACACTCAAAAACCTTTTGCTCAAGCTCATAATTCGA